>NC_071335.1:28445000-28817500 GCF_027744825.2 Synchiropus splendidus | reverse complement strand
TTCTCGTTGTAAAACCTCTAAAAAGTACTTTTTCAAATGTCGTTGTGGTTTGTTCGTTTAACACGAGTATGTAGTGTCGCTCAGTCTTTCGTATCTTTCTATTGTGAAACTATTCTGAAGTGGCGATATTGTTTGAGACGTTAGCAAGTTAGCTATTGCTAACTGTAGTATCTGTGATGTTGTGGGCAGATGGAGAAAACGTTCACGACTATTGTGTTTTAAACTCTGCAGTTTGCAGTTTTTCTTTCATCTCGTCACTGGAGCCAGAGGAAATGGTAGAACCACCAAAACACGCCTTTGCTTCGATAGAAGAGGAGCTGGGCTTCTGGAAAGACCAAGCTCAGAGGCAGCAGCAGCGGTAACACCCACACAAAGTTTGTTATCATCCGTGAAATCTCTTATTTCTTTTACTGACTGCCAGCGGCCTTTGTTTGTTACCAGAGCCGAGGAGTCACAAGAGGAGCTGCAGGAGTTCCAACAGATGAGTCGAGATTATGAAGCGGAGTTGGAGGCTGAATTAAAACAATGTGAAGGCCAAAATAAGGAGCTGAGATCAGAAAACAGCCGACTCCAGATAGAACTAGAAAACATAAAGGTATTCAAGCAGTGGAGAACCACATTGTCAGTGGAAAAACTACATGTTCATGAGTGTATGTGGGTTGGATTTATGAGTATGTGGTGACTAAATATTACAGCAAATCTGTTGCTTTGCAGCTGATCATGTTCCACCTCTATGAGTCTTGAGTCTTTTGAGTCTGTTCACAAAAAAAACCCACTTTGCTTTAACAAGGATAGCGGTTACAATGCTGTGTTTACTCTTCTTATTCTTAATACTTACACTCTACTTATGCCGTGTTATTATATTCTGTTTATGTCTAATTTAAATTTGACCAACCTTGAACTGATCTATAAAATCAAGCTGCCACTGAAGTCTGTGCTGTCGTACTGTGCCGGGGCTGATGGCTATGTGACGCTTGCAGGAGAAGTTTGAGGCCCAACATTCCGACACGTTCCGTCACATCTCCACTCTGGAGGAAGAGCTGACTGAGACCAAAGCTGTCAGAGACCACCTGCAGAAGTACATCAGAGAGCTTGAGCAGTCCAACGATGACCTGGAAAGGACCAAACGGTCAGTGCCTCCATCTCCGTCGGCTGACTTGACTCATCATGAGCTGGCCTGCCTTTGTCTAACAGGGCCACCATCATGTCCCTGGAGGACTTTGAGCAGCGGATGAACCAGGTCATTGAGAGAAATGCTTTTCTGGAAAGCGAGCTGGATGAAAAGGAGAACCTGCTGGAGTCGGTTCAGCGACTGAAGGACGAAGCCCGAGGTAAACACAGACAGACAGACTGGCTACTATAAAAAGCAAACATGGTGGCGAGAGGAACGTAGTAAAACACTCTTCCATTTGAACTGATATGTGTTCCACAACACTTTCTCTGGTTGCAGATCTTCGCCAGGAGCTGGCTGTGCGTCAGAAGGAGCGGCGGCCCTCCAGCAGTCTGGGCAAAGACAGCGACCGAGCTGACCTGCTTGCTGCTAACCCGGTCACACCATCTAAACCCATGAGCTCCTTCGTCACGCCGCCCGCGTCCAGCATCCGCAGAGGTGAGCAACAGAAACGACAGTTCACTGGTTATAAAAAAATCCAACATACTCACCCTGACTTTGCTGTAGGCGACGGGCTAACAGGGACGCCCCTCACTACCTCTGCTAGAATATCGGCTCTAAATATCGTTGGGGAGCTCCTGAGAAAAGTTGGGGTAAGTGACCTTTCCAGAGCAACAAGTGATTGTTGGTGTCGTTTGAGACCCTTTCCATCTGGTTCAGAACCTGGAGTCCAAGTTGGCCTCGTGTCGAGACTTTGCCTACGACACCTCAGTCAGCAGACAGGCTCTTACCGCCGGTCCTGGAAGCCCTTCAGGTGTGGAGGGAAGTGGTGACCTCCAAAGCAACTGCATGAGCCCCCCTCCTCAGTATGACAGGTAAGTGTCCCTCAGACTTGGATGAGGAAGCTGCCGTCACCAACAATTCAACATGATTTTAGAAATACAAGGCAGCTACTGTGGCAGAAACTCAATTTTCTATATGTCTTGTGTGGGTATTCAAAGTCTCCGTCCTGTCTTGCAGTTTAGTGAAGCGGCTGGAGTTCGGACCTGCTCCTCCAAGAGGGATGTCGCAGGGCGCACAGTCTCCACAAGGGGGAGTCAAAATCCTGCTATGAAAGAGAAGCAGGGGTCGTCCAGCCAATACATGACCCCCTACTTTTTCACCAAGCTACGGGACTTTTTTTACGCTGACCTGCAAAACAGTTGCTACAACTTAACCATGTATGTCGCATCACAAGGGCCGCGTCGGTATTCCTCACTGGTTAGTGGTACCTAGCAACAGTTACTGGGATGTAAGCTTACTTGAAGCAAACAGTTGTTACATGACTTAAAAAAAACAAGCTCACAGTGCACTTCTATTTTTGGTGACATTAATCTGCGTGTTCTGACCAAGTCTAAACCAAAGCTGTAACAGATGCAGAGCAAGATGATGTTGGCGAATCTGACAAACCTTCAGAGCCGTGTAAAAAGGGTGAAAACGTTCATGCTCTCCACAGTTTGACAGAGTCATCAGGAATTCGTGGTGTTTCCGTCACCATCAAAAGGTTAAGGTTCTCATAGAAATTGTGCCCAAGCTTCAAGAAGAACAGGATTTCTCTCTTTATTTCACCTGATTGTTTTACTACATATATGAACCAATGTGAACGCACAAGACTGATATTAGTGCCGTTTGGTGTGATCGGTGCCTTGCTTGTGGGCGTCCCGAACCCTTGTTCTTCTGCTGCCCCAGGCCATGTTTTAACTTGTCAGATGAGCATTGTGTCGACGCGCCATGGCTGTTCATGTTTAACAAGATGTTCATCAGCTGGAGTGTTTATTTTTCTAAACAGATTTTAGTGGGTTTTTAGGTGAGCACAGAAGCATGAATGAATGTATAGGAGACATTCCCTTCAGGGATCGCCCTCGTGGGCAGTTGGGGAACAGAAGAGTAGAAGCAATAATAGATTTTAAGAAACGCACAGAGGATAGACTACGCTGTGTACGACGGCTACTCCTTATAGACTTGTATTATAGATGAGCATATCGAGGTAGAGGGTATAATGACGTGGGATTGAGGTTGTCGGTGGTTAGCTGTGGAGGCAGTTGTGAAGGAGGATTCATCGCTGGCTCCAGTTCTCTGCTGTAGAAAGATTATACTTTGGCTCTGTGATGCTTGGGTCGGCATCTCTATGGTTGGTCATCGATCAGATGCCATTTGTGGTGTTGAGGGAAAGAATGCAAGAGCAAGGCGATGTCCTCACTCCCCTCTGTCCTTGACTTTGGAAAGGGAATACTTGATAAATCCGTCACATCCTGTGACTCGGTGGTGTAAAGCCGAATCAACGCTATGTCGAAAAAGCTGCTGTGTAAATCGTCGTGTAGCTAACATCAGTATCTCCTGCCGTGTAGTTGAATAGCGAGAGCAGAGAAATGTAGCAGTTATCGAGTGGTATGCCATCCAGCAAGGTTAAATCCAAGTATCTTTAAGCAGCTGAAGTCTAACAAACTCATGGTTTCTGCTCTCCTTACCTTGAGCTAATGTGTATTTAATGCGTAAACACTGTGACGCCTGGACTGTAAACGTGCCTGAGACACTGAATCATTAACAGTTTCTGTTGACTGATCTTACTGACCAAGATATGGAAACATTAAACGGTGAAAATGATTTGTCGCTTTTTTATTTTTGAATTTTTTTTATTCGGTGTGCAGGTGTTTCAACATCGTATACAAGAAGTGACACATGGACAAACTTTTTTTGTTTTGTTTTTTTTTTGGGGGGGGGTTCTCAGCTGGACAAATGTGTCGCCAACAAGCTAGCAGGTTGAAGTGTCTCTAAATATTTGTACATGAACAAAGGTGGCAGTAGTTTAATAGTTGGTGATGAGTTGGATAACTGAGGCAGCACTGACGGACAGATGGTTACGGGATAATAATCTGGCTCAGTGCTGCTGTGAAACATGGACAGCAGTCACAGGCGACAAGGGGGACGTCGACACTCCAACAGATGTGTGGAGGCTTCGCAGGCTGGTTAATTAGAGGCACCTTTTATAGAGCAACCCTTGTTTAACAAAATCATCAGTGCGGTTAAAAACAGTGTTAAAGAGGTGTTAAAACAGCAGAGCCTCTGTTATCGCTTTGTGTCAAGGAAAGTGCTCGCAGAAAACCGATCGGTCAAAATGATGTCTGGTGATGGCGTTGTCTTGGGCTGCTAATCCATAGACCTGGTTCCGTTGAAGTCGTTTTGGGAGTCGCCCTCCTCCTCCGAGGCATCCTCGACCACTCTTCGGCCGCCGCCTGTTCGCCGAGGTGTGCTGGCGAAGGAGGACTCGTTTCCACGCCTGCAACACCGCAGAACGGACAACTCAGTGGCGCGATCTCGAGCGCCAGGAAGTTCTGCGCACACGCACTCATTTTGACTCCTGGATCAGGAAAATGAGCTCTGGTTACGGCGGTCGAACCAAGCGGTGAGAAAAATATGGCCACAAGGAAAACACAATCGGTAATTTTGTCACCTTCAATCTGGATTATGGGCGATGAACCATATTTATCTCTGTCAATGAAGATGGCAGGTTGAAGAGTGAAGGAAAAGGTCTGCTAGTTTTATGCGGTGACAGAGGCACGCTTGAGGCGTACTAGTACCTGCTGTGTCACTCCTTGGGTTCAGGATTGCCTCTGGAATAGAGATAGACACCAAGGTTTGGTGCTTCACATGATACTTATCAAGCTAGTGCTGCCTAATCTCTCTGAGTCAGACGAATCATAGAAGTCGAACACTGCAAGCCTCAACCCCCTGAAACTGGCTGGCAGAGTCACCATCTCAGAACTGCGATCCTACCTGAGTTTACTCTTCAGGGAGTTGACTTCTCGACTCATGGCGTCGTTGGCCTCGGTGGCTTCGTCCAGCTCTCGCTGCAGCTTCCTGCGTGCAGCTGTGGCACGCTGAGACTCCTCCTCTGACTCCTCCAGCTGCCGCTTCAGCTGCTTCATGCGAGTATTTGCCTTCTCCGCCTGGCGCACGACAAAACGGCAACATGCTCTCTGTTCATTTGTCCTTCTGAGAAAGCACCTCTGATGTGTAGCTGTTACCTGATCTTTGTACTGCTCCGACTGCTTCCTCTCGTCTTCCACCTGCATCATCAGGTCCTTCAGTTTCTTGTCTTTCTGGCGCAAGTTCTTTGCGGACGTCTGCTTATCCCTGAGGAAAAAAGATCTCCAAATATGAAGCCCACGTGGTGATCGCCAGCAGAACAAAGACAAACCACGACTGACCGATTCTCCTGCTCCAGCTGCTCCTCCAGCTGAGCCACTTTAGCCTCCAGGGCAGAGATGGAGGACTTGAACTTGGACTTGACCTGGTTCTCCATCTCCTGGAGTTTGGCCTTCAGCTCTTTGTTCTGGCGCTCCATCTGCTGCCGGGCGCTCTCGTTCTTCTGCGCAGTGGTGCGCTCCGTCTGCAGCTCGTTGGTCAGCTGATCCACCTGCAGGGGGCGGAGCATCTGTCAACGTGGCAGGGCGGAGGACGGCAGGCGACTGGCGGCGAGGTCCACTCGCCTGCTGCGTGCTCTTCCTCAGCCTGTCGTTGATGAGCTCCATGTTGCCCTGCTCCTCCTCCAGCTCTTCCTCCAGCTGCGAGATCTTGGCTTCCAGGCGGCGCTTCTCATCGGCCAGAGCCGACCTGCACACAAGCAATGGCCGTTGCTGACCTCCGCTCCGTGAGGATCAGAGTGATCTCCACACCTACTTTCCAGATGAGTTGCTGGCCAGCTCGTCTGAAAGCTCATCTCGTTCCGCCTCCGCTTGTTTCCGAGCTCTCTCAGCTGCTGCCAGATCCTGGAACACCGGACAAGGTCAGTCAGAAGCTGTGGACCCACACTCCCTCTGCTGATCACGGAGCGTGGCTACCTCCTGCAGCTGCATGAGCTCGGCCTCCAGACTCTTGGCTTTCCTCTCACTCTCCTTGGCAGTGGTCAGCACCTCCTCTCGCGCAGCTCGTGCGTCCTCCAGCTCCCTCTGGAAGTCCTTCATTTGAGCCTGTGGAGCACGCGGTGCAGGTGAATAATCCAGAAAACCGACGTTGTGTCTGCTTCTCCGAGGTTTGAAATACTGACCTGCAGCTTGCGGAGCTGCTTAATGGCCTCATCTCGTCCCTTATTGGCCGTATCAATCTGCCCCTCCAGGTCTTTCATGTCTCCTTCCAGCTTCTTCTTGGCCGCTGTAGCAACTGTCCTCTGCTTCCGTTCGTCCTCCAACTCCGTCTCCAACTCCCGCACCTGCAGACGAAGGAGCGGTCACCTCAGTGTTGTCCTCCAGATTTCTAATTTCTTCTTCCTGAACTCCACCTGTTTGATGAGCTGCCTCTTCTTCTCCTCTCCCATCTCGTCCCGCCCCTGCAGGTCTCTCTCGAACTGGGCCTTCAGAGCCTGCATGTTGACCTCCAGACGCAGCTTGGCATCTTCGGCCGCCTGCAACTCATCCTCCAGCTCCTCCAGCTGCGTTTTCATCTCATCCACCTGAGCCTCCAGGCCTCGCTTGGACTTCTCCAGCTCGTGCACCTGCCGTCAGAAGAGCCCGTAACCAGTTCAGTGCACGTGAACCAGACACATGTTGAAGTGAAACGACCTACGTTCTTTCCAACATCGTCTTTGGAGCTGATCAGATCTTCCATCTCCAGCCTCAAAGCCTTGTTGGCTCTCTCCAGCTCCTCCCTGGCATCCTGCGCCTCCTCCAGTGCCCGACCCAGAGACAGAGCTTTGGTCTCCTTCTCTCTGGCCTCAGCTTCTGCTCTGTCTCTCTCATCTGCATATTTGCTGGAGATGCTCTTCTCCTCAGCCAGCATCTGAGAAGAATCATGCGTCAAAACAAAATCCATCTCCATGGCAACAAAACCTGCTTAAACACACCTGGTCAAACTTCTTCTGCTTCTTCTCCAGGTTTGAGACGATCTGTCTCTGGTTATCCAGGTCCATCAAAGTGTCCTCCAGCTCCTGCTGCAGACGGTTTTTGGTCTTCTCCAGCTTGTCATACGCTGAGGCCTTCTCCTCAAACTGGGTGTTGGCCGCTTCCAGATCCCTCTGAAGACGCTTCTTACCTTCCTCCAGCAGCTCGATGTTCCCTGACATTTCATCCAGCTTCTTCTTTGCATCAGAGAGCTGCAGGGGATGAAAGGCGACGTTAGTTCCGACAATGAACCAAGTTCTGCTTCGTCTCTCACCTGGATGTTCAGGGTGGACACGTGTCTTTCCACATTTCTCTTGGCCTCCATCTCCTCCTCGAGCTGCTCTTGTAGACAGTTTTTATCATCTTCTGCTTGCCTCAGCTTTGTGGAGAACTGGAGCTTCTGACGCGTCTCCTCAGCCAGCAGCTCCTACAGCAGCAAGTCAGGTCAGAGTGTAGTTTGTAAGTCTTGCTCTGAGGAAAATGATGGATTCCTCCTGAACCCATGCATTTTGAGGAAACTTTTGAATTGTGTTTTCTGTTCTTTAAATCTTGTTACAGAAAAAAAGAATGAATTGATCCAAACTGATCACGTAATAACACGCTCACGACACCTGCTTCCATTCACCTGAGTGTCCTGCAGCTGTGAGCTGAGACTGGAAACATCTTTGCTCAGCTTGATGTTCTTTCCTTCCGCTTCATTCAGTAGGTTAGTCACGCTCTCCAGCTCCACCTGACCAAGACAAGCATCTTTCAGTGTTGGAACGACGTCCCTCAGCGGCGTCCCTCACCTACCGTGATCTTGGAGCAGCGCTCTCCCAGCTCAGCCTTCTGCTTGTCGCTGTCGGTGAGGCGGGACTGCAGGTCGTTCACCTGTCCTTCCAACTTCTTCCTTTTGTGCTCGCCATCCTGTTTGGCCTGCACCAGCGAGCGCACCTCCATGGTTAATTCTGACGTCTCCTTCTCCAGAGCTTGTTTGGCCTTCTCCAGGTTTGACTTCACCTGGGCGAGGAAGGAAACACTTTAATTCTCAATAAAAGACATTGAGAAAATGCTGCGCTGACTTACTCGTTTGGACTGCTCCAGCTGCTCCGTCAGCTCCTCCACAGCCTGAGTGTGCTTCTGTCTCATCTCATGGACCTGAGCCTCATGAGTTCTGTTCTCCTCATCCATGGCCCTCTTCAAGAGAGTCACTTCCTGCTCACGCTTGGCTCTGTGAATCACATAATAATCCAGACGTCAAGGTTAAACATAGATTTATATATTCATATATATCAGACCTTAATTCCTGTTGGGTCGCCGTGGTGTCCAGAGTGTCCTCCAGCTCAGATTTGAGAGCCTCCAACTCTTCTCCAAGGTCTCGCTTGATCTTCTCAGCTTTATTCCGGGCTGCTCTTTCAGAGTCCAGATCTTCTTGTAGGTCTGAGATGTGTCCCTCCAACTCCCGGATCTTCTTTAGAGCGTTGTTCTTCTGAGCAGTCTCGTCTTCTAACCTGAAATTCAAATGGTTTGACAAAAAGTCTGGGTGAACATCAAGCTGATGTTCAATAAAATGTGAATCTACGCTAAAAAGAATCAGCTTTTAGGGAGTCCGACGCATTCATGGACGAATGGGTCACAGAGAAATATGTTTTTCGCAGTGTGGGGTAGATGAGGCTTCATGACACAGTATTGACCATTGAGCACCATCTAATGTCCTCTGAAAATTAGAACACTGTTTCATCAGCCCTGCAATACTGTTTCATGATACCTCATCTGCCCATCACTAGTTTATTTTTTGCTTTTTTTTAGAATAACCAAGATGAAGCACTGAGTAATGACCTGGCTAGGGCGTTCTGTAGCTCCTCCTCCTTCTTGGCCAGCTGGGCTTTGAGGTCAGCAATCTGTGCCTGCAAGTCTGCTATCTGCTCCTGAAGATCATTGGACTCGGCCTCTAACTTCCTCTTCGCCTTATCCAGCTCCTGTCGACTCTTCTCCTCTTTCTTCAGGCGGACTGATGGGTTCAACAAAAGGTTGGCGTGGGTCATATTTGGGTGATGAATTTGACGAGCAAGAATCCAGACTACCTTCCAGCTCAGAGATCATGGACTCATGTTTGTTCTTGAGCTTGGTGAGATTCTTTGACTTCTCCTCCTCTTCAGCTAGGTTGGTGCTGTAGTCGGCGATCCTCTCTTCCATATGCTTCCTCTCCTGCATTATCACATAAACATTTTTAACCGCTTGTTTTAACCCAGAACCATGTTGCCCTGAAGCACCTTCAGCAGCTTGTTGTTCTGGTCCTCCATCACCAGCACATCATCCTCCAGCTTCTTGATTTTCCCCTCGCACGTTACTTTTTCCAGCTGTAGCTTTTGACGTGCGTCCTCCTCTTCCTCCAAATGCTCCTCCAATTCCTGTATAAAAACAATTGAACAGGTTGTGAATAATTAAAATCATATTCTGGTGATGAACCTGAAGCGGAGATCTGGACCTGCATCTGTTGTTGCATCTTCTTTTTATCCACCAAAAGAGACTGAGCACGTTCCTCCTCCTCATCAAGTCTAGCCTCCATTTCGTGTAGAATTTCTTCCAGCTCTTGCTTCTTAGCTGCCAGTCGCACCCTCATCTCCTCTGCCTCAGCATACAGCTCTGTCTCGGCCTGCAGCTGCTCCTGCAGGGCATTTCTCTCCTCCAAAACCTTCAACAGGGGGACATGCCGTGAGCCCAACAGATCTTGGGAGATCAAATATATAGTTAAATATAAACATATTTTATATTCTGTCTTTACCGCAGTGTGCTTCAATGTGATCTCTTTGAGTTCCGATTCAAACTTCACTGCGATTTCTTTGGACTTCTGCAGCTCCTCCTCCTTCAAGCTCATCTCTTCTTCTTGTCGGGTGACTTGGAGGAGAGGCTTGACCTGTCATGCAGGAAGAAGTGCGATGAGAAATAGTGCTTTTTCGTTTGAATATTTTGCTTTTTTATAAATCTGACCTTGGTGAAGAGTCTCCACCATTGCCAGTTCCTGAGTTTGAGATAGGCTGCACAGTTCCTCTGAATGACTTTCATGGCAGTAAGTTGCTGCTGTCTCTTACTGAACGCCCTGGAAACAAAAAAAATACGGATTGTAAACTACTCTACTTGTCCAAATCTGCTTTCTCTAATTTCGTCTTTTGACCTTACACATTTTTCAACCATTATTTTTTTCTTATCTGACTCAGATGCTTTCATCTTGCTGTCTCCATCTTCAAGTAGGTCCTTTGTTAATCTGGCTCTGTATCACGCATGAATCTGCACATTCTTATGCAGCTCAGCAACAACACTATTGGTCAGTTCTACAGGGTCAAACCTGCATTGACATACAAAACCACTACCTACTGTACACGCTATAACTCCCCCCTCCCAAGAAGACATCTGTGAAATAAAGTCAGTGAGTCTGTGTTCATACTTTCGGGCCAGATATCCTCGGACCTGAGCCTGGAAAGCGATGATGATGACTGTTATCTTCAAGTCTCTCTCCTCCTCCAGCTGTGCCAGGACTCCTGTACGGAAGAAGATCTTGCTCTGTCCGATTCGGTAGAGGTTTGGGTCCAGGTCCAAGTGCTTGATCTAGAATATCGGCCAGTTGAAAGATTCAGTGGCTTTCAAATGGGAAATCTTGATAGGAAATGCTGAGCTTACCATGAGACAACAGGCCTGTTTCCCGTCCATAAATCCTTTGGGTATTGCATTGGCAGCCAAGACTTCATATCTGTGAGGAGAGGGATAAGTCGGGACTCAAGCAGAGAGGAGAGTGAAGGTGCTTAACCCCACTCACCGCTGACGAAACTCCTGGAAGACAATTCGATTTGGAAATCCTTGTCGGCAGATTCTGATCCCTTCCAACACACCGTTACACCTCAGCTGTTCCAGGACGAGGTGGGCATCAAGCTTCCCTGCCTGATCAAACGATCAGATATTATAGCTGCGTTCAGACGAGGTACACTGGTGACTATTCTTTACCCTCTTCTCGTGGTTGGGAATGATGCATCTGACAAAGTTGGGCTGGGTGTTGTGCAGCGTGGTCATGAGTTTGGCCAGAGACTCCTTGTAGAGCTGCCCCACTGTGCGGAACATTCCCTTCTTGGTCTTTGAGCTACTCGGCATTGAGCTGTCGGACATCTTGGCTAGCGTGTCCAGACCCACCACTCTGTCAGCTGAAAGAGAGTATCACACAAACATGTTCTAAACCAACGCCACTGAGCTAAGAAGGAAAAAAGAACTCTTACAGTCTTTCCAGAGATCTTGAACAAAAGAGCTGGAGGAATTGCTCAGCAGCGCTGTGACATTGTCATTCAGAGGGTCCATGTTCTTCGTCAACCAGGCGGTGGCGTTGTAGTCCACCTGCAAGAAAGGTGAAGGTTGAAATAACAGGCACTAAAAGTAAGTGAGGATTTGCTGACCTTCCCAGCATAATGGAGAATGGAGAACTCTGTTTTGTCTTTGAGCTGTTTGGGTTTTGCAAATTTGCAGTGAGTTCCTTGTGTGTTCAGGAGTTTCTCCACAAATGACACATCAGTGGCTTTGGGGAACCAGCATTCTTCATCCAGCAAAGCAAGAATACCGGGAGGATTGTTCTGCAGACAGAATGAGATCATCAACACGGCAGGATTCCAAAGGAGGAAAACTGAACTTCCCATCCACTTACTGGCCTCTCAATGAGCTCGATGCAGGGCTGCAAGTCGAGGCCGAAGTCGATGAAGTTCCACTCGATTCCCTCCCTCTGATACTCCTCCTGCTCCAGGATGAACATGGTGTGGTTGAAGAGCTGCTGCAGCTTCTCGTTGGTGTAGTTGATGCAGAGCTGCTCAAAAGAGTTGTCCTGCAAGACACACGGAATAGACCTGTGTAGTTTTGTCTCGACAAGTGCTTTCAAGAAGAGAACACACCTCAAAGATCTCAAAGCCAGCGATGTCAAGGATTCCCAAGAAAGACGCTCCCTGGCGCTTGGTCTTGTCCAGGGCTTTGTTGACGCGGGCCAGGATCCAGCGGAACAGTCGTTCGAACACAGCTTTGGCCAAAGCTTCCACGGCAAAGTCAGCCTGAGAACAGCAGAAAACTGATAAGACAGGACGGTCTAAGGCAAGGTAAGGTGATTCATCAAAGGTTGTCGGTACCTGCTCCTTGGTCTGAGCCTTCTGCACCACTTCTCGGCCCACTTTGATTCGAGGAGTGAGGATGGCACGGGTGAAGTCCGTCACATTGATACCCTGCAGGTGACACACCTTCTGTGCAGCTGGAGAGGTTCAGGACTGTGTGAGACTGCAGTGCTAATCCAGGAGATACAGTAGGTTCTTCACGTCACCTGTGTTGTCTGGCATGGTTGCTTGCTCCTGGTTTCTCTCCTTCTTGAACTCAATGTTGCCCAATTGCATGACTGTGGAACAAACCTTCAGTATATCTGCGGAAGGAAACACAGGTGGAACTCAGGAAACAAAGGTTCACCAGCATTTAATCATATGTGAACTTTACTGCATGCATACTTTACTAGAATGAAGACCACTGTCAAACGGCTATTTTACACCTCTGGGCCGTGAAGGCTGCGCGATGCAAGATGCTCAGTTATTAGCCACATATGGTGGCAGTAGTGTGTCACTGAATTGACTCGACATCTGCAAATCTGTGATAGTTAACAACTATGGAGAAGTTCATGAAAAGAAAAAAATGATGCAGACAGTGATGCCGCCCCAACAGTAAAACGTGTTCATGAAAGCACAATACTTTTATTTACACTTCACTTATATCTTCTTTAGAGTTTAAACATATTGTTTTTATTCAATGATATTTAGACAAAGTTTTATTAGATTTATTTTATTCCGAATTCTATTCAATTTTATCAATTTTCTCAACAGTTTGCATCAAGAGCATCAATTTTTTTCTTATTTTTTTTTTTTAGCAAATTTGCTGAATATGCCTAGCAGCTGGTTCTGCTGCTGGTTGGACTTTTCGATGATAAATAAATATCTTTGCGATGATCACATGGTTTCATGTCATTTCACCAGGTTTTGGTTTGTTTACGTGTAAGTAGGTTAAATATGGTTACTGATCTCAAATGAAATCAAGAGGAATGAATCAGTTCTATTCATTCATTTGATCGGGGAAAGGTGGGCCCCGAGATCAAAAAGGTTATGAACCCCTGATCTACAACATAATTCGTATTCATTGTACTCTGAATACAATGACTTCAATCAGACAGCAGGTGGCAGTAGCGTCACTGAGTTTCTACAACACTGACTCAGGAGACAGTTTCTCAACGATTCAATTTAAAATGCAAACGTTCATAAAATATAAAATAATAATATAAATAGCAAAAAAAAAAGAAGATCAACTCATTTACATATAAAGATAAAGTAGAGTTTTCAAACCACCAGTTAAGACTGATAACCCAGGAGTCTTATTTCCTTATTTCATTCCAGTGTTAAGTCGTAAATCTCTCTCTATGTTTCTATGTGGTACCTATTCTCTCCTCGTCTGTGATGCCCATGATCTTCATGGCCTCCATGGTTTCGTCATACATCTCATCGTCTTGCTGGCCGGGGATCTGGACATGGCCAGCACTCAGAAAGCGATAGTTGGAGAACGGCTCCAGCAGAAGCTCCTCTGGAACGAGAGCTCCAGTGAGCCATTTATCTTCATGCGCATTCAAAGGATGAGCTCACCTCGCAGCTTGTCCTTGGCGCCAGCAATCATGTAGTAGAAGATGTGAAAGGCTCTTTCTATCTTGGCTTGTCTGATGCAGCGAGACTTCTCCAGCAGGTCTGAGAGCGTTCGGGTGTTAAAGAACAGAAACACACTCTCTGCTCAGTGCTTTGGCCAAAACCTTTGTTTCACCTTCTCAGCGGCTCGGGTCAGCGTTTGTTTTGACCGGCTTTCATTCAGAAAAAGGGTTTGAGAGGAACATGCTTGAATGAAGGAGTTAATTCGACATAACAAGGAAGGATACAAGTCTCAATGTTGGCTCCAACAATGTATCCAGTGACGTCAAAGTTGATGCGGATGAATTTACCCTGAGATAAGATTAGACGAAGAAGGTGGCAAGGGTTAAAAAAAATGAAAATGCATGAAATGAAAACTGTACAATTGATGAAGCTAAACTTACAAATCGAGAAGAGTTGTCGTTTTTGATTGTTTTGGCATTTCCGAAGGCCTCCAGAATGGGGTTGGCTTGCAGGAGCTGCTTCTCGAGCTCCCCCTAGTGAAGATAGGTAAACGTGGCTGTCACACACAAGTACATGGAGGGTGGGTTATAATACAGATGATAAGGCGATGATTCAAATGAGGGTGAGTTCATGAAGAAGTGTAGAAGTCTGTCAGCAAACAACATGGGACAGTTATCTTCTCTGAAAGCATATTTGTCTTGATGAGACACATAAATATCTCCCTAGACTTGAAAGCAAACTGAAGAGACAAGACAAAGAAATATGCTGTAAAGGTCTGAAGAGTCCAGTGGGCTTTTACTGCTTGGCGACACTCACAAACACAACTGTGATCTCCTTGCAGTGTGAACACTCCAGAACATGCCGATAAGTGAAGCAGACACTCTGTCGCTGCGCTCTAAACTAATCCAGCTGATCAAAAGAACCTGTAACATCATCTTTAAAAAGACTCCTGCTTAAAAACAAGGATCCAAAACGATGTGTCTTGACTCATTTATTACATGAGTGAGGCTAATAATGCGGACAGAGATACAGACCAGCTTTTGAGGTGCAGACCAGCAGTGACAAAGCAGAGAAGCCCAGCTCATGGCAACCACTGGAGGAGACAAAGCAGATGAAAGAAAAAGAGAAGCAGCTCGCAGAGAAAGAAGAAATTGAAAAGGACTCATCATAGGAGAAATGAAAGGCAGCAGGATGTAAAAATATTTCATGACACCAGATCTTAAAAAAAGGATATCATGTCAATGCATGCGGAGTAATGAACTTCACCACAAAAAAGGCAACACAAGTAAAAGTTAATGTAGAACTAGATGTGGGACTTTAAGACATATGTTTTTTTTTTATTAACTACAGACAAATAGCATTAATCTAAGCAAATAACACAGATTAATAAACTGCATTCTCAGTTCCAGGTGCACCCTATGAAACAATGTGATGTCATCAATAAAAAAGAAAAGAAAAACGCTCATCATTGGAGCACTTCCATCATGATGTTTAAGGTGAACAGATTCAACTGAAGCTTTTTTAATGGAGTCCCATCCCTAGCTAGAACACTGTCATTAAATATTTAAGTTCAAGGTTCATTTTCTGAGTTTTTGAAGTATTGTAGAAACTGGCTCTAGTATATGATCAAGTTGCTACATCTAGAAAAGGGTAGCTGTTAGTCTATTCACAATCCCAGCACAGTGGCACACATCATCAGACAAAAACAATGACTCTAGTCTGAGAAACTTGTGGAGAACGTTGGGAGGTTGTGTTTGAGGGCAAGAGGAGACAACCATGCTCACACTGTGCTTGTCAGTCTGTGAGTGACCCGTTCACCGCAGGATTCTTTCTGACCTCTCTTGCGGTGCAAGGGTGTTCAACACGGGAAACAAAATTCAAACATATTAATCTGGCAAATAACTGGAGGATTGTCACGATGATCATGCAATTCATCTCTCACTGGAGTTGGACACAACACATGTGAGCAACTAATCTCTAGGAGGGAAACACACCTCTTGGGAACTAGGTGACACTATTTTCATGCACTTTTAAGAATCACACAAAAACTCCACACGATAAAATAAAAAATGAAAACACTCCAGGCAGTCCCCTTTACTCACATAGGCCAACTGTGTTCCTGATTGTTGCTATTTGGAGGAATATACAGGGTTATTCAAGATTACTCTGGACAGAGTTACATGAGCGAGAAGCAAACAACCCTCAGATCCTTTATTTCATTTAACAATAGTCAGGTAAAAAACATACTTACTGCACTGCTGTCTTTTTTGCCTTTGTGTGAGGAGGCTACGACAGCCAGATACTGGATCACCTTCTTGGTGTTCTCTGTCTTGCCAGCACCGGACTCCCCACTGTGAAAGAAGAGCAAGTTACCAGTCACTACTGACAGGGCTTCGCACTGATCGGTGTCGTTCCACAGTTTCGTATTACTTGTTTTATATATATGCCCAGGGCAAACCATCTTTAAGACCTTTTATAATTCATTTGATTTCAAACATAAGCAAAAACCCTCCCAGAAGACAAACCAGATCACAGACCAAGTCATGCACGGCTCCTTAAAAGGCATGCGATGCTCTATGTGTGTAAAGGTTTGGCAGTACCGAGACGAATCCAATTACTTTGTCCTGCTCTGGTCTGGCAGATACACAGTGTCAGGGCTCTGACTTTAGGCAGACATTAGAGTGATGTAAACTTGTCGGTTATCGGACAATCTCTATAACTCTTCCAATCTACGAAAGAGCCTATTACTAGTGTCCTATGTGAGATTGAATCATGAGGCTCGACTTTTATTTTGGATGCACTTTCTCTTGGGCAGTGGGAGAAAACCAATTTATTACCAGGCTAACTTAATTTGTCAGAGAGTTAAGATCCCTATAAGGTTCATTCTCGTGATATTGTCGCTTTTATTATTTGGCACTGCCGGATATTTCCATGACGCACGGGCCAAAAAAAAAATTTAATTAAGCATGTTTTTTTTTTAAGTGAAGACAGTTAGAAGACTGTCTGTAGCACAAAAAAAACACCCTCCAAATCCACAATGGAATTCAAGAACACATGAGAGTGACAGAGTCCGCAATTATTATGCAGGTCAAAGGTCTTTGTTCACATCCTGCCACTAAAGCACAGCTGATTTTTAGTCCACAGTTTGGTGCTATGACAACATAGAGGCAGTTAAAAATAGCAAATTTAACACCACTAAAAAAAGATTGTTTATTGACAAAGGAAATTGTTCCAAATCCATCATGTTAAAATCTTGATTCTAGATGGATTCTGTGGGTACAAATTTGACTTGTGCTTCAGTGTTTTCTTAAGGCGACTGTTGAAATATTGGATTACTATGCAAGCGGTCCACAGATATCAAATCAGAGACCACAATGTTTTGTTAAGAGAACTGCAGTAAGCCTGGTGAGTTGGAAGAGTTTTGGACAGACTGAACAGCAGCAAGCAAACCCACTGTTCAGAGAACCATCAATGACAACACAAAACTCGAGTCAGAAAAGTCAAGGATCAGTGATAGAATGTGGAAATCAACAAACTTCCTTCTACATTTGGTTCATTCACTTGCTATTTAGCTGGTTACTTCTGCATCACTGTTTACAAAACAAAACGTTTGTAGTCATTTTACGGTATCGAAATTATCGCTACTGTTTTCTATAACACTAGCTTCAATAATGATAATGTATTTGACTATGAATGAATAGCACCAAATGTGCTAACTTACGTGGACCATTAAGCAACAGCTGGTATACTCACACGCATGGACCAGCACAAACATATGACATTCCTCGTGCTGCACGCCACACATTTTTGCCATATATGGCTTTTGCTGAGATTGAACTAAGCTGGAGTTTAACTGAACCAAAATGCCACAAAAAACTACACCTTCATGTGTTTTATCATAGTGCACAACGTAACCCCCCAACTTCAGTAACCAACAGCTGGATGTTTTTCAGGTTTAAATGCGTACTTGAGTATTTCAGAGACATGTCAAAGCACAACTGGATTACTTCACAGGACCAAAAAGTAATAAGATAACACTGTGGAGTGATCCTAATGACTCAGTTATAGATTTAGAGTGTGAAATACCATTCATGATTCTGCTAAACTCATTCACAGAGTGATAGAATATCAAAAATGCAGTTGATGAAACGGCACTTCAGATTACAGAGTCAACGACAATATCTATTCCGTCACTATTTCAACAAATTTCAACTTTTGGTTTCAGGCCGCACTTTGTTTTGGGCAAAGAGAAGAGAGCCTCCTCATTGATCTGAGGTGTCGCAGCTCAGTGACCTCTGTTTCTATGATGGGTTCTGACATATGAGAATATTACCAGAAGGCAGTGACATTCAGCATGTGCAGTACATCAGTTATCACAACATCAATACCAGACTGCTACTTTTGAGAAATTCACTCACGTGCAAAGGATGGACTGGTCCTCGCGATCTGTGGGAGAGAACATAAGCATAAAAATCAGATGGCTTTAAAGAGAAATTTGGCTTCCAGTTAAATGGTTTAAACAGTTTTGTAAGCCTCCTCAACACTTCATATTGTGCCTTTTTTTAAGAATAGTCAATATTCCCCACAAAGAAAAAATAAACTGGAATATTGACTCATTCACACTTCCATTCATTACTTTTCCCAGGCAGTGTGTGTAGATCCATGCAAAATTATGAGATCAATAGAATTATTTGCAATACAAATGTGCTATTACATATTTATTATACAATGGTAGTGAGATCAGCCATGATGTACGTTCCAGAGACTCTGACTGAAAGACAGGAAGTAGAGTCCCTAGTGGGTGAGCTGGGAGTAGGAAGGATCAGAAATGCGCACATCATGTGAAGTAGTTTGAAGAAGTGAAGAACGGCATATGATTTGGTCACATGAAGAGGAGGAAGGGTGGTGAACGATGAATGTTAATGGAGCTACCAGGTAAAAAGAGAGGAGGAAGACAAAGAAAGTATTTTATGGATGTGATAAATAATGACATGTATCCATTCATCGACCGATTGCTTTAGCAAAAGGCAAGTCTGTGTCGCCGTGGTAACACATTTTACCATGAACCAGGACTCTGATCATTATTCTCAATGACTAAATGCAGCAAATACTGAGATCCCTGGAGAGTCCATTGATGCTTGTTTTAGGAATTATTACTCTCCAAAGAGGCAACGGAGGAACAAGTTGTCAATCTCTGATCGGAAGGATGATGCAGTAACTTGCATTGCAAAGTAGCATGCAAGTAATGGTTGGATGTATATCACATAAATCCAAAATATAACATTGATGGCAGATGAAACATGACAGTGAAGTAACTAATGTAGCGTCAAATATTCTTCACACAATAGAAACCACTGTCCTGAAAATCACCTTCATGTGGCTCACATTTAGATCTCACGGACTTCAAAGTCTGAGGCACAATTTAGGGGTAAAGGGAGGTCAGCCAAGATTGCAGGAAGGGTGTTTTAAAACATTCTGCAGTTATCAGTATGCGATTAAGTTCCACCAAACTGAACAGCTCTTGTAAGGAAAAAAGAGTTTGCACCATTAGCTTCCACGTCATGGGAAAACACGCTAGCGCGACAACAATAACAACCAAGAAGTGGCAGCTGCACTGTTTAGTCAGACCCCAAAAAATCTCTGAGACACCAACACTAGAGGAGCCTTCTGTGTACATGTGAGAAAGCTAACATGTTTAGTGCAGTATAAATACATCAACTCACATCCATACTAACACAGCGTGTCAGTGTGGGTCTGCTGTCCTCGTAAACTCATCACAAGGAAAGAGATGTATTGTGTATAAAGTCTGCAGCAGGGGGAAGGAAGAGGAAGATGCCATGGAGCTAGAATCTTATCCAAACACCACAAGAACACATTAACCATCTCCCCGTTGGTGTTTACATATTACGTAATGATGACAAACTGAGGTTTTTCAGACACTACATTAGAAGCAATGAAAATACTTCCACGCGTAAACATGCGTTTCAGATGCTCACACTGCAGGTACCAGGAGAAACGTGTGTCTTCTACACTAACAAAAGATCCTCACTTTCTTCCCACTCACACACTTGACATAAACATCCTTGCCAAGGGAGTCCCATGATTCCACTGATTGTCAGATCTGATAAAAGATGCAGTGAAGCATCAGCCAGGGCAGTAGGAGAGGCCTTTGCACATTCATAAAAGCATGGGTCATTAAAAATGCAGATGCTGGAGAGTCATCAGATTAATGCAGTTTATCTTTCCCAGTCAGAGCCCACTATTGAACCCTCATCTTATGACAACGCTACAATGCAACAATGAGAGTGTGAATGCATTGAAAAGTAACCAGATAGTGGATAAAGTTATGCATTTTTTTTAATAATATAAATTTGTGACCAGCGACCTATGAGCTACAATCATTAGGTTTCTGTATCCACCAGAGACACTTCCTTTGTGCAGCTGGTTCTCACAATATAAACACGGTATACAGTTTCATTTGTCATCATGTTTTACTAGGATAACTGACAACAACAACAAATAAACTGTGAGAAAAGTTGAGAAAGGCTGTGGAAGCTGCTTGGACAGGAAATAGTTTTTAACTCCCCCCAATCCCACTTTACCAGAAAGTCAACTCCTTTGAGAGATCATCGTCACGCAAGAATAGAAGTCAGCGGGCACAGGCCCGTGGACGCACAACACAGAGACGCCATGAGAAACCGAAGTCAACAACTCTGTGTAGTCAACTATCCAAATGACTGGCTGCCAAACAGGAAACAACTCGGCAGACAAGTGGACAAACCATGACAAACTGCTAGGCTTTAACTATGAATGTTAATAACATAAACAACAACATACATCAACATAAAAAACAACTTATTTATATGTGTATTAGCAGCATATTATCCATGAATTATTCATTACAAAGTACAGATTAGTGTCTTATTGGAATGGTGAGTGAAACTCTAACTACTACATTCACTACATACACAATAAAGCTGAATGAGCCACTCTATTTTAAAACATTTGAGGTGTTAAAAGTGATTTTTTTTTTTTAAAGTAAACTGGTGACTGGCCACAAAGTTATTGTTATATCATCTTTTTCTATTGCACAGCTATTTAAGGGTAAGAGTGGCGCTATCTCTCAGCAATTCAACACAACACAGTACCTTGCATCATGTTTCTGTAGGCGTTGTCGGTTATGGAGTAGATGTGAGGAGGGACTTCATGACGCTTCTTCCCTTTGTACATGTCGATGATCTTCTCTGAGTAGATGGGCAGCATCTTGTAAGGATTGACCACCACGCAGAACAGGCCAGAATATGTCTGAGGGGGTTCAGAATCACCCATGTTGGTATTTTAATTCTAAGCAGGATTTATTCTTGATGCATTTTGTTGTTATACTTACATAAATGAGTCCTGAGAAGTACCTCTCCCGCAGGTTGTGCAACACAGAGGCTTCGTTCAGGCAGGTGAGCTCCGCCATGTCCTCCACCTTGCTGAACTTTGGCGGGTTCATCTTCTGGATGTCATCTTTGTTGACCGTCACCTTTTTGCCGTTGTCAGCCAGCTCCACCAGCACCTCGTCGCCGTGCTCCTCCTTGACGCTGGCCGCCTCAAAACCATGCTTTTCTGACGGAATCCACACGAGCTTCTTGGCAGACCAGTCGGCCTGGACCATCGGGCTGTTCAGCAAGTCCTTGTCGACGAAGAGGAATTTTTCATCCTCACTTGTGGCTTTGTTGGACATCTTTACCTGGAGGGAACGGCCAACTGGAAAAGTATTGGATAATGATTTAAAGACACTTGAGTGTGGACGAATTCATTTTCATAGTATATATATATATATATATATATATATATATATATATATATATGTAATGTAAAAATGCATCATATTATTTATTTTTCTCATGTATTGCCGCTAATAAACTGGTTAATAAATACATCTATGTCATGATAAAAATGTCAATTGCTAAACGATGCATCCACCACAATAAATTGTTTACTCAGCAACATTTCTTATCATGTCTGCTCCCCCCTTCATCTACCCACACCCTGCTCCCTCTCTCTCTGTCTGCTTCGATCTTATTTTGTGATGACCATATATGGCCCCCTTCTCTGGAGCAGGACTTTTTTCTGCGGACCCAAACAGCAAGGCAAGTGAACTCCCAAACAAAGCCCTTATAGGGAATAGTATGTCTCGAGCCAGCCTGGTGGTTTACTCCAACATGATAACAGGGAGGAAAGGATACACTTCCAGTGTTTGCTAATAGTAATTTTTAATTCTCAAATTGTCCACGAGTTAGTGCGGCGACACCTGTGGATATTGAAGCGGCACAGCAGGCATTACTTTTCTAAATTTGAATATCTATGACACTACTGCCCACCTTCCTTTTCTTACAAGTTTCTGCATCTTCTTTACACTTGGTGAATAACATACACTAATATGTGAACTTCGGTTCGACATTTTCAAAAGCCCCTGAATCAAACGAATAATCTGAGGAGTCAAGACATGTAAGTCGATGCTTTGATGGTCTTCTGCAGATAAAACAGGCTTTCCCTGACCACATTAAATGCTGCTGAAGCCTCCGTGTCACCCACTTGAACTTTCCTCGCCATTAGCACTTACTACATTTGTGATGTCTCTGTCTTTATTGTGTCAACACAGCCTGTGTTTACTGAGCACAGGAGACTAAAGAGGGGCTGACAAGTTAATAACCTCCATCATGGATTCTTGCAGATGATGAAAAGAACCTTACATTTTCTGGTAATGACACAGCTACCAGCTGTTCATTCAATTCAAACGAACATTTAACACAACGTTCAGCACTGTAACATTGCAGTGAAAATGATGTGAATGATCGACTCTCATAAATGAACCGGGTTAGCAACCAAAAATAATCAACCGGAGGAAGAGTCGCCCTGGAGAATAGATGACCCTCTATCAGAGGGTGGAGGAGGTTGAACTTGAGGGCCTGTGAATGGTCCTCGCCTCTTGAGCTCAGACTGACTTGTTGTTAATATCAGTGTAATTACAAACAGTCAGAATAGAATAAGCCACACTGTCCTAATATTAGCACAATGAATAAAATAACAAGATGATAAAGGTCACAACACAAGAACAACAAAAATGACAGGATAAGACGTTTGTTTAAATTGTACTGTGTTTGGATGGAAAGGTTATTTTTGCACATTGAATTAATTTTATTTTATAGCATGCAACCTGAAGTGTATATTTATTGACCTAGTAATCTATGAGTCATTCATGTTTAAACATACTGATCACTGAATCGACAATTCTACCGTGTATTTATTAAGGAAAACTGTTATTTCACAGTGAATATGCAGATTTACACATAAAACACGAACCAAAGCTTTATACAAAGCTCTAGTTAGCATAGCTGAGGCAAGTGCACGGTACGTACACGTATTTAGTATTCATGGCAACATATTAATAATTATGTTGCAAATAATGATGCAACGTTTTATTAATGCTTAACTGCGTCGTCACTTTTCTTACACTAAATGCTAACGTTTTAGCAGCAGGTGGAATGGCTCGTTACAGACGGACCATGAACGCCTCACGTCATCCGGCAACTTCACTCAACCGCGGTGCACTTACTTTGAAAGAATGACCTGTCGACAGGAGCTCTTGGTTCCGAGAGGTGACGGCTTGGAGAGTCCGGCGCTGACGAGGTACTCGAGAACCAGTCCAAACGACGCCGGTCCATTTCCGCGACGAGTCATTTAAAAGGTGCTCCGTCGCATCTGGGCGGGCCGAGGACGCGGAGGCCCCGCCCCCCGCAGCATCCACTTCAGAGGAGGAAGCAGCGAGGAAGAGGTGATGGAGTCCTGTTGAAGTTACTTTTCAAAAAGAGTGTGACCACAAGTTCATTTGGAAGCAGCCCACTGTTGATGACCTTTATTAGAATGATGATAATGATTATTAGTGTGATGCAAATTGCCTAATAATGAGACAAAAACACTACAAATACTACTATTACACGTTTACATTGCAGTATATTCACGCTGTACATGGACATGTCACAAATGCTGTGACAGTGGAACACGTACTTAGATTTTTTTGTTCTCAGTCAGCTTCAACTGATGGAGTCTCTGGACTTTAACAAACATCAAGCATCTCCTGGGAAGTTAGGCAAACACAGTGGAAAAAATACCCCAAATTCCAACCATCCTTCAAAGCTTTTTAAATATAGTGTCTTACACAGACTAAAATAATAGGATTATCATTGTTAATATTACATTTAAAAACAGAATTATAATGTAGTCTAACAAAATATATTCACAGATCAGCAAGAATCTATTCATTCATGTTTGTTCATTGACTTTCATTTTCCCTTCGATGGAGTCATGAAAGGCTACTCAGGAGCTATGGGGACACCCTGGACAGCAAGGCATCACACGGCACATACAGACTGAAAACCTCACAATCTACTGTCAACGTAGCTTGTGTGTGTTGAAGACTGTGGGAGGACAGCCATGTCCAGAATAAACACACGCAAGCACTGGAAGAATTTCTTTTCAGACAACAGGTTTATTTTTAGCAACAGAAAAAGGGGAAAGTGTCGTTTGATTCTTCAAGATGCCAGTCCAGCCGTCGACACCAATGACCCAACAATTTTAATACGGAGTCTTAACTCTTGTGTCGGCATCAGCTATGCAGCATTCAGGTGGTTTGCATCCTATAGCATTTAAACAGAACCTTTGCAGTCACCATGGGGGAAAACGCTTCCTCTATATCCCAGGACAGTGATTCTTAACCATAGGGCCAGGGCCCTTGGTTGGGCTGCGAGCCCCTACTTCAGGGCCACTAAAAGTTTTTTTTTGTTTATACCATTAGGCTGTGAGGGCTGTGAGACAGTAGATACACAATAGCCACATATGGTGGTAATAGTGTGTCACTGAGTTGACTTGACAGCTGCAAATATATGATAGTTAACAACTGTGGAGAAAGAAAAAATGATGAAGAAAGTGATGTTGTCCCCCCAACAGTAAAAACTGTTCATGAAAGTACCTGTCGAAGCAGTTTTTAAAATTACTTCAAACATTTTATGACTTTCATTTACACTTTTCTTATATCTTCTTCTTAAATAAAATACAATATTTTTATTTTATGATATTTAGACATGGTTTTATTATATTTATTTTATTCAGAATTTTATTCAGTTTTTCAAATTCTCTCAGTTTGCATCAAATCTATTTTTTTGATGACGATGATCACATGATTTCATGTCATTTCACAAGGTGTTGGTTTGTTTACGTCTAAGTAGATTAAACATGGTAATTGATCACAAATGAAATCAAGAGTCATGAATCAGTTCTATTGAATGGGCCCGGGGAATGGTGGGTCACATGATCAAGAAGGTTAAGAACCCCTGTCCAATGGGATACCACAAGGTTGAGTTACAGGTCTGACCTTTCCATTTCAGAAAGATTTTCCAATTCCAATGTTTCATTTCATAGGCTGCTTTTTGAGTTAACCAGGATGATGTGACCAGTAGTTACTACAACTTAACCAAACCAAATCCAAAAATGTTTTCCATCCTTCAAACTCCATCCGTCTAAACTTAACCTCCCTTGGACATCATGCAGAAAATTAAACCCAGAGACAGAATCCATGGTGTCATTCTTTAAACCTCCCTTTCCCAACTCCCACATAAACTCAACTGAAAATGACATAAAAAAATGACAAAAAACACGTTTTCTCCATACTGACCACCTTTGAGCCAGCTCACTGTCATCGATCCTAAGGTGGTGGCCTAATGGTTGTTCCGAAGTCAAGTGGGGAGTAGGGATGGCCGTTATGGACCACAAAAAAAGTTGCGATAAATATTGTAATTTCCGCAACTATAATTGTCATGATACATTTTCATTCTATTCCATGTGTTTGACACTACAGTCGCTCTTAAAACTGTTTCAATGATTAAACTTGTTAGTGGAGTTTGTCTCCAACATCATTGTTTGTTTATGTTTAAATATAATAGTTAACTATATGTAGAGATGAGAAATTCAATGTTTCACGTCTCTGGTAGAAGCCGCTGGTGTCTGACAGACTGCTCTGCCAGTTTTATTTAGGGGTTAAATTGAGCCGTCTGTCTGCTGTATCTCATGTCTCTTAACAGTTGACTTGAACTATGGACCAGTCTGGACACATTTCCAAGATGCTACTGAAGAAATATCAGAAATAATGTGAATAAATGATCATTTAGTCATATTCTATTCTCCAAATCATTATATAAACTGTCAGTCCTTTGTCTTGTGTGATGAATAACCTTTTCACAATCCTCTCTCCTAAAATGCTTGTTTTCCATTGCCTTATTGAAGATTACGCTAATACTTTGACCGTTTTAGAATTTGTTGATGGTCCCTAACTGATGGCGGCGTGTAGCATTAGCGCTGCCTGTGAGAGTGTGTCCGTGATCAGTGAACCCTAATGGGACGCGAAAGAGGACGCCGCCCCCAATACCAGAGCAGAGCTTCGTGCAATATCCAACTATTTTCACCAGGGTGTTTCGCCGAGGCGCCAGCACAGCGGGAGACTTGCATGTGTTGATGTGAACCAAGGCAGACAACCGCGTCAGAGAACTTATGAGGACCACGCCGTCTAATAAAATAAACACGGATCCAGAGACTGAGAGTTGACCAGTGTCATTATCAAAATTTCCCTGTATTAAAAATAAGTTTTAAACTACGATCGTGAACCTCGCCTACCTTGTCCACTGCAGTCCACATGGGAAGCCTTCTTCTACGTCTTTATTGAAAACACATTTTTCTGACAGGTTTCCATTTGATGTTGTTCCTGGATTCACTAATGGAATTTTAATTTCTTTCACTTATTTGACCACTTAACAGCATTCTATTCTCCTACCACTTCAGTGTCCTGCCAGAGAAAAAAAGTTTTTTTTTTTAATAATAAAGTAAACTTATGTTGACATTTTTGTAGGAACCTCACATATATTTTTTTGATGAATGTGAGTGTGGCAGCATCACACGATCATGGTGTCAGGTGCTGAGATGATCATTCGAGTCATGTTGCCGACCTGTTTAACTACAATTTCATAGTGTCCAAGAAGCCGAGCAGTTTAGTTATACAATAAAATAATCTTCTATTCCTCATAAGGCGAGCAAATATTTTACCCCTCCATAAAGCCACCACACACACGATAAACAAAACTGCTCATTCACACGATGACATTGTGTGCAGTCAAATCCCCCAGAGAACTCCTCCATGGTTACGCACATTACATTCCAGCAGCGGAGACTCGACCCCCTCCACATCTGTCCGGCTGCATCCCCTCCAGTTCTTTCCCAATGGAACTTCCTATATAAGGACAGTCTAGTGTTTGCTCTAATAAATCAAGTGTGTGAGTGTGGCAGACCGAGGCCTACTGGAAGGAGGATCCCCTTTACTGAATCTGGCCATCATCAGGATCTGTGGTGGTCTTCATAATGTGGAACAAGGGTGAAGGAAGCACTGGGGAGAAAGATGGAGGCGGACTCATGCGAGGAAGAGGAGGGGTGAGGAGTAACAGGAGGTACACTGGACTCAGAGGTTGTGTTCCATATAAGGACTGTCAGGTCTGCATCTCCACCGCTTTCTGTGTTACTTTCAAGGTCAGGCACTGACAAGCACCCGCAGTCCCGGTGACTAAATATGGTCCAGCTAACGCGCTGGTAAACAAACATCTCCGTCAGTGGAGATCACTGTACTGCCTCACCTGTGGAAGGATATGTACACACTGCTGTATATCACAGCCCCTCCACCTTCCTGTTCACCCTCGCTCATCACACCTGTCCTCATTTACCGCATCCTCACTGGGTGTCTTTCTCTTCTTCATTTTTCATCTCACACGCCTGCAAATACAGTGCAGTTTGCTTGGTGACAGGTAAGTTTTCAGTCATTTTCCTTTCATTTTATCACATTCACAGCACCTGAACGCATCATCTCTGCTCTGCTTCTTGGATAACTGTAGCTTTTGAGCACTACTTTTTAAATTTAATCTATCCCTTTAATCTGCACTTAATCTGGAATTTGTGTAAAATCAACTATCGACCACAGTTTATGCACAATACTACGGTCCCAACACTCACAATATGTGCCCTAAAGTGTGTCCCATTTGTCGAGTGACATCAACCTGCGTTTACAGATCAACATATTTCACATCAAGCGACTGAATTTATTTATTTTTCTCATGCCCATAGATGGTCATCTATCTGGGAGGAAATATGTTTATAGATATGTTTGACCCATGTGGAATGTAATTGCATTCTAAATTGAGAAGCAGACTTCAGCCTCGTCTGTTTGCGGCAGTCAATAGTATTCATGCAGTATTTTTTTAATGGACAATACTGTAAACAGAGGAGGGACTTGATGCCAGTAAAGAAGCCAAGACTGTACCACATTACTTCACAGACTTGCCGTCTGGACTAAGTAATGCACTAGCAATAAAGATTTTCTCAAGCGTAAATGCACCACATTTTTCAGGCTTCATGCCTGGATGCATCACAGGAAACATGTAGACAAAGAACACAATAGTCGTATGAAAGTGTAAAAAGGCTACATTTATGCTACATATAAATAGTCACATTTATCACAACAGAAATAAAGTACAAGTAACTTGCAACAGAAAAGGAAAATGTCAGTAAGAAAATAGCAGGAAATCCCCATGAGTGGAAGCAGAAAGTCGTTCAAAAATCAAATCAAATTCAAAAATCATTTTACTAAGTTGAAAAGATCAACCTTATGCGGTATGACGCTAACAAGTACAGATATAGGAAACTGCTAAAGGTTTCAGTTTAAAACAGCTGAACAAGTTAAACACTGAAATAGTGTTTCAGTGTTAGAAAAAGGATCAGGTCAATTTTGCGTCTTCTGCGGGGCAGTGTCTTGCGAGTGTTGCCGTAGGACCACCTTCTCTCCTTTATCACTGCTGTTCATAAAGTGGGAGACCAGGCCGTAAAGAAGAGGTCTGCAAAATCAAATATTGATGGAGACAGCAGCAAAAACACAGCAATACTGTGACATAACACTTTGGAGGAGACACTTACACAGACCTGGAGCTTGCATCTTCACAGACATGCAGCTCACCTGCCAAGAACTTTCTGTCTAAGGGAACATCAGGCTGGCCAGATTCTAGGACAACACACAGGTCAAGGATCTAACTTTGAGGAACACCTCTCCTGTCCTGAAAGCACAGTTCTGTATTGTACTAAAATGCTGTTATGGTCGGGTGAAAAAGACAGACTCACCTGCTGTTAGGACGGAGGATGAGTGACGGTATTGGTTGTAGTCCAGGTACTCTCGAATCAACTCGTTGATCAGCAGGTTTTCGTGGGACAGTGGTGGGCGAGGTTGACTTTGGTCATCCAGGGCACCAAACACCTCTGCCCGGATCCGAGCCTTCAGCTGGCCGAGCACTCCCTTGGACTCCAGGGTGTCTCTGACAGCTATAAGACAGGCATCGATGATGGAGGATGGACGAGCAAGAGAAAAGGAAGAAATTGCGACAGAATGTGTATAAATATATTAATCTTCTGTATCATTGTGGGGAGAATCATATGATGATCATATGATGACCACTGAGTCCTCTACTGTGGTAGTGGTGTGTACGGTTTATTGCTCAAACTTAGCCACTCTCGTCAATACAAGTGAACTCTCCGGAGTTACTGCACCAAACGTCTCAGTCACACACATAACTAAACTCATCATTTATTTTTTGTTACACGCGAAGGCGGATGGACAAAAATCAATGTAGACCAAATTGGACAGAAAAAGAGCTACGTTGGTAAAACGGCATTACCATTGGCTTCGAAACAAAAATGAATTTTCGAATGTCCAAGCGATGTGTTACGATACAAACGTAACGAGACCAAGGTTGAAAACTTAAACGAAACACTCACCACACTTCAGCTCAGTGATGGACGCCATTGCAACAACAATAAACAAACCGCCAACTCTTCTTCTTTGTATCAGCTATAAAAGGACGGAACTCGTTGGCCATCTAGTGGTCAAAGTGGAGACAACATTATTGGAAACATTAACTAAACGAATATTAAATGACATAACCATAATGATAAAATGTAGCTGTAGAAATTGTGTATTTGATAAATGGAACATTAAAACTGTATTGAATTGAAATTGGTGGAGAAACACCAGTGTTGTTCTGCAAAAAAAAAAAAAAATAAATTAAAGAATAAACTATTATTCCATAGAAAAGAACATAGAAAAATAAATAAATTCAGTATAGAAATATGCGACATAAGGATTAATATCAAAAGAATGAATAACATCTTCCACTTCAAATGTTATTTAAAGGTTTTTGGAATGTGGGAATCGAATGTTGGAATATTGTCAAGCTGTTTAAAACTCAGGTTTAACATTATTATCACTATCATTATCATCATTATCCTGAAGCCAATTTATTTGAAGAAAAAACAGAGGCCATGTTTATTTAAATACATTTTATTGTCCAGCATTTATGTATAGACCGAGAACATGGAAAAGTAAACGCACAGTGAAACTTAAACAGGCTTGTTATAAAAAGTATAAATACAGTCCTCATACATATAAGAGCACTTTATACATTTGGCATGTCACATAAATAACCTATTTCTTTCTTTGATAAATTGTCTAAACCAGTAAGACAAAAGAATAAAGAGGAGTAAAGCTCATTATATAATGGTTCATTCAAGAGTGAGGGTGGAAGGGGAATTGGCAGTTTGCAGTGTTGGTACAAAGCAATAATGTTTTCCCTTATTTTTGTAGGTTCAATTTGTATTGTTTATATGGCCTGTATAGTGTGGTGGCGACAAGCGGACAATCCCAGATATGTCACTATTGTTTTCATGAGGCAAGCCCGTCATTCATGGTGGTTTTTATAGCACCGGTTCCAGGTTAAATCTGACCAGCAGGGTTTCTATCAGCATTCTTCAATGTTTACTTTGACAGAAATAAACAAAAGCCCCAACATAGTTGGCCGTTTTGTAAACGTCTTGGCTCGCTTCAATGTTATTTCTCTGACATACAAAAAAAGGTTCAATTTTGAAAACCTCATTTCCTCCTATGCCTGCCAGGGTGAACCTTGTGAAGGTTACTGTGTCAAAGCATTTATCGTCCCACTTTCTGGAACAACAGAAACATTAAAAAGAAATCTCAGTCAGTCTGCAAGTTCGCCTCTTTTTAAGATAATATATGAGGCGGAAATATATTACAGGTAAACATCGACATGAAAGCCTGAGACAAGATCATTCAATTCATTTGCATTTACAAAATTGCATATATGACCCATTCAAAAAGAGAATGAAAATGATGCTGCGGCTGAGAAAGTATTATTCCAGCCCCTGAACAGTACTTATCAAAAAGATGCATAGTTTGAAGAATCCATGGCTGCTTCCCTTTAGATGTTCATGGCTTAACAAAAGTCTTTTCCAGATTGCGGGCAGCATCCATGGGGGCTTTTACGACGGACAAGCACCGCTGCACCTCTTCCTTAGCGTCCAGGACGTTGCCAACATCGAGTGGCATTTTCAGCTGCCGCTGTTTAGTGAGCAGCACCACGAGGGCTGCATTTGTCCACCAGTGTTCCAGCTCTGTCATGTGGATCTAGACCAGACCCGCCTCACGACACATTCTGTAGAACTGTCCCCGCTGTGCAATGAGGTTGGCTGGAGAGTCCATCTCTGAAATGTGGCCCCTGTCCATGACAATCACTCTGGAAGACAGCAAGAGGACAAACAGATTTGTTTGTGTTGTGTTTGTCAAAAGCTTAACTGGAGCAGAGCCAGAGCAGGTCTTTGACACTCAAGACTCTTGATCTTAATTCAGAGTGAGAGTCTTTGTCTGTTACATACTCCAAATACAAGAGCAATTTAATCATCTCAAAACGTATTAAATAATAAATAAAAATGCACCCGAATATGTAAGACAGTCTAACACCCCATTATTAATTGATTTTTTTAAATTTAGATTTTGAAGTGTATTATCTTTATCAACCTCAACTGATAGAAAAGTTCTGACCTTCTTAATTTGAGATCAAATGTCTGAAACTTTTACGGTTTGGTTCAGCTGACATTTCAAAGGTCAATGAAAGTGTTACGACATGAGAGCAGAATACTTTCTGGCCAGGAAAATGCCAGCGACCCACGTAACGCTCCCTATACGTACGAAAATGTTCAAACTCTTTTTCAAACAATGTTACCATCACTGATCACATACTTCAGTGCATTCTATATGTTGGTGTTGCTGTTCACCATTATATCCACCAGGGGGAGCAGCCCACAGTCAAAAGATTATGACAAAGACAAACTCCAAAACAAACATGGTGACTGTGGAAGAAGTATTCTTAATGGGCCTCCTGCACAAAAGAGGAGGTAATGTAGAAGGAGGCGGTGGTTGGAGGCTGGAGGATGGAGAATATCCGCCATTGTTATGATGTCTTCGTGTCTCATTAACATTCACAACATTCATCAAAACACACGTCATTCTCCACACCAGGATCCAGACTTGCTCCACTTCAGTACCTGGTGTAGTCCATGATGGTGTTCAGCCGATGAGCGATGGTGAGGACGGTGCAGTCGTCAAACTGAGTGCGAATCGTCGACTGGATGAGCGTGTCAGTCTCCAGGTCCACAGCGGCCGTGGCCTCGTCCAGAACCAGGATTTTGGTCTTCCTCAGCAGGGCTCGTGCGAGGCAGACGAGCTGTCGCTGACCCAGACTGTGCAGAGCGTTCATGTGTATTTACATCATAAATACTTAGATTGAATTTGGCTACTGAGGAGGTTAAAACCTACCTGAGATTTTCTCCCCCTTCTGAGCACTCATGGTTGAGTTTGTCTGGCAGATTTGAGACAAATGCTTTAAGGTGCGCCAGCTCCAGTGAACTCCACACCTCTTCATCTGTGTACGAGTCAAACGGGTCGAGATTCATGCGGAGCGATCCAGAGAAAAGCACAGGATCCTGAGCGGGGGGGGGAAACAGACGCGATTAAGTTTGGATGACTTTCTGGCTACGAGCTCTGGAGTGCTTCACATGAGAAAACCCAGTCGGCTCCCTGGCATTCCACCGCCATACCTGAGGAATGATGGTAATGCGTGATCGCAGGTCGTGCAGGCCAATGTCAGCAATGTTGACGCCGTCTATGAAGATCTTCCCCTTCGCTGCTTCCAAGATTCTGAAAATCCCCAGGGCAAGTGAGGACTTACCGGCTCCAGTCCGTCCTACGATGCCCACCTGGGAGTGATTTGAAGAGCTTAGGAGACAGAAATATCGAAAGAGGACAGACGAGGCAACTCACCTTTTCTCTTTGGTGGATATTCAAGGTTATTCCTTTCAGTGCCAACTCAAGGCCTTTTCGGTACTGCAGTCCGTAGTCATGGAATTCAATGGTTCCTGTCTGAGGCCATGCCTGAGGGAGGGAGCTGCCCTCTATGTTCCAACTAGCCTGCGGCCCAAAGTTTTATTTTTGTTAAACAGCATCATTGCTTTCACAGTCTGCTCGAAGTGTCTTAAACACACCAATTTTAGATCAGATAATGTGCACTATGCTGACCTCTTTGGCAGTGTCTGCGTACTCGTTCACTCTTTCTACAGAAACAATGTTGTTCTCCACGTCAGTCCAGGATCTCACGATCCAACTCAGGATTCCAGTGACCTGAGAAACCACACACAGCCTCAGTTCATTTCCTCTTTCATAATTGTAAATTCACTACCCCCGTGTGAACGCGTGTGTGGGCGAACCTGGAGGGAGTGCGAAACGGCCAGGCCCACGATGCCTGGGCTCAGAGTGTCTCTCCCCATCACAGACAGAATAGCAGCGGCCAGCACCACGCCGTTGCCCACAAACTCCAGATTGACAGCGAGCCACCTGCGGAGAGGAAACCTCATCAGCTGATGGAATCATTTTGCCTTAAACCTTTCCCAAAAACATCATGTTCACTGGCTAATAAATTAACACCATAGAATACCTGCATAAAATGACACTGTCTATTTATTTTAGAATTAGTTTTATTTAACAATACTTGCCATGAGTTTTATTATTCTTTGTTTTATTTATTTAGCTTTTACTTGAGTATCATTCATATCTCTCTCTCCCTCTCTCTCTCTCTCTCTCTCTCTCTCTCTCTCTCTCTCCCTCTCTCTCTCTCTCTCTCTCTCTCTCTCTCTCTATATATATATATATATATATATATATATATATATAAGAAAAAGCTAAATAACTTAAACTAAGAATTTTTGTAAACTATATTATCAATATGAAAACTTTATTGATTTATTTATTCATTCATTTTTTGGGGATCAACTCACCGAGTGGCAACAAATCGAGGGAAGTAAGAGGTCTGGTTGAAGTCCACCCTTTCGTTGGCCTGCAGGATGAACCTGGACTGATCCCCAAACGCCCGGATGACGCTGGCGCCCTGGACCGTCTCGTTGAAGTGGGTGTAGATGGGCGAGCGGCTGACTGCTTCCAGCCGCCGCAGCTGACAGGATGTGGCGACGTAGAAACTCTGCGGGCAACGGTGGAAAGTCAAATACCGGGCAGGCGTTCAGGGGTTTCCCATAATTCATCCAGCAAGTGTGGAAGAAAAGTGAATCGAAATTGTCAGGATTGGTTTTGGAACTGTAGAGCGTTTCATGAATAACTAGCAGGTGTGGAGGGTGCCGTACCTGGACGAAGGCATAGAGGAAAGTGAGTGGCAGGATGATCACTATAGCGAAAGGTGTGGCCATAAGCACGATAATGCAGACTTCCATGAGTTTAAAGACGTAGCTCAACATCATCTTCAATCCCTCGGGCACCATACAGTCAATGGCATCGATCTCTTTGGCAAATCGGTTGAGGAGATTGCCGCTGGGGGTGCATTCGAAGAAAGACATTGGGGAACGCAGGACGTTGATCAGCAGGTCCATGTGAAGGTGCCGCGAGGCGATGATGCCGCAGACAGAAATGGCGACGGTGGTGCCGAATATTGCGACGCCTGACAGAAGAGGACATGAGTGAACAAGAGTGTTGAGTGGGCACATTGTGAATGGAACAAACCTTGCACACAACCGAGGGCCCCAAACACTGAGAGCTTCAGGTCGGTATCAATCTGGGTGCCGTTGACAATCGGGTCGTCAGCCCACATGCTGAGCCAGTAGTTGTAGGCCAGGGAGGCCCCTTGCTGGAAGGCGTAGAGGAAGACGATGGGGATGATCGTGGCCAAGCCAATGGTTTTGAAGTACTTTGTGTACATCTCCAACCGCACCTGAAGACAGAGACACGTCAGAGGACTGAACTTGTTTCCATCGGTGCTTAAGCTCTTACTCTTCCAGTACGAGCTTTGTCTGCTTCAGTGAGTTTGCCCAGCTCCTCTGGGACCTGCTCCGGCTCAGCTTCAGTCACGGGCTCCATGTTCTGAAGGTTTGTATTTGTGGTGTCCCCGCTAACAGGAATAAGAAGGGGTTACAGAGGTACGGGGAGATGTTTAACAGATGTTGCACGTGCGAATCAGCGTACGTACCCAATCAGTTGCTCCTGTGACAAGTCCCTGGAGAACGGCATGAAGTCGACCATGCTGAGGCGAGCGTTGGACCTTCTGGAACCAGCTGCAGGAAAAGACAAATTTAGTGGGCTCGGCAGTTGGATGAGAATTCCCTCACTGTTCCATTTGAGGTAAGGAAACTTGGGTGATGTGTGTGTGTCTGTCTGTGTTCTCACCTCTCTGTATGGCGCTCTCTTTCCTGTCTGTGCTGGCGAACGTGTGGATGAATTCAGCGAAAGCTCCCTGGTGGCTGAGCAGCTCCTGATAGGACCCGCTTTCGGTGATTTCACCGTTCACCAGAACCAGGATGAGATCAGCTTGCGGCAGGAAGCTCATTCCATGTGTCACAAGAATGCGGGTCTGTGCGGTGAGAAAACAACTTCCTTTAGGTCAAGATAACTTGAGATGAGGTCTTCATTCTTATCACATTTGCTTTACCTTGTCTTTCAGAACTCCCTTGGGTCCGATCACCTTGTCAAAGATGTGCTGGCCAACATGAGCATCTACGGCAGAAAGTGGATCATCCAGGAGGTAAACATCTGCTCTCCTGTAAACCGCTCTGGCCAGACTGACTCGTTGTTTTTGTCCACCTGAGAGGTTCAAGCCCTGCAGAGGTTCAGACACATGCATAAGTCAGCATTCCAAATTGAAATCCAGCTTTTGATTCCATACCTTCTCTCCAATCTCCGTCGCATCTCCAGCAGGAAGGATGTCCAGGTCCGGCAGCAGAGCGCAGGCCTCCAGCACTCTCTGGTACCACGTCTTCATCTTTTCTCGGCCAAACATAATGTTGTCTTGGACTGTGGCGTTCTGAATCCAGGCTTGCTGAGGCACATACGCAACTGAACCCTGTTGGAAGAAAAAGAGTTATTTCTATTCTGCAAATGAACAGTAAGGCGACAGCCTTACCTTAACAGAGACCTGGCCACTCCTCTTCTCTGTTTCTCCAAGCATAGCTGACAGCAGGGAGGACTTTCCACAGCCCACGTGTCCCACCACAGCCACCAAGGAGCCACGTGGCACATGCACATTGATTCTGTAAAGAAAAAAAAGAAGAGTAAATCTACCTCATTGATTCAGATTCTTATAACTTCTGTTATACCTTTTCAGACAAGGAGGTCCCTCCGCAGACCAGCTGAAGGTTCCGTTGTCCATCACAACATCATCTCCATCTACTCACGAAGAGAATGAAGACATGCAGACAATGAGAATACAAAATAGTTCAACAAAACAGAAGACAAAAATCTGCATGGTGGTCCGCCTTAAGAGCTTTAAATTACATACTGCTTCTTTTCGTCATCTGTCAAGCGATGTGGTGACAGATTGCACCCAACATTTTTCTATGAATCATAACTCTTATTTCATGCTGGAATTTACATTGACCCACAAAATGGGAAAACCCTGCAATTTGCAGTCTACCAGGAAGCCAGCGAAGCGGAAAGAGCAGTGACCCACACAGGACTGTGGCCCTACACAGACGTATCGTAAACAACCAAATAATGTGGCGCTGTTTTCTTGATAATGACAACCTATGATTTCCAGTGCAATACTTATACACGTTCATTCATTCACTTATGGGAGGGAATCATACCAGAACTCAATGGAGCCTTTGAGACGTTGTCCACTTTTAGTTCATCGGAACACAGGTACTTCCCCAGACGCCTCAGCGACACCACGGCCTGAAACACAACCAGCGGTTCACACCGAATCCATCCACCACGTAAATCCAACATGTAGACCACAAGAATGGTAAAATTATTTCTATAAAAGTTTAATAAATATTGCTTTATGTACCTGCATGGTCGTGCTGATGGCAAAAGGAAGTTGACTTAGTGGAGTCTTCAGGATGTTGATCAGCGCCATGGAGACAAAAACCTTCTGAGCATCGAGGACATTTCTGTTGTCAAGTGTTACGTACACTCCAAACATGGCGAAGGCGATCTGCACAAATGAAATCATTTTTATTGACCTCCAAATCTGGATTAAATGGAGTCATTTTAAGCAATGCTTTCCAAGCCACAGCTCAACAAAGGTACCAAAGGAACCTCGGCAAAAGCGCAATTGTGGACAATATGAAAAAATATTTCTGATTAATTATTTTAAATAATTATTATGAATTTATCACAATCTCTTTATTTATCACAGACTTTTATTTGAGTTTGGAGAATTTGTTGACAAATCCTTAACATTATTTTCCTCAGCTTCATTACAACAACGATTATTTATCTCTTCACATTTTGGAGCGCATTTATTTGGTTCTGCATTTAGTTTTTAGCCTTTTAAAGACTTTTAAACCACAAACTTTGATGATCTACGCGTGTCAATAAAGTTTTGAAGTGCGTTGTCACGTTAGCCGCTAGCTCTGTTAGCTTTGTGGTGCAGACAGTCGCAGGACTGACAAGGAACACGCCATCATTCTGTGGTGAAGGTGTGTGGTGAAGTTAGAGGCACATCAGGATTAAAAACAACTCGAAGTTGCGCATTTAACCAGCATCTTCGCTTTGAGTGTGTGGCAAGAGGAGCGCTGCTGTGACTGACGGACGAGTCAACGCATCAGCATAGATCTATAGTGTATAGAAAGAATGTGACTGAATCCATGCTTCTACTCTACTGATTCAGCTCTTAGTGAACTGAGTATTTTGCAATTTTAAATTTATTTATTTGAACCTACCAGGAAAGAAGAGGAGTTGAATGAGGCGATTGAGATGGAATACAGTATCTGAGACTTCTTCAAGGCCTTCAGTTCCTTTTCTCTGTATCCCAACACCTGCTCCAGAAAGGCCTTCTCCCAGGCGTAGAACTTCAAGATCTTGATTCCATTCAGAATCTCATTCATCAGTCTTATTCTGCCATCCATGAATTTCATCTGGACCTCCTGCAGCCCAAACAGAAGTTTATATATTCAGTTATTCAAGCAAGAACTAAGCAGGTCACGGCAGAGAGACAATAATCAAAACAAGGGAAAGACAGAAGTTATTGTGAGCAAGTAGTAGTTTTCGTCCACAACATGGAAACTTTTTTAATTGCAAAGGAATTTATTGCTTGTTTTGTTTATGCAACTTTAGCACAGAGGAAAGAGCGTCGTGCCAGGAATGTGGTCACTGCCAAATAGTTTAATTCAATTGCCATCCAAATTTATGGAAGCGTCTGTTGCGCTTCCAGAGAAATTAAAATGATGTCTACAAACTGCCACGCCTCTTCGTGCAATTGTTTTCAAGAGACATTCAGTGCAGACTTCAAAGGGGCAAGAGAGAATGTGACGTCCAGGCCAGACACCCACGCAGAACTTTGGCCGCCATCTCAAGCAGCTGCTGCTTCTTTGGCGGAACATTACACAGAAGTTGGAGCTACTGCAGGAAAAGAGTGTCACGGTGTCTACCTGCAGCTTGCTTCTCTTCTTTGCTATCAGTCCATTCAGGGGGAATATGAGGATGACGGTCGCAATACCAGCAAGCGCAGATGGTCCAAGATGCTGTATAATAAAGACAAAAGAAAGAGTCAGTGCTGTTAGAACAGCGAGAGCAGTCTCTATCTCGACCGACCGCAGGGACACCAGAGATAAAGTCTTGGTGAGGCAGGGCTAGAGACTAGGAGGAGTCAGGGTCCTGTGGTTTTTGTGCCCATTATAGATCATGTAGTTCATCTTTAGCAAGCAATGGCCATTTAGGTTATTCGAATGCGAATGGATGCACGAGCTGAAGAGGAGATGAAGGACTGCATTCATCTTATGTCCTTTTTAGAATTATTTTAGATCTCCTTATTCACTTCTATGACTTCAGGTCTCATGAAAAAAAGAAAAATGAAGAAAAGTGGGCTCTAGCAAAAGGTCTGGTTCCCTAGTGGTCGATCTACGCAAGTGTGGGCCAGGTACAAGCATGTCCGTAAGTAAGGTAGCATGCTCAAGAAGGTGACAGCTCTTCAAGTAAAAACGGAGATGTGACTTTCTGATGTTCATTTGGGCAATGGGGATTGACGGAAACCCTAGCATTATGACTTATGAACATCGACTTAAAACAATGAAGCAAGCAAACAAAAACAATCTTCACCTAAATTGTTTAGGTAAAGTAAAACAAAAAAAAACATTTTTCTATGCCAGTGGGAAAGTAAATAAATGGCCAGTGCAAATGATATCGTAGGATTTTTAGCACAACAAACTTGAGTGAGACTGATGTGTACCTGCCAGAGGAAGAACAGACAGAGTGCAATTTCAATGGGAGCCAGCCAGACAGCGTTGAAGTACACCACAAAATCCATGAGCTTCTGAGTGTCGGCCGAAACCAGGTTGACAATTTCGCCAACAGTGCAAGTTCTTCTGGCTGAACTGTTTATCACCAGCGACTGGAATGAAGAGGACAGTTTAGCCACACAGTGCCTGGCAAGGATTTGACCTAGTCATTTATTTCAAAAACAGTGTGCTAAACTGGACCAAGAAAAGTTTATTCCTGTAATTTATTGTGTCTGGTGGTTAAAGGTTTCACGTCTGTGGATGCACTTTTACCCACCTTCCTATAAACCAAGCCCATAACAGCTGTTTTCACCCGCATTCCCACTGTGAAGCAAGTGTACATGTACTGATGGTTGAAGAGCGACTGGAGGCACGACAGCAGGAACATGAGAGTGGCGTAGAAGTAGCCTTTCCACAGTGGAGCATCCTCATCCTTCATGAAACCCAGAAGCAGACTGCGGACACAGAAATAGAAAAACTTAATTGGACTCTGTGACACAAATTCTGCCTTTGTTTACCAGCTGTTTTCAGTGAAATGGTAAAGACCAGGCCAAAACAAGAGAGGTTTGGATTTCCTTGTCAACACAGTTTTTATTGTTTATATTCAATGTTATGATTTAACTTTCATTGTTTGCCTTAAACCAGAGACCTTGAGCTTCTCTGCGACCACACAAAGCAGCTTGTGCTGCAGAGCCTGGCTCTATTTGCGGCCAGCCGGGCCTCAGACTTGGCCGGCGGCATCCTTCGAGTGGTTCACCCATTTTTGCATGTCGCCTTTCAGCACTTTGTTAACCCTTTTACAGCAGTGCACGTCCGTTTTTTCTAACTGCACGACCATAATTAACACTCTGACTGATTCAGTGCCACACATTACCAACAACAACATTCCTGTCTGGAGAGTGCAGGCCAAGAACCCATTTAAGGAAGGTCAGCGGCTGGTTCTTTGCTAGGTCGCCTAGTCGGGCGACATGGAGAATGTTTAGTCCAATAGACAGGTGTAGCTGCTTAAGATGTTGCATCTAAGAATCTTCTGGAGGGTAGGGGGCGCACCTGAGAACCTCACATTACTGACACACCAGGTCAGACCTTTGCTTACGTTCAAGAGGCCCATGTGACATCAGAGTGAAATTGATCAATTTCTTTATTTATTTTTTAATTATTCTCAACCTTTTTAGTTCTAAATGTCTTTTAGAACTTACAACTTTTTATTTACAATATTTTGTTTGCTTGCAATTACCCACATCTTTTATAAGATGTACATAATGCATAAATGTTTAGTTAAATTGTATTGTTCAAAACCTTTTAACCAATTAAAATATTTGCATTTCTTGTTGCTTAAAAAAAAACACCACTGAAAAATAAATCTCATAATAATAATAAAAAAAACTAGTAATTTTTATGCTATAATTACATCTCTCTGTATTTTTATTATTATTCTCAGCATTATTTTATATTTTTCAAGTTGTCCCATCATATTTCCTTCTGTTTGATTTTAATTTTAATTTTTGTCATGGTACATAAAATGGACCCTAAGGACATTTAGGGACTCCTCTGCACAAGACTGCTTATGTTGCAGTTTCACACTGATATTAAATTGTCCATCAAGGTGCAAATCATAAATAATTCAAATCCGGCTGTAATTCTGTCATCAGAAACTGAAGTTGGGGCACTCTCTTACCTAAGAACCTGTGGAATGGCAAACATGAAGGCATCGTGGAATATGATGCACATGGTTCCAGTTAGGAAATATGGACCAAATTTGCGTGCCAGAGTGCGGAGCAGGATAAAGCCCGAGCTCTGCTCCTTCTGCAGCTTCCTCAGTAGCTGAGCCTGATCCGGCAGTCGGCTTCCCAGCGCGGCGCCCGACACCAGCGCCTTCTCCTGCCTGCCAGAGGGAGAGAACGCACATGGTTACAGTCATGACCTCTGCGCTGGAGAATGTGCCAACATGACGCTGGCAACCTTGAAGTCTTTAATCTGAGGCAGGCTCTTAAATGTTTTCACTCATGCCATCACATTGTGAACCAGCAGCCTATTAAGCATTATTACCTCACGTTGTTACAAGAATATACAAAGGCCTTCAAAGGAGCAGTAAAACGTGCTCTTTTAAATCCTTGACATTTTCAGTAGAGAGAATAGCAGCACATTTACATGAGGCTGAATTGAAACACGAGGACACTACAGTTCCACAACATGGCTGTGAAAGCAAGACGATTCCTCGAGTTAGCGGGAGCAGTGCAGCTGACGGCTGGACTGTGTTATGATAACGGTCCGTGTGAGCCAGAAGAAACATGAAACACAACATGTGCATGACCTGCACATGGCTGAACCGGTCCAAAAAAAAAAAAAAACACAAAGAGTTACTCTTCTCTATTGGAGGCAGATTGGACTAAACCTGTACAAACAATGGCACATAAAACTACTCAACCATGCTCCAATCTCCAATATTAGGAAACTCATAGTTACATTTGCTATACCTGCTTCTTGAACTCAGAAGGCACTTTGTTACTTTATGGCAAGTCAAGATTTTGCACACAATTTTGTAAGGTAATTCCTGCTTATATAAGTACAAATCATAGTGTCTCACTTTTGAAGTTTGGCGCACTCAGTGGTCCAGTCCTCATGAAGTTCAGATATGATCTTGTGGGAGGTGTCCTCTTCTCGCAGCGTCCACAGGTCCTCTGCCTCCAGAGGGGTACGATAGCCTTTCACAACTAGCCTGTGAAGGAAGGAGATTCAATAAAATCAACCCAGTAGTGGCACATTAGATGGTAAACAAGCAGAGAGCGCTGCTCAGGGGGAATGAGATGAGATGTGTGGTTAAAGCATCTTACCCAGTAAACCACCAGAAGAGGATCTTGGACAGAAAGGAGGCGTCTTTTACGGGACATGGATTCTGAAACAGATCGAAAACACGAATGATGGTCGTTTTCATGATGACTGCCAAGATCACTGAGGGGTTTGGAAGCTTCAGATATTTGTTGGAATTGAGTGGTTAATAAATCTTTCCAGGCTTGTTTAAGGGTTTTCACTGAAGCAAGCACGATACTAGGAGGAGGATGTATTTTGTGAACAAATAGCTGAAGAGTCCAGACACTTCGAGTCACCAGTTAGCATGAACCAAATCCCGATTTTCGGTACACTATCAGGTCCACTTCCTCCAAATGTAAATGTTGTGCAAATATGTGCAAAAACATTCAGTTGATGTGTCAGAATTGACTGGAAACTGGACTAAGTTACGATAATGACTGAGCGTTAACTAGTTAGCAGCCTCATGTTAAGAAGCCAGTACAAGAACCAGGCAGCTTTGAGTACTTTACTGGCATCTGAACGAGCAGCTAATGTACTGATTTTTGGATCCCTATTGAACAAATGAGTATGTTTCTGTTAACTAAAATTATGATTGGAAATACAATGGCACCTCAGTTCTTGACCACAATCCGTTTGTTCGATTGTTTGAAATCTGAATGGATTTTTCCCATTACAATGAATGGAAAAAGAACTAATGCGTTCCAAGCCTTAAAATAGTCTTTTGTAGGAGTGAATGTAGAGTGTCTGCTGCAGGTGCGCTGTTCCTCTATGTGTGTGGCCGCTGCATGTGGGAGGGGTTGCCGAGTGAGTGACGTCTCTCCAGAAGTGAAGAGGTGCCCGGTGCGTGTCCAGCTCTGAATGTGCGCTTCTGTGCAGTTTGGCTGTGACAAAGTCATAAACCAAGTCACGCTCTGTCCCAGACTCGCCTCATCCCTGTCCCAGCTCCAGCCCACAACAGGACATCAAACCCTGGAGTGAGCTCCAGCCTCGGAGCTAACGGGTCACGTCTGCATAAAGAGGCTGCGTTATACACAATAACTGTGCTTTTTTGGGGTGAGTTCGAGTTCTGGATTTTCGTTCGAAATCCAAAGCAAAAAAATCTTGAATTTTTTGTTTGAACTCTGATTTGTTCAAAGTCCGGGACGTTCAAAAACTGAGGTACCACTGTATGTATATTAGAAAATATCCTCTTTACACATCCTCTCTGCCGTGACTGGTCAGGAAGTAGGTTTTAACCTTTCAGATGCGAAAGGACTTTATAAAGCAATATGGATCATCATCGTGATGAGGGACTTACTGCATCATAGAAGAGAGGACTTGAACGTTTGAGGCATCAAATAATTTGAATTTGGAGGATTTGGAGAGTAGGTGCTCTTTCAATAGCTGCTATTATTTGTAACCCCTCAGAATAAAACCATGCAACCTTATTCATTACTAAATTAAGCTTTTTAAAGTCAACATCACACCCACTCCAGCAAACACAGCTACTGAAGTTAACAAACGTTACGACACAGTCTGGTGATTCTCTCTCCAGGAAGCTTCAACTCCTACAGGACGGAATAAATAGAGTTCAGTGTTCACGCCGGGTCAAGATGTTTTTGAGGTTCAGTGTAGATGGCGTAAATGTGTCATGAGAAAGTCCCAGCCAGCAGAAGGGCAAACACAAAGTCAGTCTTGTTACGTGACGGCATGTCGTCCGTCCGTCCGTCCTGCCGCCCCCTCACCGACTATTTGCTCTCTTCATAACCAGCTCTCATCCTTTACTTCCCCTCTTCCTGTGAGTAACTGCGACCAAAGCGTGGGGTGAAGCGGAGGAAGACACACCACGGATGGGTGTGTTGACCACGACCGGCTTCTGTGGCTTTCATGATCAGGCCAAGAATCTGTTTGGAACTTTACCAGCGCTGAAAACTTGCATCGCACCTCAGGCTGAAGTGAGGCAGCTCATTTCCGTTTTCACTGCTACATGCTACTAAAATCATTCTTTTCACAAAGCATTTTTACATCTCTATGTGACACGGACGTGAGTGAGACATGCTCATACATCACATGCAGTCAGGGAAAAGTTTCATAGAGAGCGAGTGGGAAAAATGAATGACATCATTTCCTCCAAAAGGGGAACGTGTCCAGCATAAGAAGCTAAAAATAATAACATGCGTTTGAGTCCGCTTTACTTCACGCATGTCTCTCTGCCTACCTTTTCCAATACTGTTTTCCCTTCAGGAGGCTGGTCAGCAAAACAGCACAAGAAGAGCTGCGCCAGTTGGAGGGAGAAGTAGGAGAAGAAGGCCAGATATCGGACGAGGTCGGAGGCGATTCCCTAATGTGAGAGAGAAATGAAAGAGTCAACGATATTGAATACAGAGGGCTCAAAAAATGTTTACTTTTCATTGACATCAATGACTGTTGTGAACATTGTGTTTCCCTCCACTTTACATGGCAATGAAAACAGCAGTTATTTGAGCAAAAATGTCACAGCTTTATGGAGTTAGGGAAGGGATCTCTGAAAAGAAATGAGATAGTTCTAAACATATTCACGGTATTTTGTGGTTGCCTCTCCTCCTCCTACATGGTTCTACTAATCACACAACATCCTGTGGTGTTTATTTATCTTCACTGTGCACAGTTTCAGAAACCACATGAAGTCTTTTATGATGCTTTTCCCATACCTAAACATTGTGTCGGGGAGGAAATGGTTCAAACACTTACATCGCAGACACAATAAAGTGTATTTTTAACACAGACTAAGGAGCTTTTATTAGAAATGAAACAGTTAAATGTCACTCCAAACAGGGTGATAGTGGTTTTTCCAAACTTAAACTTTTACTTTCAATCCAGCCGTAATATGAACTGCTGACGCTCTCTGGCACAATGAGAGTATTTTACAGTCGACATACACAAACTGTGGGGTTTTGGCACCCCCATTGTTTACTGCTGGATCAGGGCCACTCACACAAGCCGCCTGTTGTGCAGCAGTATGGAGAGTCACCGCCATGGTCAACAGTAAAACAATTTTCCCTGAAAAGAGTGCTGCTGTGGCCAGAGAGTTGATACAAAAAAAGGCCCAAATGTGTCCAGCCACACTGGAGGAAAAAAAAAAAAGGTCAGGATGGTCGGCAAGTGGGTGGGAAATATGTAGGTCACGCGGCTAAGAATGGCAGAAGGACTACAAACATGAACTCTGTCAACCTGAGCTGTCAACACTGTGTTGCCAAAGGGACCAACCATGCCTTTAAATATTTTGGGGAACTGTCCACCGGATATGTTTGTGAGCGCCTGGAGAAAACTGCTGAGAATGGCAGTTGTTTTCATCCTGTTTCGTCACAGTGCTGATCATTACGCAGAATATGAGTGCAGAACATGCTGCAAAGACACAAAACATAACAAAATAATACGAAATAAATCGAAAATTAATTTCAAAGATTCAGCAGAATTTGAGAGACGCCCACTGTACTCTGACTCTCTGACATAGGACTGGGCTGTAAGAACGATATCAATTAAATTAAAAGGATTCGTGGCGCCTACTAGTGAATAATAATAATAATAATAATAATAATAATAATAATAATAATAATAATAATAAAAATAATAATAATAATAGCTTGGATTTTATATATTTATACAGCACTTTTCAAAGTCACCCAAAGTACTTTACAGACACTATTGTTATTCATACCTCAGTTACACCGGTGGCAATGGTGGTAATTACATTATCATTACTCATCTTAAGTACAATGGCCTTTAAACTGTGTGATACGGTTTGAAAGTATGTTAATAAAGCAGAACTGACTTTAAAAAGTGGAAGTTTCCCAGCTGTTACTTCAATTTGATTTTGTTGCATATCCAATGGTTCCATCTTCTTCAACTTTTCTATTGTGTCCAAACCATCTTCACATGTCTCTCCAATTCACTCAAATCCTTTCCAGTCGCTCCCTTCATCCACAACACTTCTATTTTGGCTTCTTGTTTTCTTGTCTTTTTTGTAACTTTTGTAAGCCGCAGTAAAAAGATGAAACAACAATCGCAGTCAACAAGCGCTGCCTGTGCATCACTTGTGTCCCCCTGCACGTGAGTCCCCATTATATGTGCTCAGATTTCCATCTGGCTGTGTTTATAGCAGTGTAGGCTCATAAACACCAGACTGACGCTCCTCTGGTCTGACCCTTTGCTGCTGTGTCCCACCAGCGTTTATCCCAGGGTTGTCATTATTCTCCCCCAGGCAGTGCGGGAATGTCACACTGAGAATGATAAAAGAGAAATATGGATGCATGTGCCTGTGTTTTTATAGAAATGCAAATGTAGCTGCCCCAGGGGCGCGTGCACCTAAATAGACTCTGACTCCATTCAACAATGATTGCAGTGTCTGACAGGAGGTACAGGAAGAGAAACACATGCCGGCTCGACCAGAATTGGCAGGGTCACCCCTCACACTTGGTTAACTTTAGTTTACTTGGTTAAAATTGGGGGGTTCAATAGAAGGGCTTTGCTGACATGGGGTAAATGTCACGCTGTGCCTCTGGCGCTGGTGTCTAGACGATGGGCGGCTGAGGACTTGATAAATCCAACTGGTTCACAAAAAAAAAAAAAAAATATATATATATATATATATATATATATATATATATATATATATATTTCGTGATATAGCTATAGCTATATGCATATATACATACCTCATCCAAGGCCAGCTGGATCTTTGCTCTGAGAGGAACCAGGGAGCAAACCAGTGCCAACACCCAGAACAAGAAGAGGAATATGGAAGAACGGCAGCCTCTTATTCTCTCCAGCTGGATAATGCACAAGGTCAGAATCTGGAAGGGGAACAGACGGAAAGAGACTTCAAACATCCACATATCTGCTGACTGATAGTGGCCCAAAAGAAATGGACCGTGACTTCAGAGCATCACAGCTTTTAATGGATTTATCTGGACCCTGTTAAATCTGTCACACCCGTCTCATCCTTTTCTCTCTTGATTGAGGCATGTCCAGCATTATAATCGCAGGCTTGGCGGATATCTCATGAAATATTTGCAGCCTCTGCACACCAAAGAACTTTGCGCAACAGCTTGGTACAATAGTGGCGCTGTGAGAAATCACACGTGGTTCCTAAACCACCACAGGAAAAGAGGGAGCAGACAGCCAAAACTCCAGTTGGAAACAATGCTGTTGCTGAAAAGCGTCTTGCGCAAGAGCGAGTTTTGGCCGAGAAACATCTGAATTGGCAAATTGGTATTAAAGACCTACGAGCAGATGCTAGGCTAAGTCAGACCAGGGCAAAGTGTGGCCACTTGTGGCCCTTTAGTCTGAATTTGCACAGCCTTCAATGAAGTTTCTCTGCCATTTCCCAAGGCTTTTAAGGCTTTTTATGAAATAAACATGTATATGAAATACATTATACAGTATGTAGTAAGAAATGTGTTTTAATAAACATATTTCATTCATAAAAATAAAATATTATTGAGAATTATTATTATTATTATTGAGACAAATTGAGAAAGTTTAAATAAAATGTACACAAAAACTATTTTATTTAAGAAAAAAAAATCCTAATATAACTACAGTGGCCTCTATTATTTTATTATTGTTCTTATTATTGTTCCTGCTATCTTCTGGTTGGATCCTCACAGGCTCAGTCCATCATTTGATGCAAGGGTAAACAACATGCTGCCAAGTGTCGTAGTATTTTTCTGGGACCAAATTCTGTTATGGCATCTTAAATTGACTGTTTTCAGTCCAAAACAACTAGCCCCCGAAATGAAAGTCTTATTAATGCTTCTCTGGCGCTTTGTTCCTTGTTTCTTCTTCAAGTATGATGTTGTCTGCTGTGCACGGAGCAGATTCAAGTGTGGTCTCTTTATTTGACCATTACGTTTCCAGGCAAACAAGCCACAAGATCCGTAATTAACGTGAACGCATTCCAACTTTGAACCAGAGAGAAAACACTGTTTGGTTGCTCATTCACTGTTGAGCAGAAACTCTGTAACTGGATAATCCAATCGTAATGTGAGCTGACTAAGGGATCCTGACAAATGCTTAGCTACAGGTAAAGGCTACATACTAAAGGTTCACTGGAGATGTGATGAGGAAAAGACCACGCAACAGTGACTGTCTTCCATCTGTCTTTTTTCCCCAGTTTCATGGAACATTTTTTTTGTTCTACTGTTACTACTGTAATGTTACATACATTCATAAGTCAACTTTATAACTGTCTCGTAACTCCAGCAAAACAGTGAAAGCAATTTTAGAGCCTTTAAAACTCTGTCAAAACCCTTAAACATTAGAAAGAACAGAACTTGGATTCAAATGTTTTCACCCAAGGGTTCATACACAACTTGATCCAGCCCAATGTCGCGGAGCCAACAGAGGTTTAAAGACTGGGAATTCCCAAGCCACTGCAGCAGATGTCATCAAGTTGGCTACTGCTTATAAAAAATGACATAAGTGTGGTTTGCAGTGACTCGCTGTGCATTGTTGCCAAATCCAAATCTTTAATGATACCTTCAAAGAAAACCACATTATGTTAGGACCTCTGTCAACAGAGGGCAGCTCTGGCTGAGTGAGTTATCAGGATGTTCAAGTGGCACACAAAGAACCTCATTATCGAGAACAGAACCGCTCTTTTGCTAACCAGTGAAAACACACAAATCTGATGCGTGGCTCCTGGCGGTCTGAAGTCTTTACAGTAAGGTTAAATATGCAGATGTAAAAGGGTGAAACAAACGTAATGTAAAAATGCTTTTTTTTAGGGAATACACAATTAATTTTGAGGGAAAAAAATTTGTGCCGAAAATGACACAAATATTGATAAATGGATATTGCAAAAAATAAAAATAAAAAATCTCAATCAAATATATGGTGAGATCGTGATGTGTGTTGTGTATTTTCCATACAGCTGTGTTGTCCAGTTCCCACCAAAGATCATGAACACAAACAAGCTGTGTGCTCAGTTTGTCAGCTGAGAGCAGTTTTCCTTGGATGAAATTAGCGTTGTACTCCTGACCTAGACTTTGAGGGCCCAAGATCGAGTTGACCAAGGCCAAGCTGAATACATACTACAGAGGCAAAGGTCTCAGAGCGCTATATAGACACACAAGAGCATGTGACGAAATTCAGAAAATAAGAAGAGACCTAAGAATTTCACCCACCACATGTTTGGAGTGTGAAGAAAATTATATCACTGCAATAAGTGCTTCACTTGGACGGCATCAGATCAGGGTTTGAACGGGACATGAGGCGCGAGGAATGAACTTACAGACGTGTTACGTAACTCTTGTTTCAGTTGCTGAATGTGAAGGCTGTATCGACCACATCCAAGCCTCAGCAGAAGTAAAGGAAACGTAAAAAGTAACTGCCACAATGACTCATCTGATTGTGGTAAATGATCAGCGCGTCTGTTAGTGGGTGGAACTGCACTCAATCCCTGTGTCTGAAATCAAAAAAGTTACCGTGTAATTACTTGGGAGATCAGCAGCGTAGAAGGAAGGTTTTCTGTCTGGATTTCTACTTTACTTTATTGGTGACCACAGTGAGCCTGTGGGCTGCAAGGGTCACGTAAACTGTTACCATACGTTGATTTGCGATAAAGAGCCGTCAGAACACAGTGTTCTCTTCCATCTGCCCTTGTGCACGTGAGTAACTCTTCAGGGTGGGACTCTATACATGCTGCATTCTCCTTCAATACAAGTTTAAGCTTACTAAAGAGAACAAAAGAGTGAATCAGCATGTGAGAAGTCAGACCACAGAGGAATGCCCATCATATCATGTTATTATTTAGTTATTACTTAGTTATTATTATTATTATTATTAATTATTTATATATATATATAAAACTAAGTAATATATATAACTAAGTAATAACTAATATATTTAGTTATTACTTAGTTATATATAATTATAAATATACATATATATATATATATACCTTTCTTTTTTTTTTCACAGGAGAGCGACAATAGCTTGACTTAACTTTAGTATTGATGCTAAATCTGTATCTCTTTTCCATATGGTCGCCTGCTGTGTAAGCTGACATCCTCAATATACGTTATCATACAATATATACAAGAGACCTCTCAGTTTACTTTCACCCAAACACGTGCTTGTGTTTACTCAGCAGTCTGAAAAAAAAAACCACAGGTGGGTTTGCCTGTCTGACTTTTTAGGGCGCTGAAGAGAGGAAGCTTTGTGAGCAAAGCAACAGACATCGACGTCCAACTCTTTCTGCTGCAAAGAACAGCATTGTACCGACGACTCTTACTCAAGATAACAAACAGGTTCACATGTTCTACCCGACATGTGGGATGCAGACTATTTGTGCCTCCTGCAAATGAGTGGGAGCCATGTCCTGAATGACCCCGAATGGCTCTTTCAGTCAACAAAGCCTTGAAAACATTATGATTGCAGACCATCCCCTTTCCTCTCTAAATAGTGCACCTCATACGCCACCCTGGTGAGGGTGAGGCTGGGGAGGTAGAGGAGTTTATTTGAGGACAAAAACCAAGTAACATTGAAACAGATTAAAGACTCGCTGGGCTTGTATAAATACATAGAGGTCTCTCCACGCTTTGGGTCTAAACATTCAAACTGCTTGGTCGCTGACTAGTCACAGAGTTCTGCCATGGTCTCATTGTCAAACTCGCTAACATATCTTTGATGTATTTTCATGTCAAATCTTACAACCAACTGACTTTTCCAGTTGAGTCTGCGCCGGTTCACCCACATCAAATGGTGCCAGCACTTGAAACCCGGGCACTCTGATGTTCCATTGGCATAGCGTTAACAGAGAACTGTGATATTTGTTTTGCTTGCAAGACTTTAAATCCATCATTGCATCTTTGAGATGTCTGCCCACTCTTCCATGCGCTATACCTTCAAGTGTTTGCACAAGAGCATGGCAGCTGGAAGGTGTAAAGACTCCCTAAACGTCTGTCACCGCGGCTACAGTGAAGTGTTACCCCCAGTTCCACCCACAGAAGTGCATCAAACAAGTGACTGACAAGTCGTTTACAAGTTTGGTCGCCTGATATTTCCCACTAATACTGTAGAAATCAAATGAGACATTGATAAAATATGCAAAAACTTTTACAGCAGAAAAAGCTACATTTCTTTCTTTCTTTCTTCTTCCCTTTTGCAACTGAGAATATCTGTCTGCTCCTTGCATTGCCACTGTTAGACGAAAGAATATATCATTATTAGTTGATAAAAAGAACACAATAAAAAGAAAACTGCAAATAATTAGTTCATAACTGGTTAATATGTCGGCTCCAAGGAAAAGTGTTCCCTAAAATTTATATCAGAGGGACAGCTTTTATAGATAAGTTCGGATGATGGGAAGAGGTGGAAGCTACAAGCTAAAGTTGAATTAGGAACCATTGTGCTCCAAGGCCGAGACCCTGTTCGTCCTTCAAGCTATCAAGAAACTTCAGAGAGAGAATAAAGAACAGTAACAGAATGTTTACAAAAGCTTCTGCTACTCACCACGGTCAAGCTGCGGATGATGGGGCTGAGAAGGAAGACCATGTGCTGATGGATTTCATGGCTTCGCTCCAACAGAATATAGAAGAACTCAACAAAACCGAAAGAGGCCAGCAGGAACCCCAGCACCTAGTCAGAGCAGCAATACATTGTCATATTTACAGCGTGATCATTTTGAAATCTGCCACGGTGAAGTCCCACCATCTTGGAGGTGCAGAGGCCCGACATCTGAATGCGACCCTGGTCATGGTAGTAAAGGTGAAGGCAGTAAAATGGAGCCAGCAGCCAGAGGTAAACACATGGGACCCACACCAATACTGTGTTCTGGAAACACTGCGTCAGGTCAGGGTTAGCTGTGTACCAGGTCCGGTTCCAGTCCTGTAATAAAGTAAAGGTGCAGGAGGGCAGATGTTTACTGAGCTGGCTGGTGGTGATGGCACAGAGTCCAGACGTGGTGCAGGTTTGTTTCATTCTTCAAGCCAGTGTGGAGGGAAACCACAGCAAAAAAAAAAAAACTATCCCACTTGGAAGGAGCCTGCTTGATTAAATATGCTGAGTCAGCCTTCAGCAAACTGCAGTGGCTAGGAGCGGCGGTGAGATGAATAATCCCCTATAAATTGGCCATATTTGTCAGTTAAAAAATACATAAAAATGAGCTCGGTGCACTTGTTTACCACCCAGTCTGCCCTAATGAGGGGCAGGGTGTCTGGCTTTAACAAGACTGCCTGGCGGTGTCGCCACAGGAAGTGGTTTGAGGCTTCTCGGTGGCGGCGCAGTCTGACTCCAATATGGATGGACGGTTATGTAACCGCCCGGTTAGCCAACTGCAGCAGGTAAAAATGTGTTCGATGCGCAATAAGAAGTACCCGAGTCCAGACTTAGTCACAGAGAGTGAGCCTGAATCACGGACTGTCTGCGAAGCAGAAAAAAAGTTTTCACCCACAGACCTTTTAAACACGTCTCGCGGAGTTATGCAACGAGAAAGTTGACATTTGAAGTGACCAACATGAGTGAGTAAGTGGGATGCTACTTTCACAGTCTCTTCTGACTTCTGTGGTCGGTGGCTGGAGGATGAACGAAGCACTTTGTTGTACCACATCCAACTGCCCAACAGAAATGTGCTCAGTACTTATCTTATTTCTCACCTGTAGCTGAAGTGGCAACAGTCAGCCAAATCCATCGCACATTAAGTTGCCTGTATCGCCACTGTATTCTCCCAATCTGACTACAAACTACTGGTGATCGCTAAGATAACATGAATGATGAACGCACGCCACGTGAGGGAGAAGAAAACAGTTCAAATTGAGCAAGAAGCATGACTCACTCATTAGGAATTTTCAGTTTGACCCCCTTTTTTTTTTTAAAGGCAGGATGCTCTCCTTCAAGAGAAAAACAAAACCCAATGAGGTCGTGACGCCGGTTCAATTCCTCCTCCGACAAATCTCATTTCACGCAGAGTTAATTTGTGCTCTGATTGATTATTGAGCGTTACGTGAAGCGAAGTCAGAAATAATGAGAGAGGGAAACGTTTGTGTGTCGCTCCTTGACTTTCATTTTCTCAACAATGTCTTATTCTACATTTCAAGGCCAGCAAGGAGCAAAACAGTCATAATCAAAAGCAGAGTGGGGAAGCGAGGGCTGGCTCACTCAAGTTTGGACTGAATTCATAGACATATTACCAGCTGGATGTCAGCCATGTGTCATTTTACAAGTCAGAAAATAATAAAAAGCAGTAACTCTGCGGGGTTATGTGCTACATCAGGGTGGTTTTTTTTCGATGCACTTATATACCTGCAGGCTGCAAAGTGAGAAGGTCAGCATGTGCTAAGTGCTGCCACAAAACGTCCTAGTGAAATACAACTCAGCCTCCTCCACTCTCCACTTTAGCTGTCAAAATCAGTCTGTTCAGTTTCTCAAACTGCTTGCTAATAAACACAAGATAAGAGCAATTGACTGCCATGCCTGTAATTATGCTGTTATTAGCTCAGATGCACGACAGTTACTCCAGGATTTTGTTGACAACATATAGATTCCAGGTGAAGCACCAGAGCTCAAACTCACCCACAGAGGGTCCAGGCCACTGAGTCTGCAAAAGGCATCCATCCACTCGCTCGCTCCTTCCTCTCTGATGCTCTACTTGTTTGGTCGTGCTCCTCCACTCAAGCACGAGCGCATGTGCGTTTATGTGCGGGGGGCTGAAAGTGACTGAGGGGATTGAGAACTTCCTCTGGAGCGCAGAGTTCTTGGGTTTCACCTGGTAGTGTCTGTCTGTCTAGGTTGAAGGATGAGTGTTTATTGGGGAGTCCTTTAAGTGATTCTCCCTGAGCTTTAACAAAGCATCCCGCTCTGACGGAAAGTTTCTCTTCAGACTGCTGCTGCTGCTGCCGCTCCTGCTCTCCTGAGATCCTGGGTCTTTCTGGCTCTCGCTCGATCTGCTCGCTGTTTATGAGTGTGTCTCCTTGTCGGGTGGGTGGAAATATTTCTCTCTCTCTCACTCTCTCTCACTCACTCACACCCCTCTCTTCTCGCCCACATCTGTTAGATTTTGATCACTACAACTAGTCTCTTCAATGGGATGACAGTCCAAAACACACTCCTCCTACTTTCACTTCTCCACCGTCACCGCCGTACTGATCCCTTAACAGTCTGAAGGCTGGGGTGCGAACTAAAACAAGTTAGGCTGAGTTGTACCCTGAGTCGTTTAGATTTAAACAGAGGTTTTTTTCAAGGCTTCAAACTTGGTGAATACGTCCTTTACTTCACATCTGCTGATAACTTGACACTGTTTCTCGGATCTCACCATTGAAAACCACTTACAAAACCTGTGCTACTCCTAATTGCCGGGCACCAGGTGACAGCCCCAACATGCCGACCTTTCAGGAGGAACCTAACCTTCTGACCTGCAATACTGGAATTGTTTAGGCTTGTTTGTGTTCTGTTTCAGGCCTGTCCAGGAGTTGAAAACGGGATGTGCGCGTGGGTATAATTTTAAAAACTTAAGCTGTCAGCTGTCATTTTATCTTACTCTCAAACCCTATGCACATAGGAAGTAGCCCTTGAAATGGCTTGGCTAATCTTCACCGAACTAGAAGTACACACCAACCGGCCAGTCGGTATCACATGATGCACTCTGTATGGCCGCGTAACAGCTTGCATTACCGCACATTATTTACAATGGCATTGCTTAGATGAGCCCCTGCAAAGTCGCCAGTAACACTCCTAAGATAACCTGATTGGTGAACTTGAGTCCTCTTGACTGACTGGAATAAAAACCTGCGCCCACTGTGGTGCCAATCCATACATGAATATGATGTTTTAGGGAAGAAAATATAATGTAATGGAAAAACGTAGTCCTTCAGTACACTCAGGTAGCCACCTGACCTCAGTCTTTTGGCCACTTAAAGTTGCTGAACATAAGCCTGACCAACGACAACCCTGAGTAGGTGAATCCTTGTCAGGTCCTGGCAGTGCATGTGTACCAAATTCAAGATAATAATGCAAGGAAGGATGAGCTCTTGTCTTGGAGCTGCATCACCCCATCTACAAATAGAAATACTGAGGTGGAAAAAAGGGCTCAATACACAGTGTAATGCAAATATTCTGTCAGGAGTAAGGTGTAGTTTACCCTCAACAAATCCAATGTTGTGTCATGTTTTGTTTCTCTTGTGCTTTTATTTTGTTATTTTTCTGTGTTCTAGTGTGTCGATTCCTTTTCCTTCTCTCTCGCTTCACAGCAGCTTAGCTGGATCCCATTCCGCTGATCAGACTCCAGTGATTTCTACACCTGGGTTCCAGTCTGCGCTGCCAGATGGTTGCTTCGCGTCCTCATGGTAAACCCTCTCGATCCTCCCTCCTCTCGTGCTCCTGTTGTATATTTCCATTATTTATTATTACATTATATTTCATTGCATGCTTGATCTTCTTTCTGCCGCCTCCGTAGTTTGTTCTCCTCGTTAATTTTTCTTTTTCTCGCTTCTGGCTATTTGATTGTGTGTGAGTTCTTTGTACAACTCACCTTTTGTTTTCCTCACGTCATAGTTATTTCCTTGTGTGTGTGTAGAACCACCACCGAGCGCTTTGTGTTATTTGGGCCTCGTGAGTTAATTTTCGAGTGTTTATGTTGTCCCCATTACTTAGGCTTGTTTATAATTCGCTTCTTTCTTTCCTGCTTCAAGTTTTTCCCCTGGTGTTGAGTGTATTTCCCGTTCTGTGTTTCTGATATCGGCACCCTTGTTCAGAGTTCCTGTTCGTCTTTTGTGTTCTCGCGTAATTGTGAATAAACCCTGTTAAATCTACTCTCGATCTCCCGAGCCTTCGGTCAGCCCGCAACAATTGACATCCAACTCTGTAACTGTTTCAGCTGAGAGATGAGACTGAGTAAGGTGATGAAGAAAGCCAAATAAAATTAGGAAACCCTAGTGTGACATCTGCATTTTGATGCCACTATTTCCAGTTGTCAGGGCAAAGCTTGTGATCTCACTTCACCAGTAAAATCACAAGCGTTTCCACAGTTACGGTGAAAACTTGCTGAAATAGTGAGAAAAAGAGAGAAGTCGGCGGTTAATAAGTCACTCTTTCTCGTGTTTTTTTTTTTTTTTTGCACTGTAAGTGGAAAATATGAGATTGACATGCGACTCTGCGCCTGGCAGTTAGGGTTCTATAATAAATAATCTAAGGCAAAAGTACATTAGAGGGCACCTCTGAGAATATAGAGACTTGTACGTGTAAGACAAAGAATGATGGAGATACCAGGCAGAAGAGAAGGAAAGACAATCATTCAGGCTCATGGATGTGATAAATAGTGGTTTGTATTATATGATATGGGCCAATAACTTAACTACAATAAATATTTTGTTTCACTGTGAATTTGAATCCATTCTATCCGAAAACACTTCATGAACAAAGCCATACAGTCGTGAATAAATGAGTTGTGCTTTTGCATTCAGGATCAGCTACAACAGGGCTGAATTAAATTAAAAAAATATATATCGCCAAATCCACTTCCATATATATTAAACAGACTCCAATGAGACAAAACCTGAAGTGCTTTTGAAGTCTGCTATTTGGCCCCATCCCGTTGCATGGTGATGTTCTCTCTCTTTGGTCAGGGAAAAGTACACAAAGCAGCTGTGGGGGAAAGTATGACACTGCCCTCGACTCAACATCATCCTCATCACCGCAAAGAAGAAACATGGAAAGCTGGGCAGACCACCGACAGGTCTGCTGTCTCGCCATGTGCAAATATGACAATATTATTTCTTTTCAGAGTGAGTCATCATTTTATATTTCTCCCTTCAAAGCAAGCTAATGCTTTTATTGAACCTTCTGGTAAACTTGGAGGATTATGCAACGTAAAGCTATTTTTTTTTTCTCAAGTTGGAGGAGGGAAAATGTTTCATGGTTCAACTAAAGGTGATTCACCAAATTGACATTTGGCTCAGTTTCAATGTTCATCAAAACAAACACATGAAGGCGCAAATCACAGGACTATATTGCTGCTGTTACTGCAGGGCAAGTCATGAATCATAATACATGAATCAATGGCAGGGAGAGTGTGGATAAGTAAGCAGAATGTCAAGCCCTCGGGCTAGTGTTGTAGACAAGACCAACAAACCCGAGACCGAGTCGAGACCAAGATCAAATTGAATACAGAAGAAGCTACTACTGTTGGTGGCTGACAGCATTTGCATTCGTGATATTGAAAAAATGATTAGCGTGTCTGCATCATGTGTAGTAAGAAAATACATTTGTGATTCTGTTTGATTCATTGACTTATGCGTGTGTCGTATTGTGTTTTCGGCTTAATCTTGTGCTTGTTCTCATCCCCCTCATTGGTCATGGTCACGACTCACTTTTGGGTCGTCACAGTCTGGTTTGTGGACTTGGCATCTATATTCTTAGGGCTCTGTCTCGACTCGGTCCTGGGTGAGATGCTTGTTTCAATACATTACATCTTATATTGCCAATTTCATACGTCCCTATATTGTGCATGATGGGATTCCTGTCCCAGTGGGTCATAGGACAGGATCAGATTTGCTCATCATTGATAAAAATAAGTCGGTCTGCAGGTCAGGAGTGGAATGTTAGCAACCTGGTGAAACCAAAAGACAAAGAACGTTGACTTTCAGAGAGCTCCTGTCGCTCCACACCCTTCAGTGGCTCTACAGCTTCATGTAGTTCATTTAAGTAATTTCACTCAGCAGACATCCTCATCACCTCCTTGATCACAATGGGGTGGATTTTATGTTATACAGCACACACACACACACACACACACACACACACACACACACACACACACACACACACACACACACACACACACACACACACACAGAAATCTCTTTTGTGTGGTTTTGTTTCAGAACCACAGGATGATTAAGATGCTCTTCTCCCAACTAGAAGTCCAAAACACCTCAGGCATGAGTGTGGGTGACTCACTTGAACCTCTGGTGTAGTGTGTTTGTTTTCTAAGCAACACGGAATAAAAATGAAAACATCTGATCCATGAGAACCACAGTGACAAGTTCAAATGAGCTGTGCTGTGTGTTGAGGGGATGAAAAGATGCCAGTGAAACGCTTCCAGTTCGAGACGCTTTAATATCTCCCCTGGTGAATGAAGAATGAACTTCACTGCAGCCAAGACTCCTCAGCTGATCGGGCTGAACTACATCTCGAGTGTTGCAAGAGAAAACCAAGGAAATCTTCTGGAGAAAAGCAGGCGCTGAGTAAACTGCTGGTTTAGACCCAAGATGAGTAACGTACACAAATTTAAACTCAGCTCTGCCATAAATAAAGCTAAGATGAGGTTTGTGTCGGCCGATGTCCAGGCGGCTGTTGACAGCCAATGGGGTGAAAGGAGGCTCTAGCTGGGGCTCTATAGAGCTCCATCATCCGGCAGCTGAGCTGCCTGTGGTCGTGGTATGTCGTGGAAGCGCTGTGGAGCTGGCAGACTGGGGATGTAGAAGGTGGCTGCAGGGGTGGTGGTGCCTCAGCAATCCGCGGTCAAGTGGTGGTTAGCCAGTCTAGGTCACCTACACTTCCTTTGGCCTCTCTCTCCGGGAGGAAAAACAGTCTAGTCAAAATAATGGTGTCATTTTGGCTCCTTGCATATGAGCGAGGACAGCCAAATTTAGCTGTAGCTGCACAGCAATGGGAAGGGCTCTTAACAGATATAAAATAGTGAAGAAAATATCACTTCTGCATTTTTTTTCTCTCTTCACTCTCTCTTCGGTGGCGCTGGTTCAGTGCGCTGTAAATTCAAAAGTGCAACAATTCTTTACCAGGCCCCTTCTTCCGCCTCGCCCCTTCTGTTTTTACCCACAGTGCTTTCCTAACATACGTCCACTCGCAAGCAAAAGAAATGGGGACATAGATCTGCTTCCTCTGCAGTGCAGGTGAAAGTGATATACCACTGAGTATACATGCGATAGTGTATCTCATTCCTGGCTAACGGCAGACCTCCGACCAGTCTCACAGGCTCCTGTGAGTGACATTAGACCTAAAGCATTTACCACCTTACTGCTGGCAACGGCTCATGCACAAGAAGCCCCTGCACGCCACCCGCTGACGTAAATGCTGTCTCAAGAGGAATTTTCAACACATCGGATTATTTGTACTTTTCATGGTTTTCATGTACTTTTCTTATAGTTTTTATGATAACCAAAAAAAGTCTATTCTAAACTTTGTATAATCTATACTAAACTTTTTTTTCCAGTCACTGTTATTATTTTATCTATCCATCTATCCATCCATCTATCTATCTATCTATCTATCTATCTATCTATCTATCTATCTATCTATCTATCTATCTATCTATCTATCTATCTATCTATCTATCTATCTATCTATCTATCTATCTATCTATCTATCTATCGGTTTGTCTGTCTGTCTATCTATCTATCTATCTATCTATCTATCTATCTATCTATCCATCTATCCATCTATCCATCCATCTATCTATCTATCTATCTATCTATCTATCTATCTATCTATCTATCTATCTATCTATCTATCTATCTATCTATCTATCTATCTATCTATCTATCTATCGGTCTGTCTGTCTATCTATCTATCTATCTATCTATCTATCTATCTATCTATCTATCTATCTATCTATCTATCTATCTATCTATCTATCTATCTATCTATCTAAATAGATACATCATTATGTTAATACTTACTTATTAATAAATAAATAAAATACTATTTCAAGGAAGTGGTGAGAGTGGCAACAAGTTACCAAAACAATAACGGTAACAGTTCTATTACTCCTATGTTGTTGCTTGATGCGAGCTTATATAGATTTTTTTAACTAGCAGGAATCACGTGGGATAGATCGCCTTCGCCTTCAGTCCTGTACCTCATCATATCGGTTCACTTTTGAGTTATTTATTTATTTTTTACTGCACTTACAACAGCTGACCAGTGGGGAGCAGTGTATGGGCTGAGACACTCGTTCCCACTGTAGTAGGCAGACATTAGACATTGAAACCAGTTCAATAATCTTATCGGCTATTTTAAAAATGGACCCACGGCATCAACTTGCAGTGGCTTTGCTTTATACTGGCCAAGATTTAAATAAAATACCACACAAACTGGAGATCTTTCTGTGAGCATGCAGACAAGACAGAGGACTGTCACTGGATAAACACAATACCGAAGTCATCCAAATCAAAAGCAGCAGTTGCACTAAGAAAGCAGGTGTTGGCAGTGGAGAGTGCGACCTCACAAGTTTAGTTTCACTTTACTTTAAGGCCATCACACCTAAATATATCAATATGAACACAATTGTGGCTAAATCTTAAAGACAATTCTGAGAAAAAATATCTTGGGATGGATGTCACCCAAAAGTACCGCAGGCTTCATCACCAATTTCTGAACCAATCCGTCTTTTCTTTTTGGCAAGTGTAACCCGATGTTCCTCTCATTTTTAGGGTTTTGCGCTTTCCGGGTATTTAATTTGAATAAGAAAGCAAGAAATACAGATAAATATCATAAACACTGCAGCCAGCTACCACAGAGAAAACAGATGACGCACTGAAACCACGTTTATTTATGCGTATTTTAAAAAGCCAAAATGAGGCCGCATTTGGAAACATGCCCTGCAGTTGTGAGGCATGGTTTGGTCAAGTCCCGTGCAATTAGATTTTTCTCTCGAGCAGGCATTTTAGTCGAGCTACGAATAAACTTCAGGTGCATTGTGATGAATGACAGTTGAGGAAAACAGCGGATGGCAGTCTACCCTGTTTCTTCCAGATCTTCAGGTGGCTTGAGAGATGATGAACAAATGTGTCTGTCATCTTTTCACTTTAAAAAGCAGTTTTCAGCAGACTCCACTGTGTTAGCAAGGTTGAGCGGGTGGAGAGTATTTTCACTGTACCTTCAAAGTACAGTTCTGAGTTTGATACCATTGTTCTAAAACACTTATTTCCCACTTATTAATCCCCATTCCCACTTGAATAACCTTCACTGAAAACAGGGCTGCTGCCTTTTCACATCAAATGTTTATATCTTTTTACAATTAGCGTAGATTAACTTAATGACATGATCAAAGCATATAAAGTAAAGATGCATAGCCAAGGCATGTACCATCATTTCCAGACAATAGAGTGCACCGGAACATTAGCTGCACCCATTGAATTTAAGAAGGAGAACAGATCTTGTTCATACATAAGGTGCATCGGACTATAAACTGCAGTGGTTCTGTCTGCACCGTAGAAAGGATCTCTTCTAAACTAGTTTCGAAAACGGAAGCTGACTCATGAAAAAATTAAATGCAATGCAATGTTCAGAACTTGAATCATGAACTCATCACATCTTTTATTTACATTAAAGTGCTCATAATGCGCTGTTTTCACCTGCGTGTCCAAAGTTCTGACACCACAGCTGGTCTCAGCTGCTGCTTCTCGTCACCGGTCCTCAAGGAGATCGCCTCTGTTAATGGAGCTGCAGACACACGGGTGAAAACAGTGCATTTTGAGATCTTTAAGGTCAATAAAACGGCTGTTTCGTCGGTTTGATGTGACAAGGCTCAGTAGTTTGGCGGCATGACGCTCTTTAGCCCACTAAAGAGTCCAGTCTTTATTCCAGAAATTACGGTAAATACGTTGAAAGATTGACAACGCGCGCTAAAAAGAAACACTTCCTGACTCTTCACTTGGCACAGATTAATATGCCCTGATCTGGGTCCCTGATCTTCGGCATGCCCTCTGAATCAACATGCCTCCATTACTTTGACAAGGCTAAATAGGATATTGTGGCCTCTCCCTTAACACGAAACAGGCCCAATTTAACCCCAAAATAGCAGAAGGACGCTGATCCCAATAAGCTGAGTGACTGGCTCTGGTCTTAATAGAGCTCGGAGCCTGCCTCCCACTCATCCGAGCCCCTGTGACGTACATAGGCACCAGCACATCGTCAGTCACCACACTGAAGTGGTAAGACGAACATCAACAAAAACAACTCCTCGCCTTAACACTTGACGGTTGTTGACCGACTGTCTCTAAAAATACCGCTGGGGGAAAAGCTGGAGGTGGAGGGAGGGCTGGATGGTGGTTGTGGCATTTATTGGGGAATCATCCACTCCCTGCGAGCTATAAAAACATTGTCTTTTACAGACTGGAAAACAAATGGGACAAGTACAAATGTGGTTACATAATAAAAACCCTAACATTTCGGAATAACTGAGCCGTCTTTTTGAACCTTTGTGCTTCATATTTGGCTTCTTAAACATTAGCTTTTCAACCCCTGCCATGTTTAAACACAATCAGGTGACATTCATTGGTGTGTGTCTTAATATTAGCCATTTTATATGAGTGGTGTTGCTTAAAACCTGTGGCTGCAAACAATAAAAGAGGAATACCACTGCAAAGCTACTATGACAGTCTTACATAATGGAATAAACGCCTGTAAGGTGAGTAAACAGAAATGTGAATTGAACATTTGTACAAAGACTTACATGGTTCCTAGTCCGAAAAGGGTTTGTTCTTAAGTGAGGGCAGATGAGGCTCAAGATCAGTAGACAGTAGTGATGGGTAGGTGAGGTTTCATGACACAGTATTGAAGGGTTGATGAGGTTTCATGAAACAATGTCATGATAGTCAGAGGCCACCAGATGGCACTGTCTGCTGTAAAATATATAACTAATTCATTGAAACCTCACAAATCTCACAAAAGCGCACATACAAGAAACAAAACAAAAATATTGCTGACACAAGAAATGTGGACGAAGGAAGGGCAAGTTAAGAGAGGACATTATTTACTGATACAAGGGGCTGTCAAAGCAATTTTGTTATTTAAATATTATTACAATTGACATGAAATCATAAAATATATGCTATAATAATGATATATTTTTCCATTTTATGTAGATGGAAGATTCTCACTATACATCCTAAATCCACCTAAAGTGGTGGATAACCATCAAACTTTCACAAATTATATATTATACATTATAGTTCAATATATTTCACATTTATTCAGAGGGACAGGAAGACATTTACAAGCAAAATAGAACATTATCCAGGGGGAATCTATTTATATAATAACAGGGAAAGGGGCCTAGAAATAACTAATAAATAACTGTAAAAACAAAAGTATAATTTCCCCCAATTTTGCACTGTGGCTTTGACTTCATGAAGGATGACTAGGAAAAAAAAGTTGTTGGCGTGCCCACCGTCAGCAACATAGATCGTTTCAGCCATTTGTCGTGCCGTACATACCCAAAGCAACCTGCACTTTGCGCTCTGTAAATCAGAGAACACGACTTCCGGAGAAGCACGCAGGATGGCAACAGCAGGGAGCAAGTCGGCCACATCCAGTGGTTAACAGCAAACGGTGTTTAAATGACCCACACACTTTCTCATCACATTCTTTTCAAGACCCATTATTTCTAAAGTTATCTGACCATGTTTACAAGTTCCTGTGAAAAACAAACCCTCAATATATTGTCACCTTTTCATGTGATGCGTTTTTAAATCTTTCATTTTAAACTGCGTCACAACAATTACATAACTTGTTTCTGCTTGTGGACGAAGTTTTTCCAGCGGACTAGACTTTGCTGGTAACTCACTTTCCTCAGCTTCTTGACTGATGTTCTGTGGACTGCCTCGTCTTGTGGCAGGTGGCTGTGATCGTGTTTATGCTCCTGTCTGAAGGGGTCATTATTACAAGTGGTGAATTCAACATAGCAGCGGTGAGGTTTGCCTTTAGGCACACGAGTTTCCAATTCCTCGGTAACAACACGGACTTAAAACGTTATAAGGGTGTAAACAACAAGAAAACATTTGCCAGACAAACAAGGGCTACACTGACTTTCACCAGACAAAAGTAGACACACATGGTGCACACAATAATGCCACTTTGCCTGCACAACACGTGTAAACAGTTGAATAACCAAGCCGAGGTCACTTCCCTCTGCCATGCAATCTCCTACTGTGGTGAAATAAAAACGGTTTGGTGGCTTTTTAAAAGGTTTGGTGAATATAAATGGCGAAATGAAATTCCCTTGCTACTCTTTTATGAGATTCACACTCTTTTCCAGAGGAATACCAAACCATAAAATGGTTGGTGTTTAAAAAATGTTGCATAACGTCAATTAATGTGACCTAATTTTTTGACAAATAAAATAAATACTAAGGGGAAAACCATGTGAAGCTTTTATAGTCACTGTGGCACCATGGCGCTGTTGTAGATAGGGGGTAATAGTTAGGGCATTGATGAAGATGTGATTCAAAATGAGCTACAATTCAGTGCAGATGTTTGATATTTCCCATCAGGGTTGCCAAGTCAGTCTTCTCCACCTTGACATAACTAAATCCTCCTCTCACCAAACACCTGTGTCTGTGCCATCAGATTTTTCAACGTCAATGTTTGATGAACAGATGTAGCCGAGCAAAACGAAAAAAAAAGAAAGTCACATACCCGTCACCCATATTGTAGCGCATGCTTGTCACGTCGTAGCGCCTCTACATTGACTACTCAAAAACTGTCATCAACTAACAGAACTTCAACACAAAATAAACAAGCAGTTTCCACATGCAAAGTCTTGATAAATCAGATTACAGGTAGTAGATATAAATAAGGATTATCTCCTCCCCAAACACTCTATATTGCGTTGTACATTAGACCACGTAACCTGAGCTCCAGACAAAACCAAGACCACAGCACTCCAAGGCTGGGACAGGACAAAATACAGTGGTACCTCGGTTCTCTACCACAATCCATTCCGTTCGAGAAGCGATTTGTTTGAAATCTGAATCGATTTTTCCCATTACAATGAATGGAAAAAGAACTAATGCGTTCCAAGCCTTAAAATAGTCTTTTGTAGGAGTGAATGTAGAGTGTCTGCTGCAGGTGCGCTGTTCCTCTATGTGTGTGGCCGCTGCATGTGGGAGGGGTTGCCGAGTGAGTGACGTCTCTCCAGAAGTGAAGAGGTGCCCGGTGCGTGTCCAGCTCTGAATGTGCGCTTCTGTGCAGTTTGGCTGTGACAAAGTCATAAACCAAGTCACGCTCTGTCCCAGACTCGCCTCATCCCTGTCCCAGCTCCAGCCCACAACAGGACATCAAACCCTGGAGTGGAGGTGTGGAGAGCGAGCACCTCCCCTGTGACACTCTACCACGGTCCAGTGTGGAGACAGGAAAGGTTTTACACCTCAATATGAAGAAAAAACAGTCAGTAAATGTAGCTAACCGGACACGTCTGCATACAGAGGCTGCGTTATACACAATAACAAAGCGCGTCGTGGGTCAGCTGATCGGTCCGCGCACGTTATGTTTTTTCCGACTTTTTTCAGGGGCGTTCGAGTTCTGGATTTTCGTACCGAAGAAAAAAAAATCTTGAAATTCTTGTTCGAACCCCAATTTGTTCGAATTCCGAATTTTTTTTTTTATACAATACACAATCTTGGAAAAATGAAGATCCATAAACCAATCGTGAAGTATAAGGGCTTCACATATACTCATAGAACTGGAGTTACATCCAGGTAACCAGTATTTGTTTTATTTATAATGCAATATAGTAATAATAATAATAATAATAATCAATAAACACGGACAACAGGGAGACTGAAGCAAATTATTGTTTACCTAAGTGTTGCCTTAGCTCAGTTCATAGTGAAAGACAAAACTCTTCTTTTCTCAGAGAGCTAAAGAAATAGAGTCAATGCTGACACAAGACCGTGTGCGTGAGACCAGTCACCTGTAAGTGCCCCACACTGTGTTCCCATTGCAGCAAGAGTACTAACTGGGCACACATGGTATCTTACCTATTTGGAAGACCATTGCGTGCCATCTTGAATCCCTTACTTGTATGTTTTTTTTAGCCTGACAAAACGGGTTGGATCTTGTTGACAACTAAATCAGCATCTGATACAAATTTCGTCTACATTTTACGGTGTTGTGTTACTGAACAGCCCATATAAAACATGACTAATTTTCTACTTGCTAATCCTGCATTAATCTTTGTTCCCATAACATGAATTAACCGTCCAACTTAAAGCGGTTGCTGAAAATACGACTTGCCAGGCCAATCCTACATTTGGAGTTGATTCACGACATGGCGACTGGAATGCGGTTAGAAACCAAATAGTATAAACACGATGATTCAAAGCATCGCTGTGACCCAACCCATGTTATTCACTTTTACCCTGAAACATTATATCCCGCTGAAAACTGGAGGGAGAATATATTACAAGCGCTCCACCTATTTTATACATCAACTGTAAATCAGTGGTCATCAGGAGGAGCCAGCAGAAACCCTCAGTCGTGCGCCAGAGTCAGTCAATTAATCCGGATCATGGCGTCTGTGGCGGGTGAGGTGACAAACTCTTGCTGGAAAGCCCTTTTTACTATATATAGACGTAAAGGAGGCGGGAATCCATGTCACTGGAAGGTCCCTTAAAATGTGCATGTCTCACAAGGAACCAACGGGGAGGTGTAATAACACCATAGAACCTGTTTCATATCTGAATTACACATTTGAAGGATGATCTATTTTGGGGTTAACAAAGTGGAAAAAGAAATGTTATTCTTCTAACACCAACATGAACAGGGTGTAGATGTTAATAAACTGACAGATCATTATTGACACTTTATACTAGTTTAGACAGGTCATATAGGCCAAACATTTACCCATTTAACCTTCTATTAATCTGTATTGGCTGATCATGGTCAAGTCTCATTCATGGATGGTGACTTTTCCAGTGAGAACCTTGACTTTCCTAACGCCCTGCTGGAGTTTCTTCAGGATGGGTTCGTCATTGTTTGCGTTGTTTTTGCATATGAACCTTTATTGTTATGTTCTCCTATTCCATTTTTTTATTTCCACCTTTTGGCTATTTTCCTCTCTGTTTCTTCGCTGACTATTGAGCAGTTATTGGCTTTGAATTTGTTGAGATCAGTGACTCCATTTTCTCATTTTGGGATCGAAGGAATTTATCCAAACTTTGCATTTTCCCCTTCAGAACACTCCTTGGGACTCTGGGTCTGTGTCTGTCATGGTTCAAGGCTGCACAGTTGACAACTCAGAGTTTCAAGCAGGCTCTCCTACCCCAGTTTTTAAAAAAGGTTGCAACAGAATTTCCTTTTTCAGCGGCAAACCAGGCGTCCAGTACCTCTGGTTGTATGCTTCTGCATCACACACACACAGGACTCAGACATGCTGCCATGTCTGAAGGGAAAAAGTGTTTATTAGTCTGAATAGTAATTTCTACAAAACCAGCTACCCAGCGTGAGTTGGGCTACAGGTAGATCGGAAGAGCACCAGCTCCCACCACCTGGCCACGACAGTGAAATTTTGTACTCCAAGGCCCAGTCCAAAGTACTCTTCTTCTCATCTATGATGAGCTGCTGCAGACAGCAGTGACAGACACAAGACCACACACATCAGGACTAGTGCCAAGTCTGTGCCTTTTTTAACTAGTAGCACCTTTTCGGGAACTAGCTAGTTGATAGAAGTATCCTTTCCCTGGGAACCTGTCCCGTTTACACGGGCCAGGGCTGGGGCCGGTGGTGTGACCGTCTGCAGCAGTGACGCATTACTCTGAACGTCAAGATGCACACAACCACAACAAACTGCAATAGAGAGCGAGGAGGCGGCAGCGATTATGTAACACAAGAGTGGAAGCCGTCTCTAAATTCAATACGGAACACTTTTGTGTTTAAGCATTGGTTGAATAAACCTAGAGACAGAAAGATCTCTGTGATGTCAGTGGACGAGAGTGACGTAACATTTCCACATATTTTGTTTTAGGACTGAGTCACAATAGAATACACGCAACAGTAATTTGCATAGAGCCACATAATAAACAGGAATGAGCAGAAACGTCTGGATTCTCAGTGATGAATGTAGTATATAAAAATATCACATTTTATGTGAAAGACTGAATTAACCAACCATTATAGATCATCCGTTCTTCGCTGGATCTGTTCCAAATATGACAACACGCCGAGAAACTGTAACCTGGACTCTTCTTATTCAAATATAACTCCTGCATTAAAAACAGTCATAGTGGACCTTTGGTGACGTGTATTGCAGAGGAGAGAAGAGAATAGTTCCCTGGGAACTATTCAAAGACCCTGTTCTACAGTTGGACCTGCAAATATCGAAATGTACTATTAAATAGGTTACATCCAGTATAAGGTTCGAAGTACAAAGCGCTTATGAGACTCCAACATTGTGTCAATAAGAGTGAAATCCAACAGGCTCTACCAACATTGACACTTTTTACAAGACAAACTGACCATCTTCCTTTCAAGTCCATTCTCTCATCTGCTTTAGCATGAATTTGTCAAGCTGTTCTCCTTCTGTTACCCCTGCACCAGCTAACACGTCTCCCAGCCCACTCTTTCTGTACAGTAACATGGTTTCATTTCCCCCATCCTGCTGGATTCCCGCAACCAAATGAGTCATGTAGTCATTTCATCCAATCTGTTCCACAAGTTGTGGTTTTGTTGCATCAAAAAATGACAGTTTTTTTTGTAGCTTTCTCTGGAGGAGATTATGGTATGGCATCTTTAATGGTTGGTGTTTTTCTCCGTCTTTTCCCTGCGTGTTTGTGTGCAACACCACAGGGAGAATCTGAGGATGTGGCGTGTTTCGATGAGCGGGAATGGGCCCGACCACACTGTGATCGGATCTCAATTAGGTCTGCGGAGACGCATTTGGTCAGAAGTAATCTGATGGTTACATAAAACAATGCTGTGTAAACAGGATTATCACACTCACTGGAGTGGTATATTTTAGGTCGGCACAAGGATACCCCAGGGCCACAGAGGTTGGAGGAGAGGCCGGAGACACGCTGCACAAGGCAGTTGAGGGCTGGACACAGACAACCACACACCAGCCTACAAACAATTAAATGGCAATTTCAGTGATTCAATATAGCGACTGCTAAACTGAAACTTCATTATCTGCTTTATTTCGGGATTGGGTCTGAACATTTGGCACAGAGCTGTTCGCTCCAAACTCCAAGGAGACTTCGGGTGGATGGGACTTATTTGCACCTGTACGGCAAAACCACGGACACCTGTAACAAAATTCTATTTGCGTAAATGAGTAGTTGCTTACGAGCGCGTCCCTCCACCACACCAGTCGGGGAGCAAAGGAGACAAGACATATCACCTCGTCTCTTCTCAAAGAGAGCAGACGTTGTTGACTCTGAAGTCTAGAAGCTCTCTGCCTGCGTCCCACCACAGCTATGCGCTGTCTGACCGGAGCAAGGGTGTGCAGACTCACACATTTTCATGGATGTTTGCATCCATGAGTCTCAGAGGAGAGCCAAAAAACACTTTCTGGAACTTGGTATTCTCAACACATCCATAAGGGTGACTGTCTGGAGTGCCACTAAAGGGTCCGTTAAACCTGCCTTCACCAGGAACCAACTGGTATTTATAGTACTTAAGTCTGCACGTGCAAGGTTGCTGCAGTTTGTTATTGTGCCGTGCACTAAATCTATCTGGTCAATTGCCACAGTTATATTAATGAAACAACCGCGACAGTCCACAGACATTTCAGTAAATTATCTGTTAGGAGTCATTAAACTGAAATTCCCGGAGAACACAAGTGGCTTGTTAGGATTGACATTCCAAGGCGTGCTTCTTTGATGTGCTGCTGGGCACAGTTGGGCTCACATTAAAACAGTTTTATAGACTGAAAATTCTGCAATTTTTTGAGGAAAGTCACTACATTGGCGACAGTATCTTTTAGTTTTGTACAAAAGAGAGTTATAATAGCCACATAAAAAGATGTAAAATGATCAGGGAGTTTAGTTAATCCCAGAAAACCCTTCCTCCTAACAAACATAGTGGGAGTCTTTCACGGTTTTTGTCCCTCACCTCCAATAGAGGAGGACTGTTAAGGATGTGCAATGTGTTCTACCCTCCACTGCAGCTATAGCAAGTGGTTCAGTTGCCAGACGGTGGTGGTGGTAAGGGGCATCCTCGCCGTGAAATTCGTTGTATATTAGATCAGAATACATTAAATGTCCTTTGTTTGTCCCACAGTGTCAGTGTGTTCACTATGTCTCAGCAGCAACAAGCAAAGACTCCAAGGTTTGTATTGTTCATATGGATCTCAGTCATAGTCTTTGTGTTCGGTGTGTTTCACCCAGTCCAAATCTGTAGTATATATAAACAGAAATTCAAATGCTCTGAATCTATTTAAGGAAAGCCAAACTCTGACAAGATTGTAGCTGATGCTACAAGGAGATTGTTCTTGACAATATTCTGAGCCGACTGATAATGAATTTATTGTCTGCTCTTAACAACATGACTCAGTTCAGTTTCAGGATTTGGCCTCCTGGAATCCACTGGATGATCCAGTGGATAGCAATAAGCTTAAATATTTTCATCACACTGGTTGATGCAGAACTTATAATAAACCATAATAAACTTCTTCTAACCCCAATCCCTGAGCTGTGATGGCAAAGGGTGACCACCTGATCCGATGGAGAGCTTTTATTCTGTGTTCAAAAAGCCACAGATAAAAAAAAAAAGGACCTGTCTCGCTCTGGTGCTGTCTCCCAAAGTCGAGTCACGTGTGTCATCGATGTGGCATCGAAGGGAAAGCCACACGTAACACTGTCTGCAGCCACACATGTGTAGCCACCCGCAGTCAGACAGAGAGATAGGGAAACACTTAACCAGTGTCTCGCCACAAATGCACATATGCAGTGAAAAGACACGGCACACCCCACCATTCACTGTTCTGGCTCTGTTTACTAAGGACCATCACGTCTCTGAAATGTTCTGGCCCGCAATTCCACAAATTCCTGTCTCCCAACACTATTTTATTTGCTTTTATACGCTAGGAAGCTGTTTTTACAGCTTCTCAGCTGCAGGAGTCATGCAGGATTGTGATGTTGACTCATTTGATGGTTGCTAATTTGACAAATGCGTTTTCAGTCAAGCTCTTTTTCTGAAAGTTAAATTGGGTGCAAGGTATTTATATATAATTTGTATACAATAAAAATATATAATGTAAAATGATCAGGGGGTTTAGTTAATCCCAGAAAAACCCTTCCCCCTAACAAACATAGTGGGAGTCTTTCACGGTTTTTGTCCCTCACCTCCAATAGAGGAGGACTGTTAAGGATGTGCAATGTGTTCTACCCTCCACTGCAGCTAGAGCAAGTGGTTCAGTTGCCAGACGGTGGTGGTGGTAAGGGGCATCCTTGTTGTGAAATTTGTTGTATATTAGATCAGAATACATTAAATGTCCTTTGTTTGTCCCACAGTGGGGAAATTCACTGTGTCACAGCAGCAACGCAGCAAAGACTCTAAGGCATCAGAAAGAAGAAAAACATCAAAGACACACACCAAAAACTAAGATTCGGGTCTTGAGGTTTTAGTCTAGTCTCAGTCATTTTGTTTGTGTTCGGTGTGTTTCACCCGGTCCAAATCTATAGAATATGTCCAAAAGTTAAATTGGATGCAAGGTATTTGTATATAATATCTTCATATAAATAAAATAATGGTTGGTGTCCTGGTGCTGGATGGATACTGCCACCTACAGACATCCACAACAAAAGAGACTTTCATTGAGAAAAAAATAAATGAATAAATAAGATCCAAAATTAGCCGGCAATTTAATGTGCACACGTCTGTATTTATCTTTGACCTGCGGGAGGAAGTTAAACACTCAAGTGAAAAGAGTAAATATATAAAATTGCCTCTTGGCTAGACTTCTGGGTCAAACCATATATATATATATATATATATATATATATATATATATATATATATATATATATATATATATATATATATATTTTTTTTTTTTTTTTTTATATTTTTTTTTTCATTTTTTTTCTATGTTTACAGACAAATAGAATAGAATAGATGCGGGAAACGTGACTCCTCAACTGTCAAATGTGACGTTACGTTGAGCGCGGTGACGTCATGTGACGCCTGGAGCTCTACGTAACTACCCTCTAACACTGTCAATATCACTAGAACACGTTACATATGTCTCTCTTATGAAACCGCTGTTTTGAAACAGAACGATTAAGATGCGTGCAACGGCACAGGTCGCGCTACACGGCTGGTATCACCGGACAGGACCTGCGATGATTCGACCCTGTGTGAGAAGTGGAGGTGAGCTAAATGCTAACTCCATGCTACATGAGCTAAAAACACTGACACGCCTTTTCAGCTTTTACCTCCTTTTGACTGTGTATATGTGGTTGTATGCTGGAGTTACATGTTATGCACCTGTATATATTTAACTGCTACATGTTTTATTCACTGGGTGCAGATGGAAGTAGCAGAAATCCCACCATACAACTGACTATATTTAATGTAATGTACTATAAAATGTCTGTGGGTAGTTTCCTTGCAGGTGAGCTCGCGTGCGTACAGTGTCGTCCCTCCACCCAGAGACAGTGAGGAGAAGGAGATGCTGCACCGGATGCTCCGTGTGGACCATGCTGGCGAATATGGTGCCAACCGCATCTACGCCGGACAAATGGCAGTGTTGAGGAGAACTAGTACAGGGCCACTCATACAGGTATGTGTGGTGCTTTAGACTGATGCAGCAGGGTGTGAAATAGAATGATGATGGATGGGTTTGTCCTTCCATTCATGATAAATAACATTGTTTTTCTTTTTTGTTGCGCTGTAAATGTCATTATTTTTAGTCCATCATAGGACACTGTTATTTTTATGATTGTTAGGATTTATTCAGTCATTTATTGACTTTTTTATTTGTGGTCTTAACTTTCTTTTCCACTTTCAAATCTATTATTCAGTTACAGAAATCACATTTCATTTCCAATTCCCTGCAGGACATGTGGGATCAGGAGAAGAAACACCTGGAGAAATTCAACGAAATTCTCGCAGAAAACAGAGTCCGACCAACAGTGCTGTTACCCCTCTGGAACATAGCCGGATATGTATTAGGCAAGTAAAACTGCTGAGATAATATTTGTGTCTAATAATAGTAAAATTGATCATATAATACTTCTTCATTTATATAGCATCTTTTCGATATAGAGTCCCCAAGTGATTTTCTTCTCTGCTCTTCTACCTCAATGCCTTTTATGAAGGACGTTTTTCCAATAATAGACAACAGAAGATTGCAACATATTTTTTTCTTAAATCTCCACACAGGAGCGTCCACTGCACTGTTAGGAAAGGAAGGGGCCATGGCGTGCACCGTGGCAGTGGAGGAGAGTATCTCAGAGCACTACAACAGTCAGATCAGAGCACTGATGGAGAAGGACCCGGAGAGATACACTGAACTCCTAGAAGTGAGCTCACCTTCTGTTTATGTCTTCTCTTTGGGTATTTTTCTTCTTCTTTCAAATGACGGTAAATATACTGTTACTGTGTTACTGAAAGCACTAGATCTCTCTCACTGCAGGGGAGTTGACCTGACTTCGTATCGTCTTCATGATGCAGGTGGTGATGACCTCATCGATAACGGATCCCTTTTGTAATGTAGATGGAATGTATATGTGGCCCCATAGTGCAAGTGAAGAATCTAGTGCATGTACGTTCACAGAGAAGATGAGCAAAGTCTCAATGTTTTTTTTTCTGTGAAGTCTGAATATCTTGCTTTTACTGGTCGACGAAGCGAAAGCCACGAATCGCATTTGTTTGCTTTTACTGACACCTGGTGGACAGAAGGGTTTGCTGCGCATGATAAGCACAAATCGCTGTACGGTGCATCAACAAAAATAGTTATGGTATATTGAGACTCTGGATAGTCATCACACCTATGAGCGAACATCAGGTAGTCATTTCCTGTCTGCAGTGTTCACTGTCCGTTTCTCTGACTTAAGTATATGTATGTATTATTATTAAAATATGGTGTCGTCAAATCTATTATAGAAAGTAAAAAAACATCTGTTCTATTTCAGATTATAAAAGAATTCAGGGATGATGAGATGGAGCATCACGACACAGGTCTGGAACATGATGCTGAAAATGTAAGTAAATGAATTTGTAAATATATTCTTCTGCACCTTTCAATGGATTTGTCTGTCACACTGTTGTTGATTTGCTACCCGCTATCTATGTGCATTATATATACGACCTTTGTTTCAAGGCTTCATCATTTTGTAAAATATTTGTTTTCCACCTCTTTTTTTTCAGCTATCTGGATATTGGTTTCTCAAAAGTGCCATACAGTTGGGATGCAAAGCAGCAATATATGTCTCACAACGGGTCTAAAACCTCACACTTCTTTGTGCTTGTTTTCTTACTTGAAGTCACTTCAATTGGTTGTGTTCCTGTTGTCCTAAAACGTTTGGTCCTAGCGGCAAGATTATCACTTCAGAATCCAGACTGCTTACATACAGAAGCAGTGAGGACTGCTTTTTCTCTCTCTGTTGTTGTTTAAATACTTGAAATTTGTTTCCGCAGTTCATGTCTTTTTAGCATTTCCTCTTCTGCCTATTTTGTGTTGAGATCAAGACAAACATTATTTTTCTGCATCCATTCTCATCACTCTGTGTTCAGTCAGCATCGGTGGAAACCGCATATTTTAATAAAGGCATTTGTACAGCATAAACAGTTCGATCCTTTTCTAGAGCCACAGATCCCACACATGCCACAGCTGAGCGAGTGAGATAGCAGGGATACCTGTAGCGAGGGCATATTGATACTGGCAAGCCATCATACCCTTCAGCAAACTCTCCTCTTTCACATGTAATCGTTCATACATCACACTGAGCAATGGCTTGTCATCCTGGCCTAACTGCTAAGCGCCCTCACACAGCTGTTCTGGGGACATTAGGTCACCGAAGAAGAAGGATGACAAGAGGCTAGTCCAAGGGCCCCCTAATCTATTAGACCTATCAGCAGCTCGACCGAACGCACATTCAGATCTGACCTCAGGCTCCTTTACTCACGCCTTTTCAAGCTCAGATGTGGTGGTGCGTTGAGTTATAGACAGCCGCCAGAGCTGGTGGGTCTCAAGTGAAATCCTGTCTATAGTTTCAACAAGGAAAGCTCTTCCACATATACAATAAATATCTTTTAGACGACTTTTGAAACAGTCCGTAATGTCATGTCAGGCTGTTTGGCTTCCGCCAAGAGGTGCATCGATCTTCTACTCTTCTTATGTGGGAGGATGACCAGCACATTACTCCAGGAGTGCAGTTTAATGTGAAATTAGAACGTAATACCAAGGCTTTCAGTCTGATATCACTCAGTTCCTTCACCAAAGTTCAGCCTCCTGTTCACTCTGGCTAATACTCAGACGTCACACCCTGCCTGCGCTCCCTTCTTCGACCTGTCTTGTCTGTTACTCTGGATGAGTGACATGACCTTGACGCCCTTCACTCATTCTCCAGCCTCCCTCATCCTTTTAAACTTCTCCTCCACTGTTCTAAAAAGGACTTTTTTAGAAACATTTTTCCCAATAACCAGTTATTTTGTAGAATGTGTAGCCCACACTCTGGATATTTTTGAAAAGGATCTTGCCCCCCTCAAAACATTCACACCTATCTCTATGATCAATAATGAAATGGTGTCACCATTAAAAGTTATATTCTGAAAGAACCTTAATGTGTCTGGACAGTAGAGAGTGCACTGAATTGGAAATACAAGTGGAAATAAACATGGAAAAATGAGTACAAATCAAAGTGTGTCATATATTTCCATTTATATTGCTTGTTTTTCTTCCTCCTATTTGTTCGCACATTGTGTAATGTATTTTTTCATTTTTATTTTCTCATCTCTGAATTTTGGCCGAGTGATATTCCACCTCTTAGTATGAGTCATTTCCCTCCATTTTTATGCCATTTGAGTGCGGCGTGTAGTGCAACTCATCATTGTCCCTGGATCTATTTGTTTACCCATTTTCACCATCCGCGGTGCATTGAGTAATCCTCATGAAATTCCAACCGTGCCATTTCTTAGACCCTGGTCCAGACAAAGTCTGCTAAAACACTTGGCATAAAAAGAGCATCGAGGGATTAACATGATCTGTAAACTTAAGAATTGTGGCGCAGCATCCGCTAGCCGTGTGAAATTGGGCCTATAAATTTTGACCTGACCTGATAACACAAATCAAAAATCCCCCCAAAAAAGATTCTATTGCTTCTTCGCCTGGATCTCAAATGACTGTCACAACTAATGTTTTTTTTTTTTTTTATCGTCTCTGTCTGGCATATTGTGCAGATTAGCTTTAAGGGCGTATATTTAGTTTCACACACTTGGCTAGGGACTGCTTTTCTGAATGCAGAGAAAATGAGGAATGTCCGTAAAATAATGGACAATACAGAACTTGAAAGAGAAACATCTGAAGTATGGCGAGAATTAATTTCCTCCATGTGTCGTAGACTGGTGTATGGAAAATAAATGAATGTCACTTAAGGCTTGAAGATTAATTCATTTTTATATTTAATATCAGGATTGCATTGAGACACTATTAATAAAAGACATTTTAGTCTGGATACCTTTGTTTATCTGTTATTGAAGATCATATTCATTCACTGTTTACGTGCCCTGAAATGGAAGTGACACAACTATATACAGTGGTAGGTACAATTTATTGGGTGCCCAAAAAGCTGGTCCAAGCTGGTCCCTAAAATCTTGACCATCCACACTTGTCTTATGCATGTCCTCTCCTACCACAGCCTCATCGGTGGCCTTACTCTTCTCCTTCTAAAGGCTGTGTCCATCGTCTACATTCTTGGTCCAACATGTCCACTGTCTCTCCTCTCCACATGCTTTTGATGAACCCATGTCTGATCTTGTTCTTCCCAGTTGACTCTCAATGCAAACTTGAGTTCTTCATCCCTCACTCTTCTAACTCTCCTTCCTGTCTTTTTTTTTCAGTCTTTAAACCAAACATCATGGTGGCTCTCTTTATAAAGTGTCCCTGCAAATCTTGCTGACGATTTTTTTGTCACAGTTACTCCTCCCATTCCACCCTGCCTGCACACTCTTCTTTGCTCCCCTTCATTAATCAGTCACTCTTCGTCCAACCTCCCTCTCATTCACACACTTCCATTCCTCTTCTTTGCTCCCCCTCCTCATCCACCACCTTCTTCCTCCAAATCACTATATCATCACCAAACATCATTGACCTCAGAAAGCCTAAAATGAGAGTAAAATATTTCCTCATATTTTCATGAATTAGATCCTTGGACTCTTCCAGTATATACTGAACCGTGGCTAATGTGATGTTGACGGTTGTTTTTACTGTATATACTCGATATTTATTAAGAGATCTAATTCTAATGGGATGTTGACGGTTGTTTTTACATAGTCTATATTAAGATATTTAATCCTAATGGGATGGGTTTTTGAATATCTCCAGTAATCTTGAAATGTAAGCGGAGTGTTTTCAACCAGACATGGAGCCTGTTAAAATGATCTTTCAGCCCATGTCTTGCACCCACAGAGGCATTTTCTTAGATCCGCCACATCAAGAACTGGTAAAACAATTTGTCTGGGCCACTAGTGGAATAGAGTCTGATAGTTGAAAGCAAACTCTGGGACACTTACCTGAGGGTTCGTCTGCCTCCCTTGGATCTAACTTTTCGTACTTTTATTGATACTTTTATGCATTACTTTTCCTGTTTTTAAACTTTTATTATGAGTAATATGGATAAGACAATTATCTGCCTGACGTGAGACGGTATGAAAGCAAGCTGCCTGGTGAAGTCATGCAAGCTGCCCGGCGGGGATTATAAAGCTAACACGGATGCTAGGTCGACTGTCATGTCACCATAAATTCTGCGCTGAAATCATCTGCCTTCATCATAGGGAGCGAGTCGCCTTGACTCTTTAAGTAGGGCTTCTAAGAAGCGAGAGGCCTTTAGCAGACAGTGACTTCCAGTTATCCAGGTCAACAATTTACATCTTTATATGTCTGTATTTATATGTCATGCCAAACAATATTGGTTTGTGAGAATGTTTACTGCTTTATTTAGAAGAGATCAGCTTTTTTTTAAGCTACAAACTTTAGATTACTTTGATCGAACCTTTGGCATGTGTGAGGGGCTTGTGGCCTGACAGATCTAGACCCACGTGTCTACACCGCGGGGGACGACAACACATGAGGCAAACGCCTGACATCACCTCTGCTGGTATCTGTAATTTACTGCCAGTCACACACGCCGCCAACCGGCACGAAACGCTGACCCTCCAAGGTCAGAATAGGGGGCTTGAACGTTGTCTTTTTTGTGATCTCCAATCTTGTTTCTGCTACCAATTATACTCATGTTTTACTGTATGTACATTTTGTGTTTGGGCCCTGTGATTTATTTTCTAGTTGAAACAACCGTTGTCAATAAATCTTACACCATTTTGAAAATCCTCTTTTGTGTTGAACCGGTGTTTGTGAGGTGAGCGGCAGTGTTGCACCCATCAAATCTTCTCTGCCATTGTCGAATATCTCAGTCCACTGCTGCTATTGACCTGCTATTGAGTCCTGCAACACTGGGGTCAATCAGGAGCCGCTTGATGCCCTTCAACATCGGGCCTGTTTGTGTATGTGTGGTGATGCTTTATGTAACATAAAGTCTTAAAAAATGTCATTGTCATTGTCGAGCAAGGGCCACATTTTATATTCTACTAATGACTAATGGCAGGGGCCTTCAAAAATAATATGAAACATTACTTTTGCTACTTAAATATTATGAAGTAAGGAAAAATATATGACATCATGACATTGCATGCTATAACTGTTTTGATTTTGATCATTTCTTTCATCCTACGTGGATTTTATTTCAAGATTCTTATATAAATCCTAATTATTTGAAGACCTTTTTAAGTAGTATTATATATACTATGATATAAATATGATACAATGACACTTAATCGCAAGGTATTTATTTTATCTATTCATTTTAAGTGACACTAACTATTTGTTTTTATTTTTTTTTATTTTGGACTTGTTCAAAGGGAAAAAAAAGATAGATTTAGAATTGCCGTTTAATGATGAAAAAAAGTAGTTTTAATACTAATAATAATGGGAACATTGTCAGTCATTTATCTGTGATTGGTTCAAGTTGAATTTTTCCATAAAATAAGTGAAACAAACTCATATAATTCCTGACACAAAGTGCTCAAGAAATACTGCTTGTTAATGTGGAGAAATAAAATGTTTGCAAAACCTTTTTGAGTGGACAAAAACATAGCATTTACTACTAAAAATCACGGCAAAGCAACATAAATCAAGAATTTTATATTGGTGTTTCATCTTGCTAGTCTCTTACAAGACTGCAACACAACCTCACCCCCTGTGGTCCACTACTTAACTGTGGAATTCCATCTCTGATGAGAAGTTGCCTTTTGCAGGACTGATTTTGTAGTGTAATGTCAAATAAACAATAATGCTGTGTGACTTTTTGACACCTTCTTGCATTGTCAAGTGCATGTGGCAGCAAGAGGTCAGGACACTTTGCTCTGGTTCCTACTGAGATAGTATCTTCTTTGCATCCTGGTTTCACCTCTGGAGAGTGGAGTTTGGTGATGACCTCCTGCTTGGGTCTAGTTGGGCCTAACAGTGAGGGACATTTGAAAGCAAAGAATTTGGGCTCACTAAGTTAAAACATGGTTGTTCCCATAGATACTGCTTAGCATGTCCAGCAGTCATTTATCAGCCCCCGACTGAACTTGTGGCTACCTTATCTTACCCCTACCTGAATCCACCTCTGCATATCCCACACAAACGCCCCATCCCTCATTTATCATGACGCATCAGTAGTTTCCAAAGGTCACAACGCGAGGCCTCTTAACACCAGGTTTTACAGATTCCTGGACTCAACCCACCTGCTGACCTCCCGCTGCGGCCTCGCGCTATACGCCAAGTTTCTGCGACCAGATCTCATATCTTTTGGCTGACGCTCATCGATGTCGTGTTTAAAGAAGCCGTCCTTATCTCGCGTTAATCACATGCCTTTCTGGACAACTGTGCCGCTGCTGAGGTGACGACAGCAGGGATTGAAAGTGATGTTGTCACAGATTGTCAAATTACATGCAACGCCGTCAGACAATGAGGAATGAGTCATAAGCTTGCGCTAGGGCTTTAGTTGAGGATTGTTCTTACTCAACTGGAGCAACACAACGTTGTCCCTGCTGGACCCGTTCGACCTCAAAGTTGTTGTGATGTAACCTTTCTGCTCAGCGGCGTGATCACAAGAATCCGGCATATGACGACGGTCTCTGGCCCGTCGTTCTTTGAAGCTTTCAGCTCACCGCCAGGCTCTCGGCTCTTCACTCTTGTGATGACACATTTGCAAAACAGCCTCATGGACCACCTGGGCTCTAGGTGTCCTGACCTTGCGGGCTGGCCGTGAAAAATGACACACAAGGCAAAAGAATGTCTTCTATGCTGCCCACCGGGGCAAAGTTTAGCCGCTCTTATTGAGCCAGTTGAACTGAACGTGTGAGAATTTGCCTTCTACGGCATTGCATTCTCTTAGTATGCTTATTTTATGAAGTTAGAAAAGCAAAGGTAAAGGTGTGCCATGCCTCATTTTATCAACCCCGTTGTGCCTTTCAGTTCTTCTGTGATTTGAAGGAGCATGGAGCATGTAGAATGTTCAAAATCTCATACCTGCATTTGTCGGCTGCAGTCACAGCACTGGATCACACCTGGATGAAGGATGTGCTTCTGAAACTTCACAGCTTCCAGATGCAAGGGGTGTTCATGCAGTCACTGAACACCTAAATAGTCAGGAAAATACAAAATACTTTGCTTTAAAAACACAGTGTGGAGTCCATGACAGTAGAATGAGTGAGGCTAGACCAAGGAGACACTGGAAAAAGTATGAGTCTCTGCTGGCCTTGGAACTCCTTGCTTTTCCTGCAGTAGAGCTGAAGGGATGTTTTTTTTTGCCGTCCCTGCAATCTGAATTGGAATAAGCAGGAGACAAATAAATGGTCCGAGTTCTTGAAGACAGGAATATCTCGAAATTGTAACCAGGAAATCAGACAAAAACATGCGACAATTACCCTTTTTCTGGCTGCCACGCAACTCATCTCTGTAATGTTTATGAGCCAACTTTGCTAAATCTTGGAGGCCAATTTTAGCAAAAGGCATATGCCTATCCTTTCATCACATCAACTCAGCCGTCTTTCGTCTTTCATTCTCTTCCATCGGTTCAGTTCTTACCGCCACCATGGAGGTTATGTGACTGCGGGCGTTTATACCATTGTCATTGAAAAATGATGACTATGAAATTTCCAGAAATATTGATGATGGGACAAAGAACATTCACTTGTTATTTGGTGGTGTTCTGGATTATGAACATCACGTTCTGTACAAGCTAGCAAGCTAGCGAACAGTGCCACCATCTGCAGTCTAAATTAGATAAAATGATTTTGATATCATTGAAATTTCAAATGCTAAATAAAGATGTCTTACTCTAGATAAAAATGAATGTAGGACAGTAATGTACTCAGGTTGTTTGTGTTTGCTTAAACAAAGTAGCATGTTAAACGGTTCGTTTTTGTGCACTTTTGATACAAAATAAACTTTGGCATGATTCGATAATTTGTCCTTCAAACTCCATTCATTGAGGCTCTCTTTGTACGGTTTACAGTCATGATCCACGGCACCAGTCTGATCCATTTCCATACTGAAACAAAACAGCTGCAATCTCTTTGTTTGTGACATGAAAGTAAGTCACTGCCTGATTCATAGATATCTTTGTTTTTTCTGAGCTATTTGGAGCATCTGCTAAAGAGATTGCTGCCTTCACGGAAGACAGATGGTGGCGTGCATGTGTTGAGGCACCCGAAAGACTGAAAAATAGTCCGGCTCGACAGATCAAATTCACTCACTAGCAATGTCCTTGTTTTATTGCGTGGAGGTAATTGAATATCCGAGGCATGCTTCACTAAAATGGCATGAAATACCTGAAGATGAGACAGTGACACTACAGTGAAATATGACATATATTTATTTCCAGGCTCTTACACGTGATGAGCCCGAACACTAGCAGGCGACACAAAGCACGGATGAAGGGAATATGGGAACATTGCTTCTTAAATTGGACAGAATTAACTACTTCAATATTGCATCGAGATTGCTTCTGTTTTGTTCATGAAAGAGGCAGGATAAAGACATTTGTATTTATTTACTGTAGATGTAGACAAACAAACACATGCGCGGTCATGTACACAAGCGAATGATCCATCATTTATCATTGTTGGCTGAGTAGATTTCACCTGCTGCAACTTTTTTCTTCATCTTTCAGCAGAGTTTTCCAGAGGAAGTTTGCGTCCTCCACCGTAGCCTATCTTCCTATCTTGAGCGTCCTGCCTCAACACACCTTGGTCTCCAAACATCTCCATACAAGCCGTCCCTCTGATAAAGTCCTTTCACATTTTCACTTTACATTTTAAAGAATAAAACAAGAACATGTGCTATTGAAATCCTAGAAACATTTTGTTTGGCATTTTTACAATGTAGCTGGCAAAATGCAGAAGTCGATCTCAGAAATTGTTATCCTTATTCGAAGAAACTTTCTTCCCCTTTACTTCAGTTCCCCCTGCAGTCCGTCTACCCACAGAATCCCTTGGTGTCTGTCTCCCCTTTCCTCACCAAGATCATTATTCGCTGTGAGTGACATGTTGGGATGGCGAGCATTTCATTGATGAGAATTTTTCGAACCCCTGGGGCTTGTGATCTTTGAGCGATCAGCGGTACGTCACCCTGCAGCCATCCCAGGGGTTTGGCCACATATCACTTTTAAATACTCTGTCACTTTCTTCATCAAAGCCATACCAACCAGACCTTCCTCCCTGGAGTTAGCTGCTCATCCGGAGAGAACACAGCTCCAGGTAAAGCTTCTTATCACTGGCTATAGAATCTTTCATCCGTTGATACTGCTCTTGTAGTCTGAAGACAAGAGAGTATGGAATATGAATTGAAAATCCATTTGTCTCAAGCTATATGACTTTCTCCAAGTTTGATAGATTAAACCCTTGAGTATCTGCTGAATTATGAAGGTCTGGTTTTAATAATATAGCTCCTACTTTACCCCTATTACTCCTACTTTAATACTATTTTGTCTATTGAAGTTTATTTATTTTATTAAAATATTTCATAAAAGCGTATTTTTTGGAGGATATTTTTTTTGCCCCATTATTTGTCACCTCCTTCTGGCACTTTCAACTTAAAGCCCGTTTTAAACTGAAGGCCGCGGGGCCAGATCCGGCCCGCCAAGTCAGTTTAAGTGGCCCGCGAGATGATCTGCCGCAAATTAAAGTTAATGCAGATTAATGTAGATATATAGGACGATGAAGGTGCTCGTGGTTTAAGGTGGACGCAGGAACAGATGTTATTTACAGCTTCCAAACTTCTAAGGGGATGGAAGTTTGTGCTTCAAGTGTTGTGAGGCTGAGAGTCTGGTAAGGGAAGACCTGCTAAAAAAAGCCAGACCTATCACGGATGACTCAGGGAGGGAACATAAAGTAGTTATAGGCACACAACCAAAGAAATGGCAATAGTTTTTGGACCTCCCCTTGTTGTGTCGTAGGCACTTCATTTCTCCCAGATAAATGGGAGGATAACAGACCCATGTGGCTCTATAGAGCCAATGATTCAAGAGCAGCACATCCAACCATTGACAAGGTTCAATTGCTGGTTACTTCTCTCAGAACTCTTCTCCGGCGGCAGGTGCTGACTTTAACTCAAAATTAGATATATTACCATCATTGCATATTGTCATGTATGTTGTGTTGCTGACAGACATGAAGCTTCTTGGCCAAATGGTTTTCCTGCTGCTGCTCGGGGGAGTCTTCTGCCAGAACCAACGTAATGGTAAAAGCAGCGGAAAGTCCAGCAAGAAGTCTCCTGGGAACCAAGGAGGAGCAGCTGCCCAGGCTCCCACTGAAGTAGGCTCTCAGAGGAACACGGGAAACGTGCCGAAAACCAGAGGCGGCAGCCTGGTAGATACAGGACGAGGAGATGCAGCTGGAACATCTCGAAGGCAAACGGATGATATGAAGCTCCACTTCCTCAGGAATACCAAGGTCACATGCAATGATGGGACAGCGGCTGGGTAAGGTGCAAGTTCTCAAGTGGCAGTGGTTGGCAAGTCAGCTTAGGAGGCCTACTATCGTCTCTTACGAGGACTTTTTGGTTCTTAGGTTTTACCTGAAGGAAGTGAAAGGGAGCCGCCGGTGGCTGTTGTTTTTGGAGGGTAAGAAACCAATGTCTGTTCATTTTCCCTGAGCAACAACACCTTCAGACATCAAGGTCTTCAATTTATATGCAACTGCCAGAGAGAATTGACTTCCATCTGATGCTAAAAAAATAACACTGCAGGTGTATTTCGTGCCTATTTATTATCGCTAACAAGCCCCTGTTACGTGCTAACACAAGCCTCCCTCTGGAGTTGCGTGTGAATGCCTATTATTAAAAGCCCATCTTATTTTTAGGTGGCTGGTGCTGCTACAGCCAAGACACCTGTGCTTCCAGATTCCAAAATATCCCTCGCCTGATGAGCTCATCGGGATGGCCACAAACAAAAAAAGGTGGGCCACTTGGCCGCGCTGAGGAATGCAGGGTTGTCACCATACCGGAGTGGTGACGTGTAATGACGGCTTAGGAGCAATATTTACATTAGTTATACTGTACTTACATGCATCATCTCTCTTGCAGGTACTGGAATACTGTCATCCAACGTTGAAGAGAACCCGCACTGGCATAACGCAAACATTGTGTAAGTCTCTCTGCATGTGTTTTTTTTCTCTGCTATTAATCCACCTTTTTACCTGAAAATGTTGCCACAATTGTGTATGTATTTGAATATGAGAGAGTAGCACTCCAATCTCTCCTCTAAAATCATTATTAAATTTGACCCTTTTGTGCTGCTCTTCAAATAAAAACTCTCATGAGTGTGACTGAAGCGTTCTCTTCTTTAATGCTACGACTATACAAGCTCATACCCCCTGCAAATGAATGAATATGAAACAAATACATATATACTTACATGTTGCGTTAACCACTACTTATTATCATTAATAATTTTGGGAGTCACCTTGTACATTATTATTGCTTTCTTTCTTACCTGTTTCGTAGTTTTCGACTTCCAATCATATGATAATACTATACATTTTCATGTTTCTTTAGTAGTACTGAGAGCTGACTTTTCTTGAGACAAAGTTACACGGGATGTAGTGACTGGTTCAGAGGAGAAATAGCTGAGGATATGTGACTATCGCAACCCAAAACATGGGACATTTCACACAAAAAACAAAAACACATCAAAGGACACATTGCTTTCACTCCACATTTTGAGCATTTTTTCCTGGATTTGGTGAAGTGAAAAATGTTCCCTGAGAAAGAAAGTTAAAATACACCATGAATTATTATTTTTGCCCTACTATAAACATTATCTTAACATGATGTAAACATGATGTAAACGTTATGCACCAACAATGACCTACAGTAGAATGAATTTAACTTCCTTCAAAATGAATGTAAATGTCATATGTGTACAGATTCATCCCGTACTGCTCCAGTGATGTGTGGAGCGGCACTGGTCCAGGACCCACCTCTCCTCTGAGACAACGGCAAGCAAAAGATAAAGAGAGGAGCACAAACGCAAGTCAGTAAAATATCTTTGGAGCTTTCACAGTGCTGGTAGTGAAAGTGAAGCAAAAGCCACACACCTTTCCCTATATTTGTCAACAGCTGACTACGTATTCATGGGATCCTTCATCATTCGAGAGGTGGTCAAGGATCTCATTCCGAAGGGAATTAAACAGGCCAAGGTGGTCATGCTGGCCGGCACAAGGTGATGTTCTGACACAGTTTAGTTACAGAAGCAATATTCTTGTTCAATGTTCTTGATTCTCCCATGTCATGGAAATCCTGTTGTCCTGTCACTCTGAAACAAACCATCAGTGTGGCATAGTAACTGTAGGCTGTAGTTAGACCTACACCAAGCACCACATGTGATTTTAATAAATTCTGCGGTAAATACGATAGTAATCCTTTCATCACAATAAACCTGATTATTGTTTGTACTCACACTCATTCAGTGCTGGTGGTACTGGTGTTTTGTTGAACATTGAGAAAGTCGCCTATCAGTTGGCCCAGCTTGGCGCCGAGGCTCAGGTCCGAGGTCTGGTGGACTCTGGCTGGTTTCTTGAAAGTAAACAAGAGAGGCCACCCAACTGTCCGGAGACGATTTCGTGCTCTCCTGAAGATGCTATCAAGATGGGACTGAGGTAACACCCCACACTTTAGGACGCGAATTCCAGTCGCCTGAAAAATAATCCAGTTTGCCTCTGTGTTGTTGAGGTTGTGGAACGGCGTCGTTCCTGACAGATGTCGGCAGCTTTATAAGAGAGGAGAGGAGTGGCAGTGCTTCTTTGGACACAAGCTGTACTCCTCTCTGACCAGTGAGTGATTGGGAACACGGCAGTGTGGCCTGTCTTCAAATAAAATGAGATTCATGCAGGTGTTGCGGAGGGAATGAGCAAATACACCACTTAAAACTCCTGTTTTCCTCACAGCTCCATTGTTTGTTGTGCATTGGCTTTTTGATGAGGAGCAGCTCCGAATGGAGAACATATATGTGGGTGGACAGACTCTGTCTGATGCGCAGTGGCAGTTCATTCAGAACCTCGGCACAGAGCTCAAGAACTCCCTCACAGATGTCACGTATGTTGAGGACTTCCTGTCCTGTTCATCCACTATTTTCCTATTTTTTCTTAATGAATGACTTTTTTTGTTTTGAATCAGTGCCGTGTTTGCGCCATCTTGCCTCTCGCACGTGCTGATCACCAAGAGGTGACCGCAGATTATCTGTAAACCAGCCTGTTAATTTCATTTTTAACTTGTATTCATTTATTTTCAGTAACTGGATGAGCTTCCAAGTAAAAGGTACATCTCTTCCCCGCGCTTTGCAATGCTGGGACAGAAGTCTGGAGGCGACCCGCAACAACAAAACCCCTGCCAAAGGCTGCCCGTTCCACTTGGTTGACACATGCCAGTGGCCTCAGTGCAACCCCACCTGCCCAGCTTTGGTTGACCAGGCCACCGGGCAGGAGCTCACCCTGCTCCAGATGCTGGCAGCCATGGGCCTCGACCTGCAAAGACTGGGCCTGGAGGATCCGCACAGCGAGGCAGTCACTGTGGTCAGCAATGGTGGCTAACATCAAAACGGAGAATGAGATTTGGAGAGAGCCAAGGGAGAGATTTATGTAGAAAGCTGAGTTGAAACCTCCCCTGAAATGTAGATCAAGCGAAGGAAATCTAGACAGTAATGCTGTGCTGCATGAGTTTGGCTCACCCTTCTGGACACTGGGAGAAAGTTTTCTGTGTTTTTGTTTTAGTCCAGGCTTAAACAACTTCCTTGACTCAAAGGTTTTGTTAAAGAGTGCAGTTCTGCCAAAACATCCCCCAAAAACATGCATTCGTGAGAGTTTGAGACCTTGGTTTTGTTGTTGGATATGATGCTTTCATCTTCCACCACAGTGACTCCACTATTTAATAAAGACCAGATTTCCTCATTGGACTTTCTTTTAATAACCTTTTAACCTAACAGTTATCTTGCAACTTTCATGAAATAGTTTAGCGATATTTATCATGACGTTTAACGCACAACTTACTGCGGTTTATTATAGCGCTGTTTAATTTATTCCACAGCAATATATTCTCTTTACAAGGCGTGTTATGTCATATATGAAAATATGATCATGTTTTCTGACATTCAGCAGAAAGTGTACTTTGGACTGTGTGAAAGAAAAAAATAAATGAATATAATGATAAGTCTGGTTGCTCTCAAGTTGTTGTATTTGTAGTTATTTGTTTGATTTTAGGGAGCACATGTTATGTTATTCAGTTATGCTCACACACTCACTTCCCAAACTTGCTGCTCCTGTTCAGTGTTTCTGACATAGTTAAGTGGGCAGAAACGTAATAAAGATGTAACTAAGAGGAATAAACACACAATATTGGCCGGGTAGTTCCATCATTCATAGAGAATTGTAAATGCTGCACTCCAGTTGTGATCTTGGACACTGATTTTTTTTCTCCAAAGAATACATATTAATTAAAGTCATTTTTAACAATGACGTTGATAGTTCAACCAATAATTATTAGTAAGAAGGGTTAGTAAGAAAATAAATAAATAATCCACTGCGAAGGCGGCGCTGTTGCGTGCGCTTCTACGCAATTCTCAAACATCAGCAAGCATCGTTTTAGTCGTTAGATGATGAAGTTGTCATTTTAATACCTTTACGGGTGTTTCTGTTACATTACAATGGATTTCAAGACATTTTACTTCAATAAAAACGGGTTCTGATTTTACAGTACAAAAGGAAAAAACAACTGCAACGAATAAAAACAGCAAACAAAATGAACTGATATTAAAATATTAATAAATAACGTATTATGTGCGAAATCTTTTACGAATAATTCCCACTCCATACTCCCATAATGCCTTGCGCTGTCTTACAACTTCCTCTTTCCGCCATATTGCAGAACCGGTAAGATGTCTTTTTTTACTACCACCTTCTATCCCTCCTATATCTAAGTCATCTCTTCACCAATCTTACAATTTTTAAGACCGTATCAAAGGTGAATTACGCGCCAGTCATTCGGTTTCAATATGATAGTGGGTAATGTTGTTGGAGAGTGGTATTTTGGTGTCCGAGGTGGCGTTCTCGGCCCCCGCTACGCTCGGCGCGCTCGGGACGTTACAACTGCTAACACGCTGTCACATTGAAGTGAGAATTACTGATGTGTTTTGGCTTGCATTCGAGTGCTTCACCTTCGTAACCACGTTTTTGTACGTTATTGAGAAGGCGGGCGACTGCTGGTCTGTCTGCCTGGTGTATATGCTAAACTAGCCGTTGGTTGCTCGCCCAGCTGCACCGGAGGACCATGCTTTGCCACTGATCCACTCGCTACGATCAAATTATAGAGTGTTCGTTTGTTGCTCACTGAGACGTTATGCTGATGATTTTGTTGACAGACGTGGTTCTGTTCACTCGCTATGGCTCACGTTCAGTTAGACAAAGCCAAACCACATACATAGCGGGTGTCAGTTCATTATAAGATCTGGAAGTCTGTCACTGAAATATGAGTGAAATCGCATGAAGCAGCCTTCTTAGCAAAGTTACCACTTCTGCGTGTTGTCTTGGACGGTTCTGTCTGTTGTCCAGGTTTGATATTAAACACTAGTGTCTTCATTCACAGGCATCATGGTGCGCATGAACGTTCTCGCAGATGCGCTTAAAAGCATCAACAATGCGGAGAAGCGTGGAAAACGCCAGGTCCTCATCAGGCCTTGCTCCAAGGTGATTGTGCGCTTCCTAACCGTCATGATGAAGCACGGTGAGTTACTTGGGGTGTTGCACTGGTCTAGTGTTGGCAGTGAGCGACCTGTAATCTGAACGTGATTGTCTGCAGGTTACATTGGTGAGTTTGAGATCATTGACGACCACAGAGCCGGTAAAATTGTCGTCAATCTCACAGGAAGGCTGAACAAGGTAAACGTTTACTATGCTTTTTGTTCATTCATAAGCTTTCATCTGACAAATGCAAAGATTATTGTATTTTTGCTGTTTATTACAACAACTAATGTCACTACAGTTTAGAAGCTCAACTGAGATGTATGTAGCAGGTGTAACATGAATAAAATGCTTTTGCCTTGAGTTTGTTTGTCAGGTGGCTGTTCAAAGATGAAATATTTCCAATAGTTGTAAGCTGTACATGTAACTGTCGAATCATCATGTGGCATGTTGGGATTCTGCATTCACCTCGCCTGCCTCTGTTCTTTTCTCTGCGTGCTTGAACCTTCCTACAACTATACTTTCTCTTTCAGTGTGGCGTGATTAGTCCACGTTTCGACCTCCAGCTCAAGGACCTGGAGAAGTGGCAGAACAACTTGTTGCCCTCAAGACAGTTTGGGTAAGGATCTGAGAGTGCAGGGACCCTCACGTTCAACTCGTAATGCTGGAATAAGTGGTCATTAATTGGTTGGGTTTCTCGCACTCTTTGTCTGGCGACGCTTGACGCATGTTTATTATGGTGAATTCATAAGCAGCTGATTACCTTATAATGTCTTCTTTAAAATTGGAAAAGAAGCCACATAACTGAAGCAATAAGATGTGGTTATGGTTGTGACATGGCCTTGCAAATTTAGAAATGTAATTGTTTAAATGACAATTTCGTATGTGTTTCAGCCTTACTGGTGTTTTGGGTTGCCTGGTCTTAGTGTTACTTGTCTGAATTTTTTTTCCCCCATTTTAAAAGACTAACCTGGTACAGTGGTGATGCCTTGTCGCATCTTAAGGGACATTGAGTTGAGTTAACTTTAGTGAATGGTCAAGTTCAAATAAAGAAAATGAACTTTAAGTTAATATTTTGTGTTGCGTGCTGTTCTCAAGATGATGCACCCTCCAAAATGTTCTAGTTCCCCTCTTTCAGTTGTGCTGCCTGAAAATATTCTCTCAGATTAAAAGTCAATTTCACCTTTTTGAAACTGCCCTAATGTTTTGCTGTAATGAGGCGGCTTGCAATTGGAGAAAATATGAAACGATATTGAAAGTGCATGTCAAAATTGAAGCACTAACTAGAGTGAGCGTTTATTCCCGTCCCTATTGTCCAAGTGGGTCATGGTGCACACAGCGTTACTTGTTTTATAACGGCACATAAGTGGGTTGACTTGTTTTGTGCTGGATGGATGCTTTTGTCCCGAACCTTATCTCCTGTGATTGTTGGCTTCTTCTGGAGAACAGTGCCCTGAGCACCGAGTGAGCTTGCTATTACTTCACTTGAGCTGTAAATGGTTGTTTCTGCTGCTGTAAGAAACAGCACAGGAACTATGCTTGGCAAAACCTCTGACCATCAGATATTCTGAACTTCTGGCGGTACATCCAGTATTATAGTGTTTATCTGAGCTGTATTTGTTGCGAAGTTAGAGATGAATCTCTCCCACTGCACTTCACTTTGATTCTGTCCACCTACACTCTTTTCCCTGCAGCACATTGTGATGTAGTTGAATTTTAAGGGAGAGAAAGTCTGACAGAGGAGAACTTGTCCAACCCGAACTTGAGTGCCATTTTGTGCATTTAAACAGCAAATGTTCCTGTCAGTAGTAGAATGACAATTTTCTTTCCTGTTGTGTGAAAGTGAATCAGGAATGAATTGTATATACAGTATATTGTCAGCGACAGTGTTCTTGCTAACCTAACTGAGGCACTGCACTTAGTTTACAATGTTTCTAATGTACAGCCAGGAAGGAGAAAACTCAATTACACTTCCGTTCGTGTGAACTTTCAATATTCATATTATTGTTCCTTTATCACAAACCATGCTTTCTTTCATAAAGTGGTAGTGAAAATGAATTTTTTTTTCTACTGCCATAACGTTCCTGATTTGTCCCTTGTTTTCCCAGATACATTGTGCTGACCACCTCTGCTGGCATCATGGACCACGAAGAGGCCAGGAGGAAACACACAGGAGGCAAAATCCTTGGATTCTTTTTCTAAATGTAAACAACTGCTAATAAAAACCCCAGGAGAAATTCTGTCCTCTGTCCTTTATCGTCTGCTCTCATGACACGCTGTGTAGGAATATTTGCAAATTCCTCAATTCACAGAAAATTCCAATGTTTTACAAGAAATGGGGAAATTGCCCTCTGTTGTCAAACATGAGTTCAACAGTGCGTCAGCTGTACTGGGGTGAAAAATACAGTCATTGAAAATTGTCCTTGTATGGTAGTGTTTGTCTTGAGATGGGCTGAAGCCCTTTCCAGGGTTTCCCTCCATTTGTCTTGTGCAGCTGCGTTAGGTTTCCTCCATGCATTTCCCCCTCAGGCTTTATTTATATTTGCCCGCATATCACCTTGTGATGCGCTTCTGAGGAACACTTGCAATACTGCCTTGAGAAACGTGCTTGGCTGACTCTTCTTAAGGCTTTTGAAGTTTAACGTTTCGTAAACGTTACGTAACTCTGTCGCCGCTAGGGGGTGTTATCACTCCAGACAGTTTTTAAAAATGTGCTGTTGATCTTCAGGAGTGATTTCAGTTGTTACTTTCATGTGACTTGGAGGGTTCCGTTCATCATTCTGAGCTCTGTGCATTTAATTCCAAACATTGAGACTAAATTCTGCAGGTTTTATTTCATATTGAGAAAGCTCATGTGTCCACACCAAGCCTCTGAATTGGCCTGAAAGCCTCTGAATGAGCACATAGCCCCGTCCCTGCAGACTATTAGCCGTACGCACCTGCTACACGACCAGCAGCTTGTGGAAGGTTCTGTGGTTATGTCCTGTCACTCGGCTGACCTTTTCCCATATTCCCCCGAAGACACCCCAGTGGTCCCCAGCCTCAGCCGAGTCTCGCCGCCGCCGACCTGGTATCAGACCCAGAAGAGTCGCACTAACAGCCGCCTAATGCAGCAGCTCTGTCCAAGTTCTCCTCCCAGACCGCCGGCATCCCTGAGCCTCAGAGCACTTAGCGTCGCTTTAATAGAGAGAGAAACTTGGTGGTGTGGCTTCAAAGAGCAAGAACATCCTGCCTGCAGGAGAGATGAGTCTGCTGCTTGGATAAGTGATGTTCAATCCTTTGGTGTGAACTTTCTTGGCAAACGGGGGGGAAAAGCTTACTTGTAACAACAAAATGTAACAAGAAAACGCCGCTAACTGCTCCCGAGGATCTAAAGGTCCATTTCTAGATCGGAGCCGATAGTTTTTACTGCAGACTTCTGTGGGTTTTCTTCAAAGCGACCCAGTGCCTCAACCCGAGTGCCTTTCACTTTGAACTGAAAAAAATGTTCTTCTTACAGCTAAGAGCTGGAATTGCTTGAGCTGACATTTCCTTTGTACCTCGCAAAACTGATCCTCTGCCGGTTTTGCCACCGATCCCAGCTTCCTGGGGTGAGAAGCTGGTGACACCCTGGACAGCTGGCTACTTAGTCATTTCCTCAAACATTGTGTTGATGCCTCCACCATTTGACTATGTGGAGCGACTCTTTCTGAACCCGAATCCGATGGCTCCTCTAACCTACGTTTATCTCTGTCTCGGATTCACTTTCTACTGCAGATATCGACCAGAACAGTCAGGTTCCATCTCCATCCAACACAAACCACAGACATTCTCTCTGAATGTTGTCTGCTTATTTTAGACGCAGCACAGCCTCTGGGTGTCTTCTGCACAGATTCTGACCCATGGCCGAGGTTGGAGCCGCTCCATATCGTGCTCTAACTTTAGCCTCAAACCTCCACTTGCTCTCAGTTTGACATGATTTTAAATAGCAATGTGCACAAGAAGCTGAAGAAGAAACTGAGGAGAAGCGTTCCTGTATAACTGCAGCCTCAGTGCATTAGATAACCCTATGTTGAGCGTTCTGACTGACCCTAAACCCACAGAGTTGGGCTGTTATTCAGTCTTTATTTTGCTTATTACTAGTGGACGAACCTGCACATACTTTTGTTCTACTGTACATGTTCAGTTTCATTCCATTTCGAGATTTTGTTAATAGGGAATATGTTGGGTAAAAGAGCTTTAAAAAATGAACCAAAAAAGTTTATTTTAAAAGATGAGAACTACTTTCAAACAATTTTAATTTTAATTTTTTTGCCACTGAAATTGACCGAACAAATAAAAAAACACTATCTCTCTCTCTCTCTCTCTCTCTATCTATCTATCTATCTATCTATCTATATATATATATATATATATATATATATATATATATATATATATATATATATATAAATATATTCACCAGACTAGCACACAGTATTTTAGTTACAGCGGTTTCAACGGCCAAACACTAGGGGGCAGTAGCAAGTCACTTCCACCTGCCGGTGTGGTTCATCACTGGCTGTTTTTTTTTTTTATATATTTCTGGCAGCCAACGAGACTAATTATGATTTGCTCTGATATAAGGTGATTAATATTGGAGGGAAGGAAGGATACTGACATCTGGTCTCGTGGAGGAGCCCAACTATGTAGGAATAAATCAGAGCTCCTCATTGTCTTCTGTTTGAATCGCAGTCCATTTACACTGAAGTTTGACCGGCTGTGACCAGTCATCGGCAACAGTGTTTATTGATCCCTGTTGACCTTAGTCTTGCTGTTGAATCTGGACGTCATCCCTCATTTTAAGGTGTTAAATCTGAGGTATGAAATCCCTCCGCTGGCCCAAGAAGTCTTCCCCTCCTGGTTGATCCAGTGCCTTTGTTTTTGACGACCTTAGAGATCAAAGGACTTGTAGAATATACGGCTGTGAAAAGAGAATGGAGGCTTCACGATGAAGCTAGTCAGGTTCATGTGATCATGTTGATATTTAGCTCCAGCCGCCAGAAAGGAACGTGTCCAAGATGAGTCAGTAATCACTCACTGAGTCAGTTCAGAAATGGTTTTCTTATTTAAAAGTTTTTGGGTTAAAGCACAACTAGCAAATCACCAGTCTTCCTTTCAGCCAGCTGTTGACAGAAATGGAGGGAAACTGATCAGATCCAAAGCAAAACCTCATTCACTGTCATCTTGGTTTTACAGTCATTCGAACGTGACTCAGCATGTGAAAGGACGGTGCAAAATAAGCTGCACACTTCAGCAACACAAGGTCATGTGACCACTGCTTCCTCGATTCCGCCTTCCGACAGAACCTGAGCTTTACTGATTCTGAAAAATGAGAAGTCCAAATTCAACTAGACAATGAAACGATAGCGGGTTTTAGCGCGAAACAGATTTCAATATAGTTTCTGGGAATGTCAATATTGGGACAAAGAAAGGATGATCACGTTTTGCTTTCATTCAGCTATTAACTTTATCACATTGCGACCTAATGACTGGGACAGTAACTGTGGGTTATAGTATGTACATGGGTGGAAATGTGCAGCTTGTACTCAGTACTGACGGGACACGTCTGGGCCAGTATTGGGGAATGGGGCATCAGTGAATACGCAGCACCATGAGGTAATATCTTAAACAAAACATCACAACTTCATGTGGCTTTTTTTCTGGTATAAAAATTATATTTTTTTTGAAAGTTGTACCCCTGCAATAACCGCAACCAATCTGTGCTCGCTGAAAGGTTTTCCTTAGCATGGCGATCGGTAAACATGCTGAAAATGCGCCCCCTACTGGTAGCTAAAAGTGAAGTGGTTCATGATGGATGGTGAAACACCTTCTCCACGACTTGCATGGGGTTGCTGCCTATTTTGGTGGTGCTCCTGGGTGATGCAACAGGTTTCCCTGTGGGCTCTAACAGCCGTATTTCAGGTGATAATAGTCGGAGCTGCACATTCTCAGGTCATAATGTTTTGGCTAATTGGCAAATATTCCCACTGCAAGGTGAACTAAAGGTCCCCACGACAGCACAGGGCCATTCTACAGACACTCTTATCTGCCTTCTCTGGCTGTGCTCTATCTCCTCCTGAGTCAGTGGGGCGCGGCAGGGAGGTCGGACGGTGGGAGGCGTCGGCGTGTTGGCTGTGCGCGAGACTGCGCCGTGCATATGATGAATGAGATAGTTAGAAGCCCAGAATTTATGGCTCCGAGCGTGGCCATCCATTCCTGCCTACGTAGCGCAGCGGCCCTCAAGGGCATGGCGCTTCTCTGGGTCCCACATTTGGCGCCAGGTAAATGGTGCCACAGACCCCTCCACCAGCCTCCGCCCCCCCCTCGCCCCCTCCATGTTGGGCAATGGTTAATGAGCAGGCAATGAGCGCAAGCTGTTCATCTACACACAATAACAGGGAGGCCACAAGGTTTGGGCGCCAGGCTGCCTTTATTAATTAGTCCTCTCATTTGTCCGCTGTAGATCACCTTGAGTGCTCCGGCGCAGCGCCGCCGTCCTCACATAATATACATCCCACAGTAAATCAGCCGCCCAGCAGTGATTACAGCTGAGGGCCGAGTAATAGTGTTAGAAGTCACCGCGGCCACCGCTGCCGTTACATCACAGGTCCCGGCCACCACTTGGAGCTTTACACCCTGTCAACCAACTATTTTCCTTTACATCGTCCTCTGCAAAGCACTACCCGCTCGGCAGGAAATGATAGACGCACATCCGAAAGTCTGGCACGTGGGCCATTTGAGGCCCTTTAAAATATTTTATTGGCCCCCTAGTTTTCTAAACTTCGGTTTGCCCAAAACAAGTTGGTGACGTTGATTGAAAAAGAAGGGTTTGGAGTACTGTGTCCTGTTGGTTTCAGGTGGAGACAAAGAAGGAAAAGGAGGGACACAATTGAGTCCTGGGAGTGTTGAGATCCCTCTCTTAGTCTTTCTACTCTCTCAAGTGAGTGAGGAACAAATATTACAATTTTTGCCCCATTTTTGTTTCCGACAATAGATGGCAAATGACTGATTATCTTATCTGTCGTAAGATTGTCGTAAGATAATGCTGAGGTCTGAGGTTAGTTCAGTGGGAATTTGTCCCAATGATTGTGAAAAGACGTGCGAAATTTCCGATGAAAAATCTTTGTATGTGTTGGGAGAGCCGACCGCTCCTGGCTTGAACTGTAGAGAAGCCGATCGAGAACCGAGCCGACTGAGAAACAATGAAGCCAAGGAGGGTGTTTTGATATATATTGAATTGATGACAAGAAAAAGCTAACTTTTTAATCCTGGGGAATAAATCACATCTTCTTCTGACTTGTTCCTTCAGGTGTCATGAGTGACTTTAGGTCTTTTCCCCTATGAAAAAAAAAATCCCGCTTGTAACAAAGCTTTCTCTCACGTGATCATGGTAGATTTCCAGCTTAGAGGACTTGGAGTGTCGGAGTCTTGATGTGTAGAGGTCAACATGTATATTGGTTTTACTCATCGGCCTCCATCATATCGGTCCCTGTCAATATTTGTCCAATCTTGTGTTTGTAATATACCCTGTCGCTCCTGCCTTTGACAAAGTGCAAGTGAAGTCTACTGCCTTTTAAAAAAAAATGTTTCTGTTAATTCATGTTTTCTTCAATGACAACTTTTCTCCCTTATTCTGTTGGCTGGGCCACCCAACATTATAAAACCTTTTAGTACCAGAATGTAGTCTGTCTATTTTCTCATGGAAGGTTTGCAAACAAATAAATATCTCCACAATGTAATTTCCTTCACACCAAAACCAAATCTGACAAATATCGGCCCAGAATATCAACCTATTGTAATATCGGTTATCGGCTTTCCTATGCCACCGGATATATCCGCATCAGCCCTAAAAAAAAAATAGTATAGTGCGTTGTGTGTTGAGATTATTGAGGAATTCAGCAGATTCTTCTATCTTCCTTCGCAGGTCTCTTGCGATTTGGAAAAGTCTTAAACATGTGCCCTGCTTTAGCCTCACACTGAAGAACTGACAAGAAGTGAGGAGACAGAGAGAAGGGGGGGAAGGATGGGGGTTTAAAGATCCGGCAGGCGTTCAGGACATTTTTTTTTTCATACAAAGCAGGAATTAGGAAGCTGAAATTCCTTGTGCACCTATTGAAGGTTATGACGTTGCAGGCTCCAGCAGCTCAACCATTTCCGCCGTCTCTCGCTCTCATCCCTCACCTTCTCCGATTACCTCCTTTTCACCCAGTGCTGCCAATCATGTGGAATTACACACTTCTGCGGCTGCTCGGCTCATCCTCCTCCCCCATCACCACAAATTAATTTCAGAGTTTATCGACTTCCTGTGCGGTTCGTTCCGTTGACCTTTCGCGGACGTTTTTCAGACTGCTCAAAGCATCTACTGAGGACCATGGAGAGTTTTAGAAACGTTTCACTGTAGCTTGTCAACTAGGTATTGCTTAGTTAGGCGTCTTTTTTTGTTTTGTTCGAACTTTCAAATAAACCATTTGTGATACAGTAGACTCACGCAGAGTTTGTAAGCAGTGATGTAGTGTGTATGGGTACACACACATTTAGATTTTCACCAGTATAGTGGAGTAAGGAATGCCGATGAAAGATAACAATATTTTTCCCAGGATCCCAGACCTGTATACCATGAACTTCAGTCCATGAACCATTTGCCAATTCTAAGAACCTTATAAATTTGGCTCTCGTTTTTCAAATTATTTTATTTTATTTTATTTTATTCATGACAGCACTTTAATCCAAAGCACTTTCCTAGATGGTGACATCCCCACTGACCATGGCAATAAAGTTGATTCTGATTCTGATTTATTTAGGAAGGTGACAACTGGTGATGAGTTAAGGTTTCATGAAACAGTGTCCAGATTTTCAGAGGCCACCAGGTGGCACTGTCTGCTGTGAAACAAGTTGTGTGAACAACTAATTCAGTAAAACCTCACTTCATTTCTAAACCAAGAGCCCCATCCAGTGAGGACACTGTTTCACCAACCCTGCAATACTGTTTCATGATACCTCACCAACCCATCACCGGTAACTTTACACTGGTAACACTGGTAAGCTCAAACCAGCAGGGGAGAGTAGCTGATGCATCTGGCCAGAGCCACTGATCATGACTTCACTCCCCAGTGACATCATCAGGCTCCAGTGCCTGACAAATGTCTGACTTAATCTTTGGTGACAGCAAAGAACATTCGCGAGCTGGAGGTCAATATGGCAAGACTACTGCAAACACAGGCCGGTACGTGTTTGCTTTTTCCACGTGTGCCTGAGCAGACCGTATGACGGTGCAGCAGAAGGGCTGATGAGTCCTGCAGAAGCCAAGGTTGTCTGACCCAGCTGAAGGCCTGCAGCGGAGGTCAGGAGGTGTTGACAGCTGCCTTGAGGGGAGACCTGGTTCTTCCTTGTTAGAACTTCCCAGTCTTTTTATCGACTATTGTCATTAATATATGTTCAACCCATCTGTGGACCAGGTCTTCTTCGCACTCGCTCTTGGACGACAGTGTTGTCAGTGGTCTGGCTCCGACTTCCAAATAAATCCCCTCTTCCTGGCGGGTCACAGCCGCTGTGATTCAGGCGTCCACCCCATGATGCGAGTGCTTTGCTCTCCTTCGGCTGCCGCTGTATTGATTTGATCAGAGGCTAATGGAAACTTGGCGGATGGGTCCGGGCACGCAGGAGATCTCTCTATTAGCCGCGTGTCCGGGCTCCTACTCCGCTCCCTCTCACCCGCCGCCTTCTTGCTCTATCACACATCTCTGTTCTCATTAATGAGTGTAAAGAACGAGTGGAGGAAGGATTCGCTCAGGAGCCGGATCAACACTCTGAGAGCATCCAGCCTTGTAAATCCATCAACTAACCTTTGCTTAAAGATAGGTGGCCAGTAGTCAGCTCTGACGGTGACGTGGCTTCTCTCCGGAAAGACAAGCAAGTAAAGCTGCTGGAGTTTTTTTTGTTTTTTGAATAGATTCTTTATCTGTGACGTTTCTCAGCACAAGCAGCCGTGTTCCGTCATGGTGGCTGTTGCCATTGAGGTTCTTATGTTGGAGCTGTTTGAGAATCGCCTGCAGCTGCTCACTGGATCCTTGGTAGGTGTCGAAACAGAAAGACAGAAAGTGTTTATTACAACAATTCTAATTTTTTTGAGGATAGAAATAGAGACTATTGACCAAATCAACTTTTTAAAAATTATAAACATAAAAAAATGAAGCCAAAAAATTTGTCACATTTGGTTTCACAAGGAAAATAAAAGCTTTATTTGTGAAGTGTAAAAAATTACCTTTATTAAAAAAAGTTATTTTAAAACAAATTTATTTATAATTTAATCTGCACTGTCTAACATTAGATATGGACAACAAACAAATAAATAAAGAAAAATTAAAATGAAAAAAAATGGATGAAAGTTTTGTGCAGGGACTCATATATTTGGTTTAAAAAAAAAGCCTTTAAAAAAGGAGAAAAGCCTCTAAATTCCAACAAGCCACTCAATTGTTTCAATTTAATTTAATTTTATTTAATTTTATTATTTTTATTCATACATCGCTGCAGTACATTTATTGTATTTACAAAATTACATACAATCTTTGAATTAAAAAAAAAGAAAAAATAGAAAGGTGACAGTAGTGTTCTGGAGCTCGCTCGCACAACACACAGTAGGATTGAGCAGGAGCGGGGCCTTGAGTTGGATCTCCCACTCCACAGATTGTGGCCCTTGATGGACCCCCGACATGTCCCTCCATTTTTGAGTTATTTTGCAACCAGACAAAACAGATTGATCACATAACCTCCTCGGCGGAGGCGATAACTGAGGTCATTAATTCTTCTAAATACTTCTAAAGACCCTCCTGCTGGAGCGTCCTCATGAAGAGTCGAACAGGACGTGCTGCAGTTCCGGCCAAATGGCTTGTGACAAGAGAAAGAAGGGGTCAAACTCAAGAGAAGCGATCTTTAATTCAAGCCCTCTCTGTTGTAATCGCAGTGTAGGGCGCACGTTGAGAGTGGAAGAGGATCAGACAAGGACAGTGAGATGGGAGGAGACCAGGAGCTGAGTGTTCAGAGACGAGTCTAGGCTGGCGTCTCGCTAACTGGGAAGGATTTGCCCAGCTCTTTGAGGCTCAGCTTTAATCATCGGGGAATTTAATCTCATGATAGTAAGAAAGTAGCATGTGCTCGTGACGGCTCCAACTCTATGAGCTAAGACAGAAGCGAAATGCAGCAGGAACTTTATTGCAATCCTCCGTTTTTACGCTGTTTCAGAGATGCATTGCTATTTGACCTGATGGACCGACAGCTCAGGAGCTGGTTTCCGTGAAGTTTATTTACCTTAGCTACCGTATAAGAACGAGAATAATGACTTGAAATATCATGGGTGACTCATGAGCGTTGGCACAATTCTGCGCTCCTGGGATCAGCCGTTTCTTTCCTTCCGAGCCTCAGACAGTCAGTCCGGTGATAGTTTTCTGAAAACGATTGACTCAGAGAACATTTTCTATTATTCTACCTGACCTCATTCAGGAGCTCGGCCGTCTAGACTGGTGCCTTTGAAGCCACCACGCCAGACTAGACGGTAATTGTTAGCAATTGAAAGGCCGTGATCTTTAAGCGGAGAGAGAAAAAAAACGAGCTGCTCAGCATTCAGTGCAGCTCTACTAGTTAGTTTAGGCATGTAACGTTGCTTATTTGGTTTGAATGAACGAAAAGAGGATGGAGGCAGAGTGGCAAAGATGAAGACGCTTGGAAATGAGAATGTCAGAGGGACATGGAGAAGTTAGGAGACAAGGCCAGAGGGTTTGGTGGAAAATGTATTTTTGCCCACTTGAGTAAATTCCTGCTAAAACGTGACACATGAAATAGCTGCGGTGGAGCACACACAGGCTCCCCATAAATCACGGGCACCAACTTCCTTCTACAGTAGCGTCTGTTGTTATCAGCAGGAGCTCTTTGCTTTCACCGGCCGAGCATCTCCGGCGCCGGCAGCCTCTGTGTAGCAGGAAGATATCAGCGTCGGATCGGATTAAAAATGCAACTGGACGTGAATAAACGCTGACATTTATAGTCACAAAGAGGCGTTAGAAAGGTCTCAGAAGGAATCTGAAATGATTTGGTTGATGTAACATCTGACTTTCATTAGGCTCACTTGTTAAATCGGCCCACAAACACCTACACACTCACTCACTCACACGCACACACCAGCGCGTAGCAGCTTCCCCTGAAAAGGCTGCGTTCGGGCTGTCATCCTCCCTGCTGCTGCTGGCAGCCTGGACAGGCCCTGCTTTCATTAGTCCACTTCATTCTCATATAATATTTACACGCAGCAGTTAATGCGTCTGCCTGGGTCCTGTCAGCAGGAGGGGTGGCTCCCCCACATCCTCTTTAAACCAGGCCCCCTCCATCTTTCAGTTCAGATGTTCATGAGGTCCACCGGTGCCAGCTGTCGTTGCCAACGACTCACCAGCGCGGCCCGATTAGCTTTGTATGAGCGCGGCGGTAACCGGGTCGGGTGTTGAAAAACAGCTATTGTCTGGTAGCTGGACGCTCGGTCGGAAGGAAGTCCCCACGACACTGAGGGATTATCTGCATGGATTTGGACGACTGTTGACCCAGAGAGATTATGCCGAGGCCATGCGAAGCGTGAGGAGACAAACATTGATGCGATGGCGAAACATAACTTTATTAATCTGGTCCGAGGCGCAGCTGCTTGTTTACCTAACGTGCCACTCCTCGTCCACGAGAGCTTGCTTTTCGCCAGGGAAGCCGCACCTGGCTCTCTGGCGCATTATCATGAATAATGGATGGGATAAATAAGACTAAATTGTTCCTTCCATCCTTTAATATTTAATCAGCGCGGGGATTTAAAAGCAATTATTAGCTGCTGAGTAAATCTTAATACTTTGATGCTGCCTCATAAAGCCGACCTTTGTTTTATGTAAACCTCCCGCGTGTGTTCAAAGAGAGATTTTTACGAAAATTCAAGCCCAACGCACCTCATTCTCTAAACACAGGACTTGTTTGTGAGCAGCCAAAACAGACAAAACCCTCACATCAAACTCCTTCGTTTCTGAAAAAGAACCCCTTTTTTAGCTGCTATGAAAATGTTATGCATTTTACCCTGGGATTTGTTTCATAAATATTTTTGCCGGTCCACACAGGTCCAAATCTCAATTTGAAGACTTCAGAATAACGGGGTTATTATCATTGGGTTAGTTTGGTTCTGAGTCCTGGTTAAGGTTAGCCATGTGTTTTGGATGGTTAGGTTTAGTGTGAGAGATTGGGGAAAGGGTTATCTAAATGAGAAACCTCACAATGTCCCCACAAGGCTAGCAATGTACATATATGTGTGTGTGCAGGTTTTTTTTTACCCCTTGAATGGCAGCTTGAACCAAATAAACAAAAAATACATTTTTTTTTTACATTTTTTGGGTGCCAGAATATTCGTATGTGGAATGCACATTATTGTTCAAACACTGAGATTTGAGTCTCGGAGGGTTGGTGAGGTTTCATGAAACAGTGTCCTGATTTTCAGAGGCCGCCTGATGGTGCTGTTTGCAGTAAAATATTTGGACTTGAACAACTAATTCAATGAAACCTCACATTTTCAAACACCAAACTAGAACACCGTTTCATCAACCCTGCAAGACTGTTTCATGATACCTCGATGAACAAACTCTCATTTTTTGTTTATGGCAGTTGATTTTGAATATAATAATAAAAATGCTTTATTCTAATGAATAGTGTCAGTTTTCGCAAGCAGAACAGTCGACTTTTGCAGCTTATGGCAAAGTCTTCCCACCTGTCTTTACAGTTTTTATGGATAGAATTTTGTGGAGTTTGGTAACATCCGGGTTTCATCTCATGTTTTTGCAGATGATGACATGTCCATGGAATGGTTCTGACTCATGACCTCTGGATTTAGTGATGGATCTCTCTTCCTAGTTGTACCAGTGTTGGGTGGTGACTGAAGGATCCGGGAGTTAGTTTTGAGCTCAGCCATCCAGGAGTGACCCAGTGTAGAACATCCATATGTCTCCCGGGTTGAGCTGTCCAACTGGGAGGAAGCCGGGGGCAAACCCGTGATGCACTTCAGAGACTGGGTCTCCTACTGCAGTAGACCAAGGAACAACTTCTGATACTGAAGTCTTGTTTTCAAGGTCCATTTTCCTTGTAGCTGAACGCCCCCTGACATGAAGGACGTCAATACACAGCTCAATTCAACACTTCTATTCATCACTTTGGGCACATCTGGATCATTTTGTGGCTGAAAAGCAATGAAATGCCACTTCATTGTAAAGCCACTGAGGGCATCTGTCTCCTGGGTGCTTCGGTGACAATGCATCATCATGCAGTGACCAGGGAGAGGAGGGCTGTTGTGAGGTGTTCGTGTGGGAACCAACGCTCAATAAAGAAGAATGACAAGCAGTGTGCCTCCGCTGGCGTCCGATCACTGGTGGACTTTGAGTTTAATTTGCTTTGATATTTCTGCTGTAAGGACCGGGGCTGTTCACTGTCAGAAGCTCTAATTAAAATGACAATTCCTCAGAACATCACAGACTGTGTGTGTGTGTGTGTGTGTGTGAGACAGATATGAAGGGACATCTGAAAGGACAGACATTTGGTGGATCTAAGTGCAAGAGAGTCGAAGAAAGCGCTGAAAAAGGGAAGGAATTCTACACAAAAAAGGCCTCACAGACAAACGTGTGTGTGTGTGTGTGTGTGTGTGTCTCAGGTGACAGAGACTGATGAGGACATGGGCAGGACCCTGTAATAATGGACTGATAATTCCCTATTTCCTGGGTTTGGGTTAATTGTGCCAGCAGATAAAGGGTAATAAATTGTCGCGGGGTAATGGCAGGAGCTGAGACTAGACCTGCCTCACATTTATCATGAGTGAGCGGGCAGCAGCGCTGCTGCGAGACACGGTGAAATATGGCACGAGGAAACATCAGCAGATCTGCTGTCTTCTCCTAGAAACCTGGTGAGTTGGTGGCAGATGACAGGGCCACATATCCAAGTCTCTTTACTGTGTTTTTATTACGACCTGAGCAGGCTTTCGTTCAAGTTTTCTCTGTTTCCTTGCTGCTCTTCATATTTCAGCACGAACATATTGACAGCAAGGTCACCACAGCACGACACCTGGAGGCCTCTCCTGCTACATTTTATTCGTGGGAGACCTCGGACAGAGGAGCCACCCAGACGGGCCGCAGCTGGACTGTGAGATAGATCTGTGACTCACAACAATCCCTGATTCAGAACAGAGGGAACGGGTGTGTTGCACGAATCATGCAGGCAAAAGTGGCTTTATCCCGAACAGTTGTGATGGTGAAGCTTCATGAAGCCTCATTTGAGCGGCCACTCGACAGACTTAGACTTCCTTTAACTGTCATTGCACAAAGAAAACACAGCAGCGAGACCTTGGCAACGAAATGTAGTTGCTCTGCTTCAGGATCTAATATTACAAGTGCAAAGTAAAGTGCAAAACACAAAACAGAATAACCAAATGACCTCAATGTAAACAGAAACATTGTAGCAGCTGGGGAGGTTATTGCACAATAGGAGGTAGTTACATCCATTTTGTATTTAGGAGTCTGATGGCCAGGGGGACATAGCTGTTTCTGAATCTGGTTGTTCCACAGCAGATACTCCAGAACCTTCTGCTAGATGGCAAGACAGGAGAACCGTCTACGGTGCGGGTGGGTGGGTCAGAGAGAATATGGTGGGCTCTGGATAGGCAGCGGCTATCCACAAGGTCCTGGATGCTGGTGAGCTCCATCTTCTCCGCTGCTGTGCCTTCCTCCACAGGGAGGATGTGTGGACAGACCATCTGAGGTTGCCAGTAATGTGCACCCTCAGGTGCTCACGACTTCCCCGGCTGTGTCGTTGATGTGGAGGGGTGTGTGGCTGGGTCTCGAGCTCCTGAAGTCCACGATGATGATGGCACTCTGCTCTATATTCTTTGACTTTGAAGCACTACTTTAGGGAAACCTTTTGATTCGTATCAACCTGAAAAGATTGTGGGGGGGCTGGAGCCCAACATAGGTATGAACTCCAGGTGAGATGCAGGTGACACTCTGGTGCAGTGACAACCACTCAAGCACACGCTACATCACCTGCGAATAATTTACTATTCTCAATGTACCTCTGTCAAACCATGTTTTTGGACTGTGGGAGGAAACCAGAGTGCCCACACAAGTATGGGGAGAACATACAAAACCCCAAACAGAAAGGACTGTCTCAAGCTGGACACGAATCTGCAACCTTCTTGCAGCCCTACATGAAACATGAGTTTTCTTAAGTGACATAAATACTCCCGACATATTTAATACTGGCCACATGGCCAGTCATTAGGTGTGTCATTCAGCAAGGATTTACGGAGCACAAAAGTGGGGGTTCATAAATGAGATACCTTAAGCTTCATTGTTTGATGAAATAGCTTTTTATTGTGATGTTTCTGGACGGCTTTTTCAAAACAGCCTCAGCCTGAAGATGTGATGAGTGACTCCAGGGTGATGCGTTTCTGTTGGCGGAGTGCAGAAGACAGGAAGGAGAGGACAGTGAAGGAGCCGGCGACTCGTGCCGGTGAGAGTCCTTCTGAGATAGACAGACTCTGGGTCTGCTCTGACTCGCGGAGACCAATTTAAGTGCTCATGTGGAGACTCAAGCAGCTGTTCTGAGCCGCGAAGCTGCTCCAGTGGTCACGAATGGCTGCTAATCTCATGAATCAGTTGTCCAAAGTTTTGATTTGTGGGAAAGTCTTCACAAGGATTTTGTGAGGATGCTGTACGTGTACACGGTCACGCAGCACTTTGAGTCGCCAAACAACCGAGTCAATCGAGCCTCCTGTGAGCGGATGCACTTTGCTTGTTAGCCGAGCTCCACGCTCCAATAAATTTATGTGTCTTCGCTCCTGACATGACTTTGCTTTTAAACTTTGAAAATTATTTCTGGAAATAAAAACAGACAAGGCCTTAAAACAACTCCCTGTAAAACCTTTCAGCAGCTTGCAGTCAGACTGGCACCATGAGGTCCCTGGTGTTGACTCGACTCGTGAAATTGATGTTTTTGTAAGTGTCTATGTCGCGTGAATGAAGGGAAAAAAAATACCAGCGACCAACCGTGTTTGAGGAGATACATATTTATGACCATGGGAGCATAGTTTTACTTCTCAGCTCTCACTACTGTCCCACAAAGCTCCGCGTTAACTTATTGTTAACCTTCTGATGTCACTGTTGTCTCCACCCTGCTGTCACTTTCCTCTTCGCTTCCCTTTATCTGACATTGCAATGCCAGTACCTCAGAACAGGGAAAGATGATTCATCTGAAAAATAGTTTATATTAAAAAAAAAATCAAAATAATAAGTTATAAAAATAAAAAAAAAACTGTTTTGTAAATTATAAGTGGTTATTTTTAATGCAAGAGAGATCTGTGTTTCCTTCTTACATTCTGAACAACAAATGCTATTTTTTTGTAAATTTTCATTACTAGTAAAATTGTTATTTTTGTAATCAGTAATATAGGAGTCGACAGTACATTACATCCTAGTTACACCCATGCTGTGACTGTTGTGAGGGGCCATCACGTCCAAAGAAAGGAGGCGATGAGGACGATGATGGGGAAGAAACAAATCTAGTAAAGCCATGTATTTATGAAATTACCTTGTAAAAATACACACAAACAATGAAAGATTCTTGATGTGTCTTTAAAAATGTGTTTTAAGGGGCAATAAATAGTCCTAAACTCTTACACTGAAAAGACGAACAAATATTGTATTTCAGTTTCACCAATAATGAAAAACAGCCACAAACATTTGGTGGTCACTTTTATAGTTTTACTCTATAAAACCCCAGGAGCGCCATATAAATACAGCGACAGGGCCGTATTTGGCCCCCGGGCCACACTTTGCCCGGTCCTGGTCCAGGACATTGTCGTCCTTGCTTGCTGCACATGTGCTTTCCAACAGTGATTTGGGGGCAGAAATGTGCTGGTACGTGATTTACATATATTTGCAGCCAACTTCACTGGATTTGCCAGGGAACTCTGGCGTGCATTGGGATGCGATGTGCCACCTCGCCAGGATGACAGATCACTTGTTCACGCTGAGAGATTGTGTTAGTGCAGGAGAATGGTGTGGCAGAGAGGAATGATGCATAACACACATTATACGCCGGAGTTGCCCCCACAGTTGACGTCCTCGCGATGCCGCGGTGACATACGATGTGTGTACAAACCAAAAAAAAGCACATAGTCCTTCTGACTGTTTTATGTGGGTCACACGCGCAGTTCTGCGGGCGGCGTGGACGTTTTTCATGGAGCCGATAAAAGAGAAAACAATGCCCTTGAGATGTGACTTCTTGTCTCGCAGGAAATCATCATGCAGAGTTATGTGGTGTGTCGATGACATTGGACCTGGGAGGGAAGCTTTTTTTTTCTCATCACCTGCTTGTTACCAGAGACGTGACCTATGGATCCCGACTCATGATTGAAGTCAAAAAGGTACTTCATGTCGATAATAAGGTGCAAACTCCTGGCCCGGCCTCACCTGTGGAGATGGTCTAGTGAACTAACAAGGCTGAGGAGATCCAGCCTCGCACCCACATGCCTTCTTAGGGAGGTGTTCCAGGCGTGTCCGACTCGGGGGGAGGCCCAGGGGCAGGTGCAGGAGCGACTATGTGATTTGTCCTGGAAAAGCTTCATGGATAGGAGAGGTGTGAGGAAGAGGGATGTCTGGGTAGCGTGAAGCTGGAAGTGTGAGCCTCTTCTGTCGCAGCGCTCTCCGCTACCCAACCTTGGATGGAATTCAAGCGGCCCGATGCCTGTATTTTCTATAACTAATATGTCCGAATTTTTCTGCCTTTTTTTGTTCTTACTCTTTTAGTCCTCATGAACACCTCAGCAGTGGTGCAAATATAGCATGGTCTTGTTTGAAGACATTTTTGTGTTTTTCTTGTGCCTCAAAATACATTGAAGGAATACTGAAAGCAGATTTTGAAATAAATGATACACAGTGCAACGTCTAGTCCATAGCTCATATTCAAATTAAGTGCAAATACAATGGAATAGGTCTCATGGCATATTTACACTTTTTAATATCCGGACTTACACTTCATCTTCTTAGGTTCATTTTGTCCTTGTTACTTAAGTATATATTCTGCATATTTTTCCATCGTGTTTTTCTCGTCATCGCTGTCTTTCTTTTGGCGTGACGGCCCCTCACAGTTTCTAATGTGGCCCTTGAGGAAACTGAATTGCAGACAGTGCGAGTCCACTGAGTTCCGAGGCAGAGCTGTGCTTCGGCACGGCAAGGTGGGCGACGCAAGCTCACAGGGTCTCTTGCGTGGTCCAGCATGCACCGCGGGAATCGTATCCATGGCGTAACCATCATGTATACTGCAAGCGATGCCTTCCATTAGAAAAAAAAGCCATTGCAGTCGTGTTCACAATCACTTTGTGCCGTGGTGCGTCTGCATGTACACAACAGTCACTTAAAGATGATGTCACCTCCCCCTGCAACTGAGCAACTGGCCGCAGTGTGAGTCCAACCAAAGCAAAGATATGATACACGCAATGCAATGCAGTGGTTTCACAATTCCGAGAGTGTTGCTTCGTACAAATTGAAGAATAAATGCTACAACAAGATTGTGCTTAGCTAAATCCTCATGGCGTGAAGCAATAACCCCAGTAAAATACGTTTTTTTTTTCTAGGTTAGACTAACTTCAACTATCTTAAGCAACGTAAAGGACAAATATATAAACAACGACAAACAAAAACCTTGGGACACTCGGCAAACTCACACCATGTTGCCTTGATATTTCACATTCAAATAAAGATCCGACAATTTTCCTGGTTAAACTTTATGAAGTTCATTCGCATCCACGCTAATTCGCCAAATCAGTTTCTTGAATTGTTCCCAGTCGACATTGTGGCTCTTTCAGTTATGTCAATGTAAACACTGCGTCAGTCAGAAAAAAGTACAGAAATATGTGTCATCTAGAAACACAAATAAACAAAAACAATCCTGCCAAGGTACCAGAACCTTTGTTATGTTTGATGGAAATATGGGACGTTGCTCATGGCAGACAGTTGTTGGAAACAAATAAGATGATCTTAACTGGTATAAAAACGCTACATTTCACAACAAAGGGTTGAACAAAGCAGTGAGGATACTCCGAATGTGGTCAGTGAAGAGGCTACTCAAAGACTCATGACAGCTGCAACACAATGAAAACGTGTGACCACAGTTTCATGGGGGAACATCCACCCACCTTGGGGATTTTCAAACTGGTGATATGATGCAATGAATCAACCAAATGTTGCACGGATCCACATGAAATCCCTTTTGCCTGTAAGTTCACAGGGGACGGAGAGTTGAATTGAAAGACGTCGTCGGTTGGACTTCAGAGGGGAAGAGAATTTCACAGTACAGAGGAGATGACAGCAAATATCAGGGGAAGCAGGGCGGGAATGAAAGTGGGAAAAGACAAAGAGAGAAGATGGAGATGCAGTAAATGCTCATGTTCACTCGTTCCCCAGTTCTTTCTACCTGCACACCTTCTCTCCGCTTCAGCAGTCACTGTTCACGGCCATAAATCTCAGAATGACATTTGGGCAGGCGAGTCCCACGTAAACATGGCCGGCAAAATGTCAGCGCAGAGGGAAGACAAGCTTGACATGGGGAAGAGGGAGAGTTGAGTCAGTAATGTCACCACACTTTAGCACACACGCCATCAGTCTTTGTGACATTTAAGAGATACGGCCCCTCCGTCCCACTGGACACGCCACGCTGAGCCAAGTTTGGTGAGGAGGCTGCTGCTGACTCAGCAGGGCCGATGATTGGATTGGAGCGCCAATATTTCATGTTTGTTTTGTTCCACCTGCCAGGACCTTGTTTAACCCACGCGCTCCGTCTAAACACTGTAAATGATCTGAAAATGTTTTTTCACAGTCGCCGCAGCGGCCATCAATTACGACGGAAAGCACTTCTATCATTCGCCGTCCCCTCCTCGCGGCATTGATCTCTACATGAATAATTGAAAAAGTTGACTTTACTGGCCTTTTTTTCAAATCTCCTCGGCTTCACTTCCCCTGCTTTGCTCTCATCTTTCCCTCCCTCCCGTCTCCTGATCCCACGTAACCTTCCGATCCGCTCCGTATCTTCCTGTGTTCCTCTCAAGTGGATCCTGTTCTCTGACGGCATGTTCGGGAGGGAATGAGCTGCTCGCTTGGCTGGCCAGCCGGCCTCAACGCATCATCCGTCAGCACGGCACGCTGTTGTTTTAGAGTTCTGCTGGGAGCTGTCTCCTTGTCTGTGTCTCTCTCTCACAGACACGCTTACTCACACCCTTCCTCCTTCATCACAGTACCTCCTTCCCCATCTTAACTTGATCACACAGCTCAGTGACGGACGTGGGATCTGAGTTATACAGTATGTCTGACCATCCGCCAGTCAGGAGCTAAGTTATACGACCGAGGCCTCTTGAGTATCGATGGTGAGGAGCAAGGATCGGCAGCTGCAGAGGACGTGGAAATCCCAACTTTCTGTCATGTCCGCACTTTGACCTGTTTTGTTTGTAGTTTCTCCACGTCCCTTCCTCATGCTTTTATTCTGTTACTCCCTCTCGTTTCCGCTCCTCCAACTTCACAGGCAAACGCAGCTGGCTCTCACTGTTTCACCCGCTCTCCTCGGATATATTCCTCCTGCCGCCAGCTACGTTTGCCAGATGGTAGATTTCGACGCTCCACTCAGGTATCTCTTCACAAGACCTCCGCGTTCTTACTTTAGCTCTCGACCTTTTCTAAATTCATAACGTGCTGAATTCCTATTCTGTCGCAACCCTCGCTATTTCTTTGTTAGCTTCCCAACCTTCCATTCATCCCGCGTGTGAGCAGTTATTGGTCTATCTTTTTAGTTAAGATGAATCCGCTTAGTTTACCCCTCGTGTGCGTGACTGTGACTAGCCACCACCACTGAGCGCTTTCAGTTCATTGCCACCTCGTTGAGCTTAACTCCGAGTGTGTTTTCTGTTCTCCCAGTTTTAAGGCTTGTGATTCTAATCCGTCTCTCTTGTGTTCCAGATTCCTCACCGTTCCCTGTGTGTTCTTCCTGGTCCGCGTTTTTGTTCCCGCCGCCTTTAGTTCATAGTTACTTGTCTGTATATTCATTTATATGTATCCATCGCTTAAATTGTTAAGTTTAATCTTGTTGCCACTGTGTCATCTGTCGACCAGTACCAACTGCAGGGTTAGGAAGCGCTAATACCACATGGTTAATGTAAGCAGAGGCTTCAGTGTGACGCCAGGGAAACCTGCCATCATGGAGTGACCCAGAGGTGTAAAGCTCTTTGGCACCTGTAACGGCTGGGTGGTGGCCTTGACAACACGTCAAGTGGACTTTTGCGTCCCAGAGTGAAAAAAATAAAAAATAAATGGGGGTGTCATGGAGTGCAATTCCTATGCCAATATAATGCCTATATAGACCCTATATAGAGCCTCATGTGACCATGGTAAGGCACGACAAGGTGTCCTAACCCCATCCATTCTTTTTGAATGACAGGCAACACGTAACATCTGTGTCAATATTGGATGCGAAAATCTTGAGATTCTGTCGAGGACGCCAACTAAAAAAGGATTCGTTTCACAATGCTGGCCTTTCTGAACCACGAATGGAAGCTACAAATAAACTTAAGGCAGCATGGGAGGAGGATCTAAACATTTCCTTGAATGAGAACATCTGGAACTCCACTTTAAAATTGGTAAATGAAACATTGTTTAGTGGACATGTAAAGTTGCACATAGAGCCCACATGTCCAAAGTCAAGCTTTCCCGTATATAACCGGAAACTAGTCCACTCTGTAATGCATGGAAGACCATGGAAGGCACCTTAGGTTCATGGTACGTGTCCTTGTCTGGTCACTTTCTGAACTGAAATTTTGGCTTCCCTCTCAAAAATTCTTCATATCAAGATAACACCAAATCTACTTAATGCCTTACTTGGTTGTACTGGGGAGATTACAAATGTAACATCACGTCTTGTCTCAAAATTGAGAAAATCAGATCCATGAAATATGGGACACATTTATGCAGGGGTTGCTATGGGGTTATTTGTTTTTTATTTCTGTTTTTCTTTTCATTTTTTGGAAATGCATTTTTGTCTATTATTATTATTATTATTATTATTATTATTATTATTGAATTGGTTCCTTCATATTCAATGACTCTGAATGCCAATAAAAACATTTTGAAGATAAAAATCCCAAATCTGATTGTCAATATATTTCGACCGGTGTCGGTGCAACATGCGTTGGCTTGTGGAACATGTCAGGTGATGGCATCACGTCCGGCAGTCGCGCTTGGATTTACAAGCTGGAACTTCAGAGAAGGAGTCCATGGTGCTTACTGCCACGCGTGAAACATTTATTTTAGAAAAAGATATTTTGGAACTTTTGCCAAGCATATGTCCGCAGACAACGCATGCTTTGTGGTTGACTGAGCTGTACCTTTGTGTGTGTGTGTGTGTAATTGTTTATGACAAGACAATTTGGATTTTTGTGCGATGGCATTTCAAAACAATAAACTGAACCTGTCAGCCCATCAGGACGTGTCAAACCAGGAAGCAGGACATTTGCTTGGCAAATAGCAGGTACCGTCAAAGGTAAAAGTTTTGAAAACTCCGTTCGCGACTGCTTGGACGTAACATTGCGGCCGGCACACATTCCAAAAGGGAACACGTTTATCGCCTCCTACTGTATTCATTTTGGACAGGTCATGTAAAATGACTGCATGGCTTTTACATTCCACCAGAGACTCGGTTGTAAAATACATTCAAAATGCATGCAAAATAGCAACCTGGCTCCTTTGTTCTTCCCTTGGTCACCACAAGAATTTTCAGAGGACGTTCACTCACTTAAAGCCACACCATTTTGTACGACGCAACACATCCATAACACAAAAAGAACACAGGAATGGAGCAGGCATTTGATGGAATAGCGGAAAAGGACGGTGTTCCAAGCCAAACTTCCTCATGTGGCCATGGCAGAACTCTTCAGCCTGGCAGCTTCTTCCAGAAAAGCCCACGTGGCTCCTGACTGTACGAGGAAGAGAAACGTGCGGTACATTTTCAGTGGCCATGACTGGGTTGGAACCACAGGCGGGATGAATCTCGGCACCAAAGAGCGTCCTCTGTTGCTTTGTGCTCGACTTCATGTCTGCATGCATACATTTATGATTCCTGAGGGCAAATGTTTCTCTCCGTTACCTTGCTGACTGATTCGCTCCGACACACGCACACTCACACACCTTGTATCAGCAGGTGTGGAAGTGGAGCCTCTCTGATTAACTAGTCATGAGGTCGAAACCCACTTCTCTGAAGCAACATTCCTGGAAACTTCTTCATGTTAAACTGGCAACAAAGCTGGCTGCTGCTGCTCCCAACACCCTGACTATAGATGGAGCGGATGAGTTGACACAGAGAGACACATCAACAACCGCCTCTAAAAAAACAAATCTTGATGACTGTCACGCACCAATGGTTGCATTTGGGCGCTGAACGTTGGCCACATGTTTGAGTTTCTAGTGCACCATTTCCTCCATTTTGTTGCATGTCACGAGGCGGGCGATGGGCAAATGAAGTTTCTCGTAGTCGATGATTTTAAACGTCTGTTTACGAAGCTTTGGTTGGTCTCAGTGAAACATCAATGCATTTTAGTGTGTGGGCCCTGAAAAATCATGGCTAATGCTACATGTCGCTTTGTTAGCTCACCATTGAAATATGGAATTTACAGAATTGTGGGTCAATCTCACATTTGGTGTGATGTTCTTCTTTAAAACAAATAGTTGTTTACTGAGGATTGTGTGTGTATTTGCGTAAAAACTATAAAGGAAGGTTCATGAGGGACCGTTACCCCTTGAAACAATACGTGCCGAAGACAGATGGTACTCGGGAGGGTGACCAACAAAAATGGAGGAGGCTGTGACATCAAAACACACAACGGTGCAATGTATTTTTTGAACTTTTATTTTGAAAAGCAGTCAGAGAGAAGAAAAACAAGCCCGCCATGTACACCAAAACAAATTTCCCAAAGGAAAGAAAAGAATAAAAAGCAGATAAAGACAGAAGGCCTGATGATATATATCTGTATATATGTACGTATATATACACAACAGCACAACATGTGTTGCAGTACCAGTGAGTCACCAGTCTTTCTTCACATCAAGTCAAAACAGATAACAAAGTCTGTCACCGCGAAGGTTCTAAAGGTCTGCTAAGGCACACAGAGCCTCCCAGAGAATAGAAACAATATTTGGGCGGGAATACTTCGGAGGAATTTGTGCAACAGTTGCTCGACGATACATTCCAGCGAGAACAACAATCTGGCGTGAGATTTTCCCCGGGAGGTGAATATGACAAGGTCGTCCGCACGGCAGGCCAGAAACACTGAAACAGGTTATAATACTTCCATCAACACACACCATAAAATCACTCTCGGTGCCCAGTTTGATTGACACTTGGAAAACTCCATAATATTTAATTTCATCACATTTGTATTTACAGTTACAATATCTTATACAATGGTTCATACAAAATACTTATGTACACCTGACTTTGTCGATCATTTTGTTACAAAATAGGACTTTCACATTGAGTTACATCTATTTATTGACATTGTATCCCAAACTGCCACTGCACATGTGACCATCGGGGTCCACTTGAACACTGCCCCCCCACTGGCTCTTCACGATCACTTTTGTTATTTGTTTCGTCTCAGTGTTTCAGCTTAAGACCCACTTGTTTGCTGTCGCAAATTCCACATAGTAAGAAGTTCATTTCAATCAAACAAATTCAGATTGAAGTAAAAAAATATGGCAGCAGTGAGGAACAGTAAGAAGTGTGGACTACCAGAATAGACTCATCCGAGAGGGAAGGTGACATTTATCGTCGGTAATACGCCTCTGAAAACAAACTCACTCTGCTCTCATTGTGGCTAAACGCTTCTGACAGCCCCAAATTGAATCCCGTTTAGTGCCAGATGACTCATGTTTTAATGTTAAAGTCAAAATCGAGGCAAAAAGTTTCATCCCAGATCCGATCAGCTCTTTCCTACAGAATGAAAACCAGGGATGCAACAACATGAAACTGTTTAAAATCGCACTAGAAGCCAAACAAATGTTGTAGGACAAGCGCTGTTTTGTACGTTCAGTCTCCTGTTCGGCATCTGTGCTCCGTTTTGTGCTCAAATTCGACACGTCTGGTGCTTCAGGAAATAAAATGAGGCAAACATAATATTAATAATTTCAACTCAGGCTCACCTATTTTTTTACAAACTGTCACTGTTAAAAAGAATGAGTGTACACTACCTTATATTGAATGTGTTGTCAAGCAGAACTAAAAAAAATAAAAGAAGACAAGCGGCAAAAAGAAAGAGAATTTCTCCTTTGGACTGTGAGGTTACGTAATGAAGAGGCATTCATCTGTTTGTCCACCTTCTCTGTTTGCTCAGGCTGTCAGGTAGCCGACCTTTGACCTCACAGCTCGCGGCCGCCCTCTCTTGGGAAGCGCTCGGCAAAGAGAATACAGAGACAAGCAGCTCTATTCAGACAGGACGACGCGGACTCGCACGCAGGTGCAGGCCGTAAAAAAGGTTGCAGTATAGGTTTGGGGTGTTGGCCTTTGTAAATAAAGGCGGCTCTCTTTACAAAAAAATATTTATCATGCTGCCAAGGCAGCGTCGCAGTTATTTAGTCATTGACTAAAAATACCAATATTAAAATAAATAAATAGAGTCAGGGACCTGTCACTCACATTTTTTTCTACACACAAAACATAAAGAGACTACAATGACGAGACGCAGAAGAAAAAATGATTTTGAGGCAGTTCAGAAACGTCCGTTCTAAATGTCCCCGCTGACTGACTGAGATGTTGCATGGCAGAATACTTTCAACATGTCTTGTCTAATATCATCTCTAATATCTATGTTAGACTTCCTATTCCTATCTCTCTCTCTTGTTGTGAAAATGCAGCAGATGGTAAAGTTCTGCTGCGTCAGTTCCACTACAGGATCAGGCACTGAACCGACAAGTCGTTTTTTTTTTTTTCTTCCCTCTTCTAAACCACTGAATTAAGGTCTCTGAATCATCACTAGACTTGTTTAAAACGTTTGAAAAGGCTGTGATTAAGCAGTGAATACTCATCTTTCTTGGGAAATATTGTTGCTTACAAGTCACGTTCCACTTGTATGCTGTTTGGACATAAACCTCAAGAGGCACGTCAGGTTATTCAGGCTTCCTTTCACGCTTGTCTAGCAGGTAAGGCCTTTTTTTTTTTTTTTTTTTTTTTGGGGAGCAGAACTTCACACGGCTTAAGTGTCCCGCTCTCAAACAAGAAACAACTTCATAATTCACTTAGCAGCAAAATAAATGCTTGAAAATTGCAACGTTTGATCACAGTAGAACTTCCAAAAGCAGAAAAATAAATACACAGAGAAACAGCAAAGACGGCGTCGTCCCCAAAATGGAGGAGCTGGGACCCAGACTCCTGCTGCAGATGCGTATTGCCTTCATGTGAGGAAAAGAAAAAGAATTTTTAATCAGTTTTCATGGAGAAAAAAAAAACAGGCTCATCAAAAGAAAGGCGATGTCGCGTAAGGTCCTGGTGTTTTTCATAATAAAGCATCAAAGCTGCTCTTTTCTCACATGAAATCAATACACATCTGTAGGCTTCAACCTCACTCAAGATAAATACTGCGTTCCCCTCCCAACTCCATCTTCCCCGTGACAACACCCGGGAATAAATAAAGACCACCAGTGTTTCGCCTGAAACTCGGCCTCCCGTCCAGCTGGAGGCCTCGTTGCTACCTGATGCGCCCGTCAGCACGTGGCGGTCCGTACTGGGATTTGGGGTCAGGACTCAGCGAGCTCCAGGGGTTTTTGGGGCAGGCCTGCATCACCGGGCAGGCGGTGGAGCCGACGGTGCACACGTCAGCCGCCTCCCACATCTCGCCCACCAGGCTGTCTATCCAGTGCTCCAGTTCTGGGCCGGTCAGCGCCGCGTTCCTCTTGGCCTGTTCTACGTAGCCCAGACTGACCGGGATGTTGAGCACCGGGTTAAGGCCGTGAAAGCTTTGCTCCATGTAGCCGTTCTTTGCTGGACCGTTGTGGAGCTTGAGAGTGTCCTCTGCAGAGACAGGAAGAGAGTCAGGGTGAGAGGGCTGAAAGGAACTGGACTAGAACAAGACTCCAGCCTTTACAGTCCACAGTATCTCCATGCAGTTACTTGAAATGATATGATCTATATATATATATATAAAAGAACTTTACCCGGCAACCCATTTCCCGTTTGAATGACTATGCCCTTCGGTCATCAGACTGCCTGACCTTCACTGAGACACACAACATCCTCCAGATAGTGGGTCAGCAATGGAGCATAGACCACCAGCCACCTCCAAAGCCAGTCTGCACCGTTGCTGTATTCAGAGTGCAGTTCATACAAGCTGGGCAGGAAACCCTCCACACACCTCAGGGCCAAATGTCAAGCCTTCTGTCTGTACAGCCGGAAAAGGTTTAATATTTCTTTCTCACATGTGGCTTGCCACAGCCTTAGATCCACAGGGTCTCGATTTATCGAGAGAAAAACACATTTTCCTTTGTGATCTTTTCCAAAAAGTGCCCAATAAAGACTCACGATGCCCAATGAAGACTAAAAGGTCTGACACATGCCAGGCCACTAAGTGGCGCTGTAATGTTTTCATAAAAAGAGAGTTACGACCGGGATCAGTTCCGACCAACCTGTCTTAAGTCAGATTAGCCGACACGAAGGTGGTCTTCTCTTTGGGTGAAGCTGTGCTTCAGCAACGTGAAACTGGCATTGCCAAATCGATCCATTCTGGGACCGGTTTCAAGGGGTTGCAGCGACCGAAGACACCGGGTTCATGCAGACACAAAGCCAATCCAACCAACTCTGTCTGGCCTGAGGTCAGGCTTTCAGTGTGGTGTGGACTATTGGGGAGAAAGCAATTCCCAGGTCTACTTTCAACTCCCACCACGGTGCCTTCAAGCGGTTCAGACACTCTTTGCCGTACTTCCCCGCTCTCCTGCTTGGACACGTTTGTTTCTTAACCCTAACTAGAGAGAGAATGGTAAATGGCTCTGACTTGTATAGCACTTTCCATGCTTATTCAGCGCTTTACACTAAGTCACCCACTCACACGGACGGCAGAAGGCTGCGACGCAGGGCGCCATCTGAACTGTCAGGAGCAAACCATAAACTCAAAAAGAACTCACAACATTACGCAGTGTATACATTCAAGTTTTGACAGATTTATTTCGGGAACACGCTCCTTGATTCTGTGGGAGTTCCATTCTCCTTTCTTCTCGTTGACTGCGATGGCCGCCAGGAAGAGACACACTTTCCCCCAGAATGGCCTGTCTCTCCCCAGATCTCCACTGAAGCTGTAAATTCCACACTGGGACTCTAACTAGGGCACGAGACATCACTTCTGAGCACGGAACACAAACTCTCTCACACCCACATGTTAGCAGACATCAGCGCTTTTCATGCTCCGGTGACAAAAAGATGCAGTCAGGCACATGGTGTTCTTCTGGGCACCACGTCTTGCCCACTTCAACTCCACGACAGCACCAGACCTTCAAGTCTTGCCTGGGCATGGCGTCTGTTTGTGTGAAGTTTTGCATGTGTGTTTCCACTGCTGCCAACGCAGGTGAAACACATCATTAAGTTTTACTGGTAGCACTGGTGCCAGACCCTGCAGCACAAAAAACACGATCTCTAATCCTTCTCCACCAGACACCAGACCCTCAGCATGATCAAAGGAACAGGGCAGGATCGTACAGCCACACCGTACTTGCTGGGCAAATCATATCCTCTTTCTAACTTGCATGGGAAAAGCCAAGGTCGGCTCATGTTGATCTGCAAATTTACTCTGGAATTTAGAACCGACTCTCTTCCCCCGAACACCTTTTAGGACCATATGAAGTAATGGCTGCATAAGCAACACCCAAGTTCAAGTCCAGCGTGCGGTTCAGAATCGACCGTTGTGACTAGGAAAGACAAGATCATATCCGAGGGAGTACTGAGACAAAGTTAGGGAGAGCAGACTGAGACAGTTTAGTCCACAGAAGGAGAGACAGTGGGAGAACTGGTATTTTGGAGATGGCACCAGGACAAAGAACAAGAGAAAGACAACCACCTGTCAAGGTGAACGGGGCCAATATAGTGACACTCGGTTTGTATAGACCAAATGAAGCTGGTCATTCTACCACTCTGGCAGGAGCATAAACAAGAAGCTGATAAGCAATTGAACAAGCTCGAATTGAATTAACAGTGTTGGCTGGGGACGATAACATCGGTGTTATTACAGCGCCTCAGTCGAGCAAGTGCTTTTATAATGGATGGAGTAGGAGCCACTAAGTTTTTTAAATGGGCAAAATGATTGAAAAATAGTAACACAATAATAATAAAAGCTAATTTTGCAGCTCATTGAATCCAATGTTGTTATTTCGCAGTGATTCCATTTTGTTTAAAGCATTTAAAATGATGTTCATAGCAATGAACTCAATGGGACAGCGGCTCTACCCAAAAAAAAAAAGGGAAAAAATACATAATCATCATAATAATAATGATAATATTAGAAGACTTGTGGATTCAGATAGTATTCTAGGACACCAGCAACATTTCACCATCTGTTCCTCTTCCTGTGATGGACATCTCCTGAACGCTTTTCTGAGCGACTTTGCTAACAGCTGTTGAGAAGAGAAATTAAAAGTGTTTGTGACGACACCAGATTTGACTTGGATTCATCAATACATCGACCAGCACAAAGGATCACTGACACATTTTAGGACAGGTTTGTGATGTGTAGATGAGGCTTCATGCAACTGAGGCTTCATGAAACAGTGTCCTGATTTTCAGAGGCCACCAGATGGCACTGTCTGCTGTAAAACGTTTGGTCATGACCAACTAATTCAATGAAACCAAGAGCGCCATCTAGTGGCCTCTGAAAATGAGGACTACTGTTTCATGAAGCCTCATCTAGTCATCACTAGGACACATGATTTCTCCTCTCCACACATCAGCGATTGAAGAGTCCAGTGAAGGTTTCCGATATTTAAACTCCATGATTAAGTCCATAAATCTTTGATCCCGTTGGAGATTTATACTCAGTAATGTGGTGGGTTCAAATGAGTCTTAAATAATAATAAATCTCGGACTGCAGCAGGTCTCCTGAACATGACTCGTAAAGGGGAGCAGCGCTGCTATTAACAGGTAAATATGGGGATAAATGCATCAGAAGTCTCTCTTTCAGAAGGGTTTCTCTTCATCCTCATGGACTGGGTGAAATGATGTGATGATGTAGGCACACGATCCAAGTCAGCAGTGCTCAAACTTGTGATCCTCCACATCAACGCCTCTCACCCACTGACTGACTGATTTAATTATCTGCTTGTTGTTGTGGAGGCAAAGTTGTGCTGCTGTTTAACACGCTGCTTAATATGTGCGAGCCGCTCGCCAGGTTATTAGGGGTGACTTGCTGACAAACAACCGAGTCTGCACAGACCCGGAGGCCCGATTACAAAGGGCAGGCTAAAAAATAGGAGGCGGCGCCGATGAATGTATGACTGAACCTGCACACATTTTGGAGCTCTAACTGGCAATTGTTAATTCACTGTGAATGTTGGATCCCTCCATCTATTAAAAACTAAATGTCAGTGGCCTGCTTTCAGCTGAAAATAATGAAAGTGCAGAGGGAATACAGATTAGGCTGAGTATCGACAACCTTCAGAATGTATTTTCAAGCAGCTATTTTCGAGATCCATTACACTCTGAAACACAGCGAGGCAGCGAGCGGGCAGGACTCTGAATTTAACTCACGTCATTTTAGTTTTAAATGACTAGTTGTCTCTGACTCGGTGAAGTCATTTGGATGCAGGTTTGAGCTGCAGAAAGCGATTCAAATATATTCATTTATTTTGATGACTAAAACTTTAGACACAAAACTATAACTCACTCTCTAAGTGCAGAAGACGAAATAAGAGTGTATTTGATGCTGACTCTAAAAACACAGGGTGGTTTTATTTATAACAGCAGAAGTGTGCCACATATCAAGCACAACAATCACTTGCACCGCTGACTGGCAAGCGGCTTGATGTGATGACGCAGCAACAGCAGCGGAATAAAAACCAGAACATATAAACTTTATTTATTCCTTCCCAAAACAGGCATTCTTTTGTTCAAGGGTGACTTCACAGCAACGTCGCTGCGCCTTGTGCGCGCACTCTTGTGGGAGATAAATAGCACGCGAAGGCACTTGTGACTCATCTGCATCAAGAATTTGTGCAAATCTGTTCTCATGCTCATGATTCATAAAGTCTCTGACACCGTGGCCACTTTTAGAATTTAACAAGAGGAAGGCTACTCAGGTTTTCCCTTCATTTTACGACATATGAGCTTGATAATCTCCGCAACTCAAGTGAGCTTTAAAGTCAACATGAGGCAAAGCATATGTCAAAGAAGAATATTTCTGTGATATCTTCGTACTTTTATTTAAAAATGACATTGTTAAAAGCCTTCTTAGTTCTCACGTGATATTGGAGTACTGTGCTGTAGTACAGGGAGTTTCTTTGGATGAAACGATATTCCGATATATAACTCAAACCATCATATTATAGTTATTTAGCCATAGATGACACTCATGGACCAACCGCAGTTTTGGATTTGATTCTTCAAAATGAAACAATGGAAGTTTTTGTGAGCGTGAAATTGTTTTGGGAAATGACTATCTTGTGAGCCATTCAAATGGGTCATTCTTTGTTGTATATTCTCACTATCAGTGATGATACAAAGCATTTACACTAAGGGACAAATAAGCAATAAAATGCTGAATATAATGTGACATCAACAGATTCAGGTGTGACTGCATTGTTACTCTAAATTCCCACCAGAGATACGTTCTTGTTGAACTAATTCGATTCATATTCCTTCTGCTTACAAGCTAAGCCAATATTTGATCGATGAGCGAGGCTAATAATGTGTAGCAACAGTAGCACTAGCTAGCATGAGCTAGGATTTCCACGGATTTTCACCCTGCCACCGCTCCGTTGCATCAGCAGCCTTACGACATGTTGGCGTCCGCCACACAATGACTTCTGTGGTCATACATTAATGATCCCTGTGAGACGCCACAGCGCAGTTTTGTTAGAAAAGGTCAATAAAAACGGAAGAAACCGCGGCCAATTAAGAAGCGATCTGACAGAGAAAGGAGGAAGATTATTGACATCTATTGACATCTATTGAATCAGCGACAATAGAAACACAACTCTCCCTCAACTCGGCAGCAGTCCTCACCCGGTCTGCCGCTTCATACCTCCGGCCGGATATGTGACTTCAGTTCCGCGAGCGATGGGCGCGTTCTTGTCATACAGTGTGTTTCTTTGATGTTTACTTTGGAATTTCTCCATTCAGAACATGGAAACCACCATAATCCTGTCCACCTCCATGAAGTGCCATCTGCTTGCTTCGATGATCCACTTCATTTTAATATGTTTGATCATGTGAGATTTCATCTTTAAAAGAAATCATTCATCTGTGGCTGAGCACCTCGATCATTTACATTTTTTCCTTTTTTGTTGCACCATTGGTAATTGTTTTGTATTTGAGAGGAATATTATTTAAAAACGCACTTTTACTCTTTGGCTTTTATCCACCACACAGCTGATCTTATTAGTAATTTTATCGGTTTTGCTGCCTTTCATGTGTCAATTCTATGTATTTATTATTTTCAATGTTTTATCCTGATTTCACAGTCTGTAGAGCACAATCTTGTGTTGCTTTTTTAAATGCTTTATAAATAAATATGGTATGGTATCGTGATTTCAGAAGTGTGTACTGAACTGATGGTAGCCCTTTGGGTCACACCTTGGAATAGCTAAAAGGTTGGTAACCCCTGCTAGTTTATGTATTGTCCTGCTCCAACAAATGGCTTTCTCCAACCATGACGTCATCCCCAGAGAAGACTTCACCAAATAATCGGAACACTACTGCAAAATTTGTTGCCAAAACATTCATAGGAGGCTAGAGTTTCTCACCTTGTCGTATGGGCTGGCGTTTGTTGTAAGCCAAGGGTGTGATGAGAAAGCGCATCTCTGCCACGGGACTCCAATGGTGCAAGATGCGGACGCTCCACACGCCTGGTCGCAGAGGTTGGTTCAGAGGTGGGCGGTAGTGGGTGAACTCTGCACTGGCATCGATTAAAATATCGTAAGTCGCCGCGATGACGTTGGTGGGGTCAATCCAGACGACCGTAACGGTGACGTTGGGTCCCTTGGCCCACTTCTGCATGCCGACGGTCTCTTCCATGGGGCCCATCAGGCCACCAAAGTTCCTGAACATGCGCTCCTTTGCGTCCCACTCTGTGCCGATCTAATAGGGAAGGAGAAAAAGAGGGGAACATTGAGTTCAGTTGTCTTTCCACACACAAACCAAAAGATATAGGCCTCTCATTTCAGTGCCTAATGATACCTTTTGAAAGGGGGCAGGATTGAATATCCTCATTTGAACATTTCTTTCAGCAGTACAGACGTACAGAATAAAGAGTACTAATGTGTTTTCTGACCATCTCCAGTAACATGTAAACCAACCAAAGGTAAGACCTGTTGTGGGAGCATGTGCTGCCGTGTGGCGCGGCTGTCCAATACTCAGGAGCCGTGGGGATGGATGGGGGGAGTCAGGGCGATAGTGGGACGTACATCTCTCACACAGCGCAGGAGATGGATGTGTTTGGTGTTGGCAGAAATGTGAGAGGGATGACTGCTTTAGGAAGTGCTAATGCTTACAATCCCGGCTGATGAACAAGGCCTCGCCCCACCGGACGATCAATTGCTGCCCGGAACTCCCTCCCTGTTACGTCCTGGGAGAGTTGAGATCGCGATGCAGGGTATTAATAGACCTGGTTTCCATAATAAGAGCGCGTACGTCACAGCCAAAGGCACTTTCATCTCAATTATGCCACTGAACTCTGCCACTTACGACCTTTTCGGACCTTGTTTCTCCTCTGCCGTTAAATCGGTAATCAAGTCTGGCACCTCATTACCTTATCCGCGACTCACTCTTTGGCACACAAGGCCAATTGATCGGCAGCACTCGCTGTCTAAGCCTATGGAAGAGGTGACGGGAGAAGTGCCAGAGGAATCCAACTTTAATCTGCCGGAAAAAGAGACGCGGGCTCCTGACTTAACTACCAGTTGTTGGATAGGTTCTGATAATGATCTTATGAACTTCAGGGACTTACGGCAACCGTATTGACTTACAAACATCAACAGAGGGATTGCTGCTCTAGTTAAAGTCTGAGCCAAAGTGTGGGAAGAGAAGTTTCAGACGAGTAGGCGGCTTCTGTTCCTAGCTATGCGCCGCTCACTTTCAACCCTTAGGAAGACACGAGAAAGACAGCAATCTTTGGGCCAAATGTATGATGGAGGAATGAAAGTTTGCTGTCTTCCACATGACCAATTGCACCCCTGGAACAGGTCAAGACTCCAAACCTCTAATTGGTTTGCATTCTGCTTGCAAAAGACTTGTTAGTTCAGGAAGGATTTACATGGAAACCTCCAACTACTTTTTACTCTCTACTGTACATCCAACTACAATAATGGATACGAAGGTATACTGTACACCAGTATATTAGTGTGGGCTTTCATTGAAATATGAATCCATGGACTTCTTCTGTAAACTATACCCCATGGATTGGAACAGGCATCACAGACTTGTGGCCCTCAGGATGCAGTTCTGAGACCCGCCACAGGAGGCCCACTTTTATCGTGGGTGTGGCCCTCACAACACACTGCCTCTCTGTCCGAAGTGAGATGCTCTGAAAACACTATATAAGTAAATGCCTATGGCATCTGAGCTTTACCATGGAAACATTTACTTAAAGTTATATATAAATGCAGAATTATATGTGAACGTAGGCAACATTGTAACTCATGTGTCCTCGGTTACTCTTCCATAGATGCTGGCCAGGCAACAGAAGAAATCTAGCTCCATGTACTTTTTAGCTTCCTTGAAAGCTAAAACTCTCACTGCAAAACCACCAACTCCATCAAATATTGCTATCAAGACACTGCTATTATGAGCAGGCAAGCTTTTGACAATGGAATTAGACGACAGAAGAAGAACCTTTCATTCCTGCAGAGCGAGCACATGGACATATTGATCCAACAACCCATCATCAGGAGACAGGCACCATAAGTGTGATGCACAAGTGTTGTGGTGACCTGTTATCATGTCACAGGTGGTATTTCTGGCCAATGTGAGGCGATGGAATGAGATGGCAGCATGGTCGGCCTGTGAATGACAGGTTGCTGCCTCGATGTATGTGTCACTGACTACCTGACATATGACCCATGTGAGCACCATTGCAATCTACCACCGACAGTGCATGACTCTGTACGTGACTAGGACACCATGGAAAACACTATGTAAGACACGTAAGTGGACTTATCAAACACATTTTTAATGCAAATGCGTAACTGCATCACTGCTACCTACTGATCAGGCTTTGATAATGGAACAAAAGTGACATGTTGAATTTCAGACCTTGCACTAGAAAATGAGTGCGGCATCTGCTGAGATTTCATGAGATATTTTTCCTCAATGAGAGTCACTGTTCTCTTGGTTTTCTGGGGACACTTCAACTTTGTCTAAATAATAAAGTGACGACTGGGATCCATCTACAAGCTGGGCGTCACACTCGACCACACAGTGGGGGCAACGTTTAAAAAGCATCAGGCTAGACATTAGTCATTAGACTTGCTTGGCTGAGTCTTTGAGATGACAAAAGATCCCACTGCTTATTTTTCAAATCCATGCCATTGTTTCCCGGGCCTCGCTATATAAAGAATAAAATGATAAAGTGTTTCAATGTAGGTGGAACTCAAACACTGGATGTTTTTCCCCCTTGAAATGCACCTCTTAACAATCAAGAGAGAACGTGCGTGTTTTCTCTCAAGGTCAGTTCAATCCAGGCTGGCTGGATCCCATCTGAGTTGAGGGGGAAAAGAAAAACTTTTGCAAAAACTTTTCTCTCTTTTGCAAAACGCAGCTCAGGCTCTTGGTAATTGGATGGCCAGTAGATCTTCAGGTAGTAAAGAAGTGAGAATATCAGCAGGAAAGTGGGTCAAATGGGGATTAACTTCTGGCCCATCTGAGCTCCAGCCCATGGCTTAAGATGACCCGCACACCCAACCTGTTCCTACGTCTGTGATACCAACAGTAAGCTTTGGCTCAAGACCAACATTCACTCAAGCGGCTTGACTGCGCCGCGTTTGAGTTCGCTGGTTTCCTTCCTACCGACTGAAGTCATGAGCACATCAGTGCGACCTTCGCAACGTGCAGCATAACAGCATAACCTCACTCACTTCGGCGAATGAAAATATCTGAATATTTTTTTTATTTATAGTTATGTCAATTCATTCACATTCACAGAGAAAAGTGAAGAAAGGATACCCGGTATAGTTCTAGGACAACGACATGGCGACTTCAGCAGGGTCTTTTCAGGACAAAGAACAGGTGACTTTCTCGAGGAAATACATTTAATGCCGCTCCGTTGATCCTGACTCTATTGTTCCAAACCATAGCTAAATGCATGAATGCTAATGGGGGGGAGAAAGTAAATAGCTTTGCCTCCTCGCTAAGCTTTTTCATTAACGTTGAATGCTGCGAACGCTGCTCTCCGGGTGGGTGTTCACTTGCAGGTAAGAATAGATGAAAGCTCATGCATGTGTGTCGTAAATACTAAGTGTCATTGGTGATATAACATAGAGAGTCATACAGGTATCGCCCGGTCAGGGGAGAATCCGCTATGTGGAATGCACAACGTGGACGGCACTGATTTGATTTTTGGCTCAATCCTCGGTCATTTACTTGACCTGAATGACATGTATTTTATCAGAAACGTTCTCCATTATAGATGTCTGCAATAGGTCTAGCTTTGCAAAGGGACAACACACCAGTCTGAGAAAGGTCATTTATTAAGGGTTGAGGAGCTTGTTCGACCTTATTGACGTCTAAGTTCTAAGAACTGCTTGCAACAGTGAGAACTCATTGTCCTGAAAACGCTCTTTAATGGTCGTAACAACGCTGTTTTCCGCTTGTCCTGCATATGTAATATGCTTGTGAAACATAAGCATTCAATTTCAGTTGCCATGACAACTGCAGGCGCGACCACTTGTCCCATTAAAACATTGAAGAGGGGGACATTTATTGCAAAATTACATATCAAGTAATTATTTTCATTCAGGTTATGCATATATATATATTTATTATTGCAACTTTTCATAACAATTTTCACGACAACACCTGTTACCACATGGCCACGTTTTCACCTCATGAATCAATACAGGCATCAGAGTGCATGATGTCAAAGCAAAGACCACTGGCAGCCATATTTTTTGCTTTTATACAAGTCCTTTCAAAGGCCAAAGTTCAGTGCCAGGTGAACCACTTCAGACATCAGTTCTACAAGCACATCCTTCTTTATTATTCTTATTAATGCCCACATAAGGCGTGCCCCATCATTCATGTCCTCCCTTAAAGATGACTTATTCCATCCTGACCCTTCTTTACTCAACTTTATAGAGATCATAAAACTCAATTTCATTTCTTCATCTCGACCTTGCCAACCTCTCCACCGTGTCACCGTCTTGCCGGCGCCAACACGGAGACATCTCCATTAAATAAGGCTGGTCAGTTTTATCAGGCACCAGCCAAGACAGTCCCTGTCTACATCTGGCTCTGCTTAAGAAAACCAAATGTCAGGAAGGCCCCTCGGGCCCCAGCGGAAGCCTTATTAGTGGCACTGGTTTGTGGATGTAATCAAAGTCAGGTGTTGGCTGAAGCACCCGAGGACTCCCTCGGGGCTGTTTCGACGTGGCCCAGGCTCAAAGGCTAAGACGGATGGACTCTGGCTAATAAAGATACACCGGGGAGCAATAGATGAAAGAGGAATGGTGGAGAACAGAACATTTTGTGTCTCAAAGAAGGAGGCGACATGAGCTGAAAGCAAACTAGCAGCTGAGGGATTTATTCGAACAAATCTCAGACAAAAAAGGCAGCGAACCGGGCGTCTCCCTCTGCTCTGCTGCAGGAGCGATGGTCGTCTCAATTTCATCTGACAGAAAACAAACTGGGGCTTTTAACAAACGCACATGATGATCAGCAGACGACTCGCCAGTAAAATAAAAAACAAATAAAAATCAGATCGTCCTAGTCCAAGTCCAACCAACAGAAATGAATTAAAAAGGAAATAAGAATCTGATGATCTCACTTCCTAAAATACCTCAGATTATGAAACAACTTTACATAACACAATCAGTTTGTTAAGTCACCAGCAGTGTGTCTCCAAAAAGGACTCCTCTCAAGAGTCTGTCTAATTTCAGCTGTTTTCCTTCCGTTTGAACGGCAGATGGACCAACTGAGGGAGCGGCAGAGCTGGGAGCGATGTGCTCGCAAATGTACAGATAAAAGCCTCTGTCACTCACTGTCACTGGACCCAAGCCCATCTGCATTTCAACCCATTATCTTGGGTCTGGAGATGGTGAAAGAGATACGGTCACAAAGCCACGGACAAATTCACAATCTAAATGAAGATGACAAACCAGTGAAAACTGTCAAACGTTACATTCCATCAGCTCATTTTGTCCTCAGGCAATTTCAGCGCCAGCACCAACACGAGCTCATCTGTCATCAAAGGGAACCAACTTTGACCGCTTGTTTCCATGATCTCTTTCTTTCTGGGCAGAGTGAGGGTTTAAGATTACGATAAAATCAGGACTACAAATGTATTTTAAAAACAACTAAAATAGGCCTCACTTCCATCTAGGGCTGCAACGATTAGTCGTAGTCATCAATAACAAAATTTGTCGACGTCAAAATCTGCGATGCCTCATGTTGCTGTTGGTGTAAATACACAGTAATAACCAGAACTAAACTAGGGAGCTACACTGAACACATCAATTATTATTAAGCAACTTTAGGTGAAACGGAAATTCAAAACAGGTCCAAACAAAGAAGAAATAATGAATAGATTAGTCGACAACAAAAATAATCATTAGTTGCAGCCCTATTCCTTCTGCTGCCGTCCTCACCTGCTCCGTTCCATCAAGTGTCGTGCAGCATTGTGTTCCTGTCATCCGCCAATGAATTTTCTCTCTGGATTTTTCCGTTTAAAAAAACTAAAACTAAAACAACATCTCGTCCACTCCACGTTTGTTCATTTGTGGGTGTCACGGACTGAAAAAAAACCCTCTTCTTCTTCAACGTAATCGTAACCGTTTGTAAAAGTAAAATGAGTCAACTAAAACTCACATTTATATTGAATAACTGGAAGAGATTGAAACTCATCTGACAAGTGCAAATGCTCGCATTCATTCAACAACTCTACAGCTGTGTTTTCAACGTAAACCATTGAATAACTATAAATTATAAAATGCTTCAGACGATGAATAAGTGCTAATCATGAACAAACCAAAGTGCTGTTTTACCAAAGGACAAATGACTGACTCACCTCTGCAAACTGCAACCTGCTGAAAGAGCTGGTGGGAGGGGACGTCAGCTTAAAGTTCTTTTTGGGAGCAACCCAGGTCTCCATGGTCTCCAGCTTGCTGGTTGCCAGGTTGGTGGCGTGGTGCTTCACCAGGTAGCCCTGAAACTGATCTGCCTGGAAGTAGAGATGCACCGACACCGGGTGGCCCATGGGGAAATACCTGGCACACAAGCCAGAGGCAGAGTGTCATTACAAGGACCTTCTCAGCTGGTGGATACAGAAGAAGATATATTCATAAAACAAAATGAAAAGAGAAGTTGACTCAAATATTAAAGCTTGTTTTTTGTTGTATTGTTATTTGGGACCTCAAATACTCCAATTCAATGTTGGAAATGTTTTCATTTGAAATGCTGTTCTGTAGCTGTACAATTATTTATTGCATATGTATTAAGTTTGATGGCTGAATTCAGTGACACAAATGTCTAGATTATGTTGGGATTCAATAAAAAAAAAGTGACAATTAAAAAAAAGAGAGGCAAGTAGAAACATTACTAATGCTGTTTACAACATGGATGGTAACTTCACATTATAATTCAGACAAACAACATTCTGTTTTTCTGACTTCACACACAGAAAAACAATTGATTCTGACCACAGTGTGTCCACCTTGGTCCACTCCTCGCCCAAGACAGAACGATACATGTCCTGTGACATCATACACCTATTGTTGATGGCCCACGGTAAAAATCTAGGCCACAGTCTGTTAAATAGTCCCATTATGTACTGCAACAGTTACGGCATTCTGTGCTATAATGCCACGCATATAACTCAGACGATGGCTAGCAAAAGACAGACGGGTATTGACCCTCCAGAGCCACTGACTCCACTCCAGAACACAAGAGACGCTCCTCAAAGCACCATCATTTTAAAGTTATATCAAGTCAAAGTTTGCAAATTCATTTGAGGAGCCTTGCTCATGTGTGAAGATGTTCTCTTCATATGTTTGTCGGGTGTAGTGAGTGGCAAAATCATGAAACACAGCGCGACAAACTTCAGAAATATAAACATATTTTTTTGCATATCTCTTCCCAACCACAGAGACCTGAGCGTGCGGAAGAGAAATGCACAAGGTTGAATGTGACGTGTGTGTTCCATGAGCATTAGACGACTTAACTGGCCACACATCTGCAGAACAAAGTTGAAGTGGGTCACTAAGGAGCTCTCTGATCAGCCTCTTCCTCGCCCTGCTTCATACGTGGCAGGCGACGGCTGGCCCTCAGGGCAGTCAGCCCAAGTGACTTCTGGAAAACCAAACTGCAGCCAGAGTGGGCACCGCTGGAGAGTGATTCGCAGCTGCTGTCTCTCGCTTTAATCTTTTCTGCTATTTTGATTCACACGCATTTACTCCAAGTATACGGACCACTCAACCTCCCCTCCTCAGCCTCCTCTCATCAGTATTCCGCAAGAAAAAAAAAAAAAAAAAAATCAACTCGTACTGACAAATGTGACCCTGACAAGCGGAAAGGCAAATATTTATCCCACAAGGATAACAGTGCGCTCTGCTATCCCACTTCCTCATTTGCCCTCCTGCTCTCTTATTCCTCTTATCTGTGTTCTGTCCTGTCCTTCACTTCTCATTCCCCCCAGCCTGGACTTTCCTAAAAGAGACGTGTGAGTAAGTGTGAGAGGCAGTGAGGGGGGTTGGTCAAGGAATTGCCGCACAAAACACTCCATTCAGTCTTCAACTCAGCAGTCAGGAGCTGCAAGAGCCAAATTCACTCTGAAGCTTCTCCAGCAGTCTGCTGCTGGTCTTACAGCAGCGTTGCGTACCACCAAACCACCAAAGTTGAAGGGTGATATCAACAGATGATTTGACCTTCTGTGCTATTTCAGTGGTCCGTGTGATTTCCTCCTCACGACAACCAAAGCAAAATCAATCACACCGAACGCGTTGCAGCGCCGCACTGTTATTGGGGAAGATAGAACGAGCGAGAGTCAATCAGAGCGCTGGCATTAAATCCGCGGTGCCGCCTCTACACTTCAGCACCACCTAAAATAGAATCAGGTCAGGTGGGAGTTGAGAGGATTGTTTATACAGGAAATCAGTTGATAAAAGTAAAGAAAAATGTGGCAGCATTTGAGGATTTTAAATCACATTCTCCTCCTGAACCGTCAACATGACAGCAGAGACTGCAGCACAGGCACCAAGCCAGAACTTCAGTGGGTATATACCAGGTTATATAGGACTTATGGACTCATCACTTGTTCCTTTTTATTTAGTTTTGAATTTCTGTCTTACAAAGTCAGTTAGTTTTTAGAGTTTCAGTTTAGTTTTTATTCATTTCAGTGTCATTTTTTTGCCTTCAATACAGATTGAAATAGCTCATAAAAATAGTCAGTAATAAAAACTCAACAAAAGACACCATGTAAAAAAATTTGGCAAACTACTACCACACCTGGCTGACAGCTGTCGTAAAACCAGCCGAGCCAAAATAGGTTTAAAATAATTTTAAAATGCTTCCTTATGAAATAAACAAAGACGAAAACGAATTTTTGAATTTTATTTCGTTTGATTATTTTTAACTGAAACACAGCAGTTTCAGTTAGTTATCTTTTTATGAAACATCTTGTTCTTTATTTATATATTCCTTTATATATTATATGTTCCTTCAGTTTCTATCTTGCCGCGAGTTATCCAATGACGACCGCGTTCAGTGAAACACGTGACTACAAGGCGCTTCGTCATTGACTGAAGGTGAAGCCATGAGCATAGTGGGAACTCAGAAAGTAGTGGCTTGCGGTGCCGCTTGGAAGCATTAAGGAGCTTTCACACTGCGGGTTCTGTCTCGAGACACAGCTCTTTTGGCTCAGACGTCCGAGATGTGAACAGAAGCAAGTCGGGTTTTGGCGGCGGACTTGATCAAGCTTGATAAGTCCTTGATAGAACTCACCAAGGAAAGTAGCATTTGTGATGTAAATCCAGTCGGCTTGTAAACTAAATGCGAATCGAAATTAACTAAACATTAAATCAGACACAAGGGTGAATCAAAATTGCGATTTTTTTAAACAATTTATCGCGCAGGCCTAGTTCCTCCCTCCACCTGGAAGCACCATTTACTTACTAAATCTGGCCCTACAAGAGTCAAGTCACCTGCGCAGCCGCTGATGAAATGTATCTCCGGTTGTGTTTCTCTTCTTTGGGTATAAACGCTCTCCCTGAGTGAACCCAGCACACCGTGGATTAATCATCGGAATGTTTGCCGCTCTCATTAAAGGAGCACATAAAGAGCTTAATGTTGCAATGCAGCGTGGGCAATGTAGGTGCGAGTTTGTTTATGTGCTGTCATGAGATAAGGTGCCGCTTGCTGTCACAGATACTCTGGAAAAAAAACTCCCGCTTGTGTTTTTAATTTGTCACAGTTGTTTAGTCACTTGCTGCAGTGGGTTTCATGACCCTTTATGAAATCCATCACGCAGAAATGTTTTTGTGTGAGTAAGAACATAGCAGTCTTTATGTTGGTTGGTGAAGCACTTGTTAATACTGCTACTAATGTGCAATAATATCTTCACAGGTGCGTTTTGATTGCACTAACCGCCTTAATCCCTCAAGATGACACTACTTCCATCATCATTTCAAAATAAACCTGACCCCCCCTCATGCAAACATACCTGCAGCTGTTATCCAAAGGGTTTCCTTGGAGTGAACCGGCAGCTCTGGCCAAGCCAAGCCGTGAGAAGGCGTGATAGTAGGTGAGCTGCGTGTCAGACAGACTCGCGACGCCGTCTGGCTCGTCGTACACGTTTTCCCAGTAAGAGTTGAGGCCCGGGGTTCCCGCTGGAAATGGCCCAAACAGGTAAGCATCCAGATGGTTGATGATCTCCTGGTTGACGCTGGCTTCAAACTTCCTGGCGAAGAAGGTGGGTCGAACTGTTTGCTGCAGAGGGACAGGGGGTGCAGCAGGAAGACAGGATCACAAAGTTGGGGACAAAGCGAGACGAGACAATGAAGAGCATTAGAAAATGGTGGTGCAGAAAAATGGCTGTAGTTTTCAGTTTAGCACATTAGTTTATACCATAGAAATTGTGCCTGCGATACTATAACCAATGAAGGGGATGCGCCACAGGGAAGTCCAGGTCTAGCATAACCATGTTGTGTTTAGTCAAATACTGTCACACAAATGAAACGACAGGTGAAATTCAAAAGTTTAAAATAATTATTTTGATAAAATAACTGCAATAGCATCCATAATATCATTGGATGAGTCATAATGTGCATGTAAATGATACATTGGTTAAAAAAAATCTTATGTCATGTTATGCTAGTCACGGGACCAGCTAAAGCTAATGTGAATAATTATTGATGAATAATTGATCTTCCATATCAAAAACATATGACACATGCCAGAAAATAATGCAGTTTTCCAATTCCAAATTGTAAATTTGCATCAGTTGAATACTCACAACACCCAATGTATTGAACATAAAAGACAGTGTTTTGATGCATAAAGTAAAGAAAAACTTATATTCACTACTTCAATACATTAGTTAACCATATTTATTGACTACAACTTACAACATGTCTACACATTGAGGTTTCATTTATGCAGGAGGAATGTCAAAAGCTCAGCTTACGGCATGTCAGCGCCGCAGCAGAGTCAAGGCTAGATTCTTTTACAACGTCTCCAATGTTTTGTGAGGAAAAATAAGATAAGGAAAAACTTTGATGGCCTCACATCCAAAGTCATCTTCCCAAGTTTCAGGGGTTCTTGAAAGTTGGTGCAAGGTCGGCATTAGTCAATGAAAATGAATAGAAGTGAAGCAAATCTCTTAAGGTCATTGGGGCTGTTAAATATGTGAGAGCAAGATTAAAGAATTTAAAATATAGAGCTTTGATTCTGGCGGCTGAATTTTTAAGCTAAAAAAAAAGGGCTGATAGGTCAATAAAATGGGTGTCTCAGCTGAGGAACCTGAAATGCAAAGCTCAGGAGTCTGCTGCAACACAACGTGATTAAAACCTCGGGTTGCGAAGCGGACAGCGAGGTGAACCTGAGGAGGACATGAATGATGTAGAGGCTCGGGTTGAGAGGAGTTCAAGATTGAACTGTGGTCGTGCCGAGCGCTTTGGGTTTTTATCAGATGTTACCTAAATCTGACACGCAGATTTAAAAAAGTCTGCCAGAGTCACAGTCATGTAATTATGAAGGAGTGGCACTTCAGTTATGATAGAAACCCTTTGTGGGTCTCAAAGTTTGCTACCACACGCGAGACGTGATTCGCACCCACGTATGAAACTTTGACCTCACCACCATTTCATTAAGACCCAACTGTCTGACCTCCACCCACTTATCACACTGCAGATGTGGTTTGTGGTGCAGGCTGCCTCCAGTTTGGCTTTTAGCTCGCTCAAAAAAGAAAATAATTTACTGTGTGCAACCTCACTTGGGTGCTATCAGCTACAAAGAGAAAACTGTATTTGGCTGACCTCTTCTCATAATAGATCTTCAGCGGCGTGAAGCTCCTGGTTCCAGATAAAGACTGAAAGATGATGCTCATTCAATGCCAGATCTTGTTTGCGCTTCAATCGAAGTCAATTCTCATTTCACTCTTCACGTTTATTCCGCAGCCAAGTTGGCCATCTCTGACTGAGACCTTGTGCCAGGCAAACCTCAGCAGACGCCTGAACGTATCAATGGCAGCCCTCTACCCCGAGAACATTCTACACCATTTTAAACATGTTAAACAACTCTCTAAACAACTTCTTCTACTGTGTGAGTGAGTTCCTGCATGCTGCTGCCACTTGTTGTTCAACTGAGCTGTCAAATGCTCCAAAGTTAAAAGAGTTGTTTTGATAAAATTATTCCAATAGTGTCCATAATACCATTGGATAAGTCTTAATATGGATGAAAATGATACACTGGTTTAAAAAAAAGCTCAGTATTGTAACGCTCTCTCCTGTTATGGTAGTCAGGGGACCAGGTAAGGCTAAGTGCTTCTTAAGAGAAAGATGGGTTTAGTGTCTCCAAAGAGCAGCCAGGAGACAGTGATGTCAAATAATAATAATGGGGTTTATCTTCCATATCAAAAACATATGACAATGCACCATGGAAACACACAAAATAATGCAGTTTCCCGATTCCAAATTGTAAAATAACATCAGTGGAGAACAGATAAAACCATGTATTCAACCTAAAAGACAGTGTTTTGATGCATATAATAAGGAAAAAAACATGATTATATTCACTACTCCAATACATTACTTCATGACATTTATTGACTTCGGGTCACATCAACATGTCTACATGTTGAGGTTTAGTTTTATTCAGCCAAGTTGGCCATCTCTGACTGAGACCTTGTGCCAGGCAAACCTCAGCGGACGCCTGGACGTATCACTGGCGGCCCTCTACCCGACAACATCCTACACCCCTTTAACCATGCTAAACAAACACATCACCATGACAACCGACCCGATCACTTCAAGTCTTTCGAGAGTATAACCAGCAAGAACACGACACGAACAAGACTTGCTATTTCCTCGTAACGTCCCATGAATTCCACACTGCATCAAGACCACGTCTGTTTCCTTCAGTACTTTTTCAGGCTGTTTAGCGGTTTGATTTAGAGATTGCTTTCCTGCATTGACTGTCAGCTGTGATCCAGTACCCAGTGTAGTCAGGAAACAACTCTCTTTTGTCAACAACTCTCACCAAACCCCTAACTTTTACTATCCACTCATTTTAACGGTGTGTCCCAGTTAATTCAAAGGTTAATGCTTCATTGTCACACCAAAGGACATTTGGTCTTTTTCCGGAGCCTGGCAGCTTTGGCTAAGCAGCTTTGTTCCCACAGTAGGACTTGACTGATACCAGGGTGCCAACCAGCCCCAGCAGCGGTGCCAAGCACCAGTGGTCGGGCTTTGGCGCAGGACTGATGGCGTCTGAGGTAAGAACCGGCGGGTCTGAGCAGCGGAAAATTCTCATTCTGACTAGTATGTGAAAGAGACAGAAGATCCAATCGCAGGGTGAAGAGAACTCTGACTGTCGGACCTTTTCGGAGCAAATAGAGGCCCTGCTCTCCAGAGTCCGGGCGGTTAAGCCAATTTATTCAGGCTTCAAGCAGACTAAGTCGCTGTAATCACATTAAAGCAGACATCACTTCCATCCACCCAAGATTGTTTAAACAGTTTGCAGAAAGATAATTAAGATATTGAACACAGCCTGTGTCGCACAAATTCAAACACTTCCCGCTGACAAATGGACTTATTAACAGCTGAGCAAATAGAAACTGAATTAATAAAAGGGATAATTTGGGTGTTTACTCTTCCTTTCAGTGACAACAGCCCCCGGTAAAAACCTCCCAGGCGCTTTTTCCTATACACGGCCATTGTTTGTGGCAGGCTTTCAAATCCCGGAGCGTTATGCAACATTTCTTTGGCAATCCTGAGGGATGCAAATGGCTTGTAGAAAGGAGATTTGTTTTCAATCTCCCCCTGGGTTTTTTCCTCTATCTTTACAGTGCCGCTGAAAATGTGCCTCTAATGATTTTTAAAAGGAAGGACTGCCAAGAAAAACTTGCCTTGTAGCACATTAACAACGTACATTCACCACATCATTATCAAACTGAGGCTGTGGCACCTTATTATTTATCTGCAACTCTCCGGCACAATAATAGCAGTCGCTAAATGTGACCCTTGTGCCATCAACCCCCTATATCTGATTTAATTACCGCCACCAAGGAGGTTGCGCGATTGTTATCTTTGCCTCTCTGCGAGAAAATAATCGTAATTACGAGACTTTTCAGGATATTGGGACAAGGAAGAGATGAATTCATTTTGACTGTGCTGCCAAATGCTTTTCGAGTTATACAGCGATGTGCTCAGGAAATGAACAGTCAAGTCAGGCTCCTCAACTATTAGGGTTTGTGCGATGAAATTGATTCACATAAAAATTCAGATCCCAAAATCGATCTTGCCATTTTGTAAGTATGCGCAACGTCCTGACGTCACCCGCTCTGGACACGCAGCGCAAAAACAAAGGCAGCAGAGAAGGGGATCCTATTAGCTACCTTTTGACTAAAGTCTAGAGTTTGGCGGCTTTTCAGGTTTTACCGAATGCCTGGGACACTGAGCTGGACACGAAGCAAACAGTGTGCAAGCATTGCAACACTAAGATCAGGCACTTCAACAAGACAACAAATGCTTGCGAGGCATCACCTGGAGATCACAGGCACGGCAGTCAGCCCACGCTTCACAGACAGAGCCCATACGTTACAGCTTTACCAAGAGAATAAAAGAGAGGTTGCCAGTAAGAGCACTTCTCTCAGACGCAAGGCAGCTATTTAACTGAAGTATTTTCCAAAAAAATAAAGAGATACTTTTATTTTGGTTACTTGCTATTGCATTGATGAAACAGTTAAGCTAAAAGAAAGATAATGTTTTGCAAAGCGGGTTCGATGAGATTACGATCAGAAATCATTATGAATAAAATTGTGAGGAAAAGATTCCAGGATCACTTATACTTCAACTGGACTTCCTGGACTCCAAAGGGGGACCTCTGCGTCCAATGTTGAGACCCAAGTCAGCCTACTGTGTTGCATGTTGATGCACAGGTGTTTTCCCTCCCGTGTGGGGTTCAAAAGCAAGTTAGGATGTGAGAGCGGTTCTTCCTCTCATAGACATAAATCATCAAAATGTGACGTCTTTGGAGTGAGATATGTTGAATTTACCAGACAAAACGTATCACGAATCACCAAATTCAAATGAAAAACAATTTAAAAATTAAATATTTAACTCTATAATTCAACATTTAGAAGAAACTTAGCAATCAATTGCATCATAATTTACTTTTTTAGGGTGTTATGCATATGGTAAAGGGAACAAAGGTCTCATCTAAAAACAATACATGAATTAAGAAGTTTTTACCTGAAAGCGGTGGAAGTCGACAGGCTTGAAATCATTCGGGGAGCATCCACACCAGTCGACGATGTGCTTATACTGGCACTTGCAGCCCAGTTTTCTGTTCCAGTTCGTGATGCGCAGGTTGTTGTCCACCATGCTTTCACAGTAGGCGCTGTTCTCCAGCACAGTGTGGAAAAAGGACTGGGAATAGAAGACAAAAATTGGACAATGTTTTTGGTTTTAATATTCATAACTTCAGCAGCAGGGATTTACAGAGGACCTGTAGTGGAAATTCCGCCAAAGATTTACACACAGCTGACAGCCAGATCGGGAGACATACCTCTGCAGGAAGCAGTGTGTAGGCGTAGAAGCGCTTCATGTTGGTCACCAGGTCGTCCTTGGAGTTGATGACATACTCCACAAACATGCGGTTGAGAAGGAACCAGTCTGAGCCGCCATCGACAGAGATGCCTTCTGGGATTTTACGATCGCCCAGCCGCCACATGTGGGTGTCGCACTCGTAAAAGAGACGATCCAGACCTTGCTTTCGGATAAACCTGCAAAACAAAGTGAACTGAGTGAGGCAATAAACCGACACTTATGATGAAACCTTAATTAAAGAAATTATTTTGCAAAGAGTGAAGCCTCAGGGGATTTATACTTGATCTAACGTGCTTCTCCCTGCACAACATCTGTGTCTCCATATAAAAACACAAACGCCTTGTCTGCATTATAGATGTGATACTCGCGTTAACCTTTCAAGTGTAAGAGGGAAGAAGTGAAGTTGGGGTCAGTCTGGTCTCCAGTGACCCGGGCGATCAGATATTCATGCAGGTTTTATGCGCAGAAACTAAATCACCAGATATTTTAGCAAGCAAGTACAGGCTACAGGGGGCACTCCGCTTGTCAAATATGTGTATGGACAAAAAAAAAAATATTAGAAAGAAGGAGCAAACAGAAAACAGAAAAAGGAAATAAAAGTCATTCAGTCAAAGAGGAAATGTGAAAATATTGTGACATCACAAAAATATACAAATAATTCATTTAACTGTTATAATATTTTAACATCAAATTGTATTAAATTTTTTTCTCTAACTGTCAGACAATGTTTGTGTGGTCTGGTGTTTGCTTAAATTAACACCAAATATTCTAACTGAAGCAAACACATGCTGACTCACAGCCTCATTCTGCAGGCAGATATTTCCAGCATTTGTTTTTGGTAAGTCACTTCCCTGGAGGAGACCGGACGGAAAGGAAGTGGGCACAGCAGAGGCCAGCACGGCTCGCTCACCTCCACGAGGAGGTTAATTAGCAAAACCCCTGATGGGACTCCGCTGGACGACGAAGCAGAGACCCGTGTCCGGAGAGAATCCGAAGATGGTGCTGGTGTTTAAGGGAGATTAAAGTAATGCTTGGAAAAGTGGTATCTTACCGGGCGTTGTCTCTGCCGTGGGACTTGATGAAGTTCATGTCTCTGTATTTGGACAGGAAGGACACCAGCTGGTTGTTGGTCCTGAAGTGGGAGAAAATCACATTCAGTTCTCACAGAGGCAGAGACAGACGTATTGTCCCGTCATGGATGAAGCAAAGCAGGAAGTGCTAACAGTAAGTACAAAAAGAAATCACCTCCAAAGCATGTTGACATTGAGACCCTCTGACAGGCTGTACTTTCTAGCAGAGATGTCGACGTTTTCTCAGAGAAATGTGAAGTCAATGTAGAGTTCCGATTATGTATGACAATTGGCCATATGGAAGAAGGGGAAGCGACCGTGTCGCAGCTTGAAGTGACACACTCTGCGTCATCAAAAGCAGACGTTTTGAAGGAGTTGATGGACTGACACATGGTGGCATCCACATCTTTTTTTCCATTATAATATACTGTAGGTCCAACGCAACTTGAAAGGTAGGGAGGAGTCCTGTCGGCATCGCAGCATGTCTAGTCTCGATTGAGGATAACCTACAGTTATTCTCTGACATATGAATGAGCCCCTCAATATCTCTATAGGAAGCCACTCAAGTGACAAAGGAAGCCCTCTTCTTGCATGTAGTCTTCAATTTACGATCAAGAATTCTCAAGTGAACTTTGGAAAACTTTTTTTTTTTGGTCACATACTTACATTCCTTCGTCTAAAACTATCTATACAGCTATTATCTATATCTATAAACCTAGGGGGGTGAATCTATGTGTTGTGTTATTTCCACCAGTCTGTCTCTCACAGAGAGAATCTAATTCATCGAGCATTACACACTCAAGCAGCAAGAAAAACTATTCCAGCCCTCAAGAAATCCACTTTTTATCTAAGCATGGCTGAGAATCTGTTCATGCTTCACTATTACAGTAAATCACTCAAGAGATTTTGCTCAGCACCATGTCGCTGACCTCCTGCTGGTGTCACAAGTCTATTTGATCATACGCCGACAAGCTAAAGGTAAAAAGCTTTGCTCTGCAGGCTTCCAAGCCGTCGATGGCTCCAACATTTCCACTTTGCCTTTCATGATGGTTTGCTTCGCCTTCCCAAAAGAGCAGCGAGGCAGTGGCGAGGAGCTCAAGGATGAGTGGGGGAGGGACCATATAACTGTCACTTCCTCTTGTGGGAGTGATTTCACAGCCGGGGGGGGTTATCTTCGGAGGTCCTGAGCCATAAATAGATGATATGCAACAGACACAGAGGGAGTTCTCCCCTCACGAACCCAAACACACACACACTTTGTTTATCAGCAAAGACAACATGCTTATAAACAAATGTGTGCAGACACACACATATACAAGGAGCATATTTGGGGAATTCCTGTCAAGCCTCTTCTTAGGCACCTGAGACGTCACACTGTCCACGGGCTCTAGTTTGTCAGCCCTGTGTTCCTCCTAAGCTGTTCACACACTCCTCGTCCCTCTGACCCCCTCAGCACCTTTGACAATATGCCAGCAATTAACTTGATAATGATGTTGCAGTTTCCCCTCCAACCGTTGAGGGCATAATCAGAGCTTTGCGGTGCTTAACGTGTCGCAGATCAAAAGACAGATTTAATATCTAATATATTAAGCAGCCTCTTTAACCTCACACCACATAAAGCTCTCCTTCAGAGAGTTACATATTCAAATTTCGCTGTTTTTACATGCACTGAATGGATTGCTGCAAGTATCGAAGGACAGATAGAAATCAAATACACATGCTATTAACTAACACCTGGACAATGCACTGACCTTTTGGCAGAAAACTGAAGGGTTTTTTTTGTCATTTGAACTGTCAAAAACGGTGAATGTGTTTCACAGATAGAGGCCACAGAGAGAAGTAATCTCAAACAAAGCAAGCAAAGTGTAGCACATCCTGAGACAGACACACAAACACAACAGCACACTCGCAAAGTACATCCTCCCCAGTGGATACGCACTGGTGTGAGCAGCTCCGGGTTTGCTATTGAGGGGCAGCCATGCGGCAGGACAGACATTATCAGGGAATTAGAGGGGAAATAAGGCTCATCTCCCACTGATAACAACAGCTGTAGTCAGGCGCCCAAGCCACAAACATTCCACATCCTGCCGACAGAACGATGCTACAATCGGACGACCTGTTGAGGGAGAAGTGAAAAGCCACCCCGCGCGCAGGTCAGCCCTTGACTGACTGTGAACTTAACCTTCTGTGCAGCAAAAAAATGCTATCAATCTATGGCAATATAACTGCACAGGTCATGCATAAGCTCCCATATACTTCCGACTCACCCACGATTAGGAATGTCGATGAGCAGGTCTTTGACAAGAATGTTTATTTTCTTCACATCGCCTTTAAATAACGTGAGGCTCCAGGTTGATTCCTTTGCTATAGGGGGCCTTGTTAAACAACGTGATGGTCAGATTTAGTCCCTTGTCTTTAAATTAGACGTGTGTGTGTGAATACAAACATTTTTGGCAGCTTTATCACAGTCTGGACGTTACAAAAATCATGGATATGCCAGGAGTGCCAGAATTCAATGATAAAAAAGGGATTTGAAATATAGAGATTTACTGCAAACAAAGTGGAAATATATTTTGTAATACGTAGTAATTGACATAAATATAGTTGTCTATTAGGCTATAAGGATGTAAATACACCGAGAAATAAGAATATAGATAAGGAAATGCATATATTTTTTCAAGTCAATTCCCAACAGCTCTTTTAGCGACTCCCCTTTTTCTCCTCACATATTTCCAACAAGCCTATTTCCTTTTTTCCTCCGGTCAATTATGGAATGCCAGAATTATATATGTATTGATGTCCTTATAGGCTAATATATGACTATATTCATGTCAAATTTTACATATTTCCAAATATATTTCCACTTCCTTTCCAGTTAACGTCTCTATTTCCAATCCCTTCTTTATCATTTAATACTGGCACTCCTGGCACTCCATAAAAAAATGAGCATTCTCGAAGCTCACCACCATTCAGTCATTCCTTATGGCCAACAAACACTAGACAACAGCTCAATCGCTGAAACACACTTTAGCAGACAGTGGAACGCACACACACGAGGGACGCGCTCGTCGATATCCTGTAAACACCCAAAAGAAAGTGTCAATGAACCAGATATACATCGGCCTTCTTACATCTCTATTGTAGCAGCGGAGACATCAGATCCCGCCTTTCTTCAGCCGTCGGCCATTACAGCTTGTTTCAATTCACCTAGTGGACATCCGGCTGTGTTGGAGAGATAAGTCTCTCCTTAATAGGAGCATTTTAATTGGTTGCTGTGAAGTTACATCAAAAACCCAGCAGACCGAGAACTCCCGCAAGGAGCGTGAACTCAGACAGAAAAAGAAAAAGTCCCAAAATTCCCTGTTCAAAGAGATTCTTTTCTACGACTTCAAGCCCAGTTCATGCCCACTTTGTGGCTTTTAATTACCTATTAAAGCCGCTTAAAAGGGACGTTTTCCAGGGGGCAGACTTTCAGAGCCGACAGTACGGTGACCACCCAAATCAATAGATATTGACCCCAGGCAATTAGGTTCTCATCACGTCACGGTGTAACCCACTCACTGCACAGTGAGCTTGAAGAACAGTCTTGGATGGGAAGTGTTGAAGGAATATTTAGAATATGAGAAGACAGCTAGCTAACTCCAAGGCCTTTCTGCGATAATACGTTTCGGCTGCACATACCTGATCGGATAGTCGGCAGCACTGAGGTTGATGAAGAAATCCCAACTCCAGTCCCTCATGGCCAACAGGTCGGCCATACTGCGCAGGTACATGGTGAGCAGGCTGGCCCCGCCCCAGATGGTGGCCATGCGCCATGGCGTCACCCTTACATTGGGATACTGAGCAGCTAAAGCCTGGATCTGTCTGTGGAGGTAGTTGGAGCGCTGCAGAATGAGAACATGGAAACATTATATAAACATATAAACACTATGTAAACATTCAGGAGCATGAAATAAGAGGAAATGTCCATCTTAAATTGAATGTTAAACTAAAGTGCTGTATGGCGTAAACTACATATACTATGGTGGTAACAAAATATATCAGGAAAAAAAAACAAAAACAGGGGTTGAAGTAAATAATCAACCAGAACCAGATTAAATGACGGACACAAGATCCGCACGGTGGAACGCAGTGTTTCCGCCATGCCTTCAGAATTGTGATATTTTTTAGCTGAAACAGCAAAAATAAGTGAAAAACATCAGTGTGCGTCATGACTAGAACGCGTCCACTGACCTAAAGTTGTACATCCCGACTGAACACGTGAAGAGACGTCTGCTATAGCGATATTATTTACTTTTATTGAAACAAGACCATTTGATGGTCATTTCCCGCTTAAGCACATTACGTTAGCTTGGCACTTTTTATTGGCCTGTTGCTGAACCAAAAACAATCCACATCTGGAAGTAAAGATTTTTCAAACCAGGACAGTACGTCTCCCTTTCTTGGTCAGTTTCTGTCAACACTACTTGTAACAATCTTGTAGTTTGTAGCAATGGCAGTTAATGCTACTGCCACAAATGTGCCACAACATGAGGGGAGACCAAGACGGCGGAAGAAAACAGAAGTGTTGAAGCAGCACTTGCAGTGTACAATGTTATTATTACAGCATTTACTATTCAGATGCGGAGAGTAATATCACGATTACCAGTCCTATCTAATAAAGGGTCGACAGTTTTGTGTGCTTCTGGATGATTTTGCGCCGACTCACTCGATCCACTCGACTCACCTGATCCACATGAATGTAGTAGTAGTGCGACGAGTGGTAGATGGTTTTAAAGAGACGCTGGAACTGGCGGGACGCTCGCCCGTGGACCACCAAGACGAAGGCTATCCTGACGGGGTTCGACGGAAGGTTCTCACCCGAGTCCTCGTCCCACTGGACGTTTGCATTCGCTTTGCCTGTTAAATGACACAGGCGGCCGAGTTAACATCGACAAACAAACAGGAATCTGTTATCAGCGCCACTTCATTTACACAGCTTTGGGAGATTGGACGGGAAATCAGGGACACATTGGGGTCTGTTGACATTCTTGATTACAAATCCGCTCTGATACATATTTGATGAGCTATAAAGCGCTGCGCCATGATTGGCCAGGGACACGCAGATGATCGCTGTATGTATTCCAATTAAAAGCCATTGTTGTCGTAAGCAAAGTATGACACCAAAGGAGATTTCAACTTGATTAACATTTGAATAATTCATCAGCACAGCGCTTTTAAGCCAATATAGACGTAGCATCTAAAATGCTATCAAATGAAAAACCCGTGATTATATTAACAATAATTTGCATAAAGTGTGTAACAGTCATTTCTTCATTATCTTCACTCTAGCTCCCGAAACAAAGTCACCAAGGTCTGGAGCCTCTCTACCGAGTTTTAGCACACCTCACTCCGACTGGCGCTTCCACTGAGTCTGCAAGCCAGGCTGCTTGATAAAATCTCAATCTTCAGGTCCAACTGTATCAATCCAGCCAGATATTCCAAAGGAAGGCCTGAATCACCAAGAGGAGACGCCACGTGGTAGATGTAATCTGTAATGCACTCCCTTCGAGCAGAGAAGTGGTCAATAATCCTAATTTCTAAATGCTACCGATAATGGTACAGATAACTTTGTTTGGCCTCATTTTTAAACATCAACAACAGGGCACCATATATGTAGTAGCACTGTAGTTAAGACCACATAACCTAAGACTGAGTCAAGGCCAAGATTAGTAATGGGGGACCAAGGCTGAGGATAAACTGAATACAAAACAAACTACAAGTAACATCCAATGTATGACCTGCTCGACTTATGTCCACCCATACTCATGACCATGGCGAGCAGATGCTTTTTAAAATTTTTTATTCAATGTCTGGCAGCCCGGCAAAGCGTACGACAGTATCCCAGCATCTCACTCTCACACAGCGATCTACCACTGCAGTAGTATCTATAACCCTCGCTTGGCTATTCTGAATGGCATTCGACTTACGTCCAGTCTGACTTTGGACCGGTTGGTCGGAACCGATCCCCGTCGGAAGTCGGATGTTACTAGTATTAGCTTGTTGCAATGACAGCATTTCATTCCTGATTCATGTCGTAAGAGCTGAATGTGCATCTATATGACTAATAGCAGGACTTTTTGACCCCTCCCCCATGATTCCTTATATGTATTCCGCTTGTTTCGATGTTTCCACTTTGTTTAAATACGTGAGAAATTTCATCTTAAAAAGCAACCATTTTTCCAAAGGCGTGGCAGCTCTAGTCTAAGTCGTGGCAAGGCACCAAGCTTGTTTACATGCAGCAGAAACCCTGTAGTGTATTCAGTTAGGTCATAGTCTTGTTCTCAACTTGGTGTGGGGCCGTCAGTCTCTGTATGCGCTGGTCTCCGCTCTGTCTCAAGTTAGGTGGTCTCAGTTGTCTCAGTTGTTGCCACATGACCAACATCTTCTTTGTTGTGTCTTGAGGACAGTATTTCATCATAGTTTTTGTTGACGAAAGCGACAATAGGATTCACACCACAAGAAACAGTCTTGTTTCTCCCCGACGCAAAGACCTTTTTCTACAAACCAACCTCCTACTGAATCCCCCATAACCTATATCAGGTTCTCAGAATCTACTTGCTGGCTGGTCAAAGCTCGAACATACAGAGGTGATGATAGCAACGTGCTTGGTGATCTATTTTAAATGAATTTTGAATATGATTTCAGCTAAAGCATTTATAGCTCTCGCAGGCAGCAAAAAGTGACTTGTCAGACCAAGACATTAACACACACATTGCGTCTGCTTTATTTTATTTTATTTTGTTTTATTTTACTGACAGCACTTTATTCCAAAGCACGTTCCTAGTTGGTGGGATCCCCACTGACCATGGCAACAAAGTTGATTCTGATTCTAAACATAACAGCAACACCCAATAATAATGAGAGGAGCAACAAACTTTCACTAAAAGCAAAAATGCGATTGATGGATTTTTGTATTTCTCATACACATCTTGTGCTCATGTGACTTTATTTTGTCCATCCTCCATTCTGCCCTGCGGAAACCAAATGCGTATTACAAGAGCATTTGTGGACAGCTATTTTGCAGACATGTTTGTTTCTCCTGAAGGGTATTATCGACTATCATTTCAGACCACAGTTCCCAAGAGTCTGTCTGTGCTGGAGAGTCGTAGGATGCTGAAGGAATTCCTCAGTGTTCCAAAAATGTCGCCCGTAAGCGTCTCTAATTATCCAGATTTAACAGCAAGTGACCAGCGTGATGCGGCCAGCAGTTGTCCCTTCTCATTAACTCACGTCTTTCATTGAGATTAGAGTGTCCAGCGCAGCGTTATTTAAAGGTTGACCACAGGTTAGAGGCTTCCTTGACCCCGGTCACACGCTGTTGTTTGTCACTCGTCTCCCTGGCATCATGAACGTCGGCGTTGTTGGAGGTGGGAAGCTGCTGCCGGACACATTAGACGGAGGGTAATTGGAGGTCAGGAAGAAGATTCAGTGGTTTGTAATTGTTCAATGCTTCACGCAGACAACGTGTGATGTTGGCTGTCTGACCGCAAAACTAATTTTCATGTGGATATATATTGTGATTCAGTTAATCTGCTCAACACCGGTGAAAGAGACGTCCGAAGAGACGTAGCCACCGTGAGCTCATTTAAATGTGCGAAAATATTATTGTCCAGATACACTGGATACACCAGATTCCATAAATGAATATCAATAAGATGATAATTCCATGTCCCTTGAATGCAACAAACTCGCGATCAAAGACAGCACTGCACAAGATATATGACAGCTACACAGCAGCACATTAAATAGGGATTATAATGAATCCCAACAACAGTTTCCTCTTTTATTAGAACTTGATTTTTACTTAACAGCCTCGCTGTATTCTTTGTTTTGTAAATGCATGGTGCTCTACAGAAATACTTCACTTGTCATGACAGTGGCGAATTGTACAATTTCTTAGCTTATCAACGAAGACCACATCATCACCAACAGAATAAAAAACATAATAGCTGGCTCATATTTTCTGAAAATAATGTGTTCTGATGATTTTGTGCGTTCATGTTTCACCCTCGAGAGTATCTCACGTTGGCTCTGAATGTCGGTGAGACAAAGCAAAAAAAGAAAAGAAACAATTCCTGAAATATAGTATGCTTTCAAACCCATACTTTCAAAATCATAAAAAATGAAAATTATCTAACACTTAAAAGTATATATGCCATAAAGAACAATCATCTTTAATTACAGAAACGCACATAAAAGACAATATACATTAGATGCACTTCAAAACAACCACATAAGCACCGTTGGTCAAACCTCAGGTATGCGACCTTTAGAAGCAAACTATGCTAGCTCCAAGCAAGTCGGGGAGTGCACAAAAGGTTCTGCTTGTTTCTAATGTAACATTTATACCACTCTACTTAGTCAGTAGTGAGAGATGGTACTCCATTCTCTTTTCTCTTCTTGAACTGCATTTTCTTGCACATTATACACATTGTTCACATGGTTTCAAAGCTCTCCAGTATATCTTTTTTTTGCACTTTATGATAGTATTTCTTTTTAATTTATTGTGATATGTCGAGTACAGAGCATGTTACGAACATAATAAAGTTTTTCTGATTCTGATTTTGGGGGTATTTCCGCAAGTCTTGGGGGCAGCAGCCAAAGTGAAGAGGCCCAGACTTCCTTCCCCTCTTTAGCATTCACCAGCAAGTGGGAAATCTGGGGCATACCCTGATAGGGCTGGGCAATATGAAAAAAAAATGTAATGATCGACAAACAACAACAAACATTTTCTAAGTGAAAGCTGCCCAAAACACCAATAAGCCTAACAGATCACATTCAGAGCACAGTGGTCAGGCAGGAGAGGCATAGTATCCAAGTCCATGTTTAGTCCATGACTGATAAAAATAATCATGGCCGATAAATGGTCAGTTTATTCCAGGGAAATCATTTCCCCACCGCTTTGAATGTTCGTATATGAAAATGGAAGAGGAAACTTAAGAGTTCATGCTATGGAACAACGCAGAATAAACAAGACAAGAATGCGCCGCCTGCGGAGAACTCGTTGGATACAGCGTCTCACGATGACTATTATTGGTGGCATGTTGGCAACACACACTCCCATGATGCACTGCAGCATTCTGAAAGCCACTGACTCATGTTCAGAAAATTCAACTTCAGTCTCGCCCCTCTCTGACTGACTTTAAGGCCCGTGACGTACGGTCTCATTTATTATGGCGGAACTCGACCCATTAATGAATCAAGTCCTGTTCTTGCCGCACAAATGCGGCCGCCTCAGTAATTGAATTCTTTTTCGAGGCAGCGTTCCACATCTCCATGACCCAGGAATGTTCGAGGCGGTGACATTTAAATTGTTTTCGGTCACCGTGCTCATCAAGACACAATCGGTTGTAAACGGGGAGAGCTGTTTGTTTTCAGGATTTTATAACCCTTGAATGTTAAAAGGCCTTGAGTTAGCTCATCCATGGAAGCTCAGCTGCCGTCAACAACATTCATCCGTTCATTGTCTTGGACTTATTCCCTCGACATAGTGGGGGGCACAGCCACATGAGGCAAGAGACGGGGGTCACACTAGGTACGACATGACTAGCACTGAAAGTACGGACCAACTGGTCGTAACCATTGTCAGAAGTGGGTAAACATAAAGCCTACAGGGACCAGATGTAATTTGAAATACATTTTCTAACTTGGTAAAAAATGCAAATGCCACTCAAAGCAGACCCATTGCTCAGTCAAGAACACACAAACCCTGTGATCCTCCCCGTCCCCATTAATCTTTAAAAGTACCCCTCTCTCATCTGCCGTCACCCGTGTCTCCTCCTCCATCATCCGCTCTAACTTTTGGGACTTACCCTCCTTCAACAAGCCAGTCGAAAAGTAGGGCTTTTGTCCCCAAGGGCTTGCAACAAATCTCGTCTTAAGATGTCTTAAAATCATCTGCACTCCTAGAAGGAATCCACAAAGTTTGCAAAAATGAATCATATCCGTGTGTTTGATTTATATCAGCACAAAAGCTAATCTCATCTTGTGAAGGAAATGTGAGTTACAATGCCTTAAATGTGCAATAAGTGATTTATTTGCACCCTGAGGCCGTTGAAACAGTGTGACAAGATTGATGGATTTTCACAGCCGTCTGTCGTCTCAGTGTTAGTGAGGAAGACGTGCGAGCAGCAGCTAAGTGCTCACAACAGACGCAGATGCAAAGCACTTTCTTTAAGGAAACACAGCCTGTTAGTGTTCGCCACTCTTAAATGACCTGTAGAGGATGAATGGAGTCTTTCAGCGGCAGCACAACACCAGGTTTCTGGAGCCTAAAAAAAACAGTATGCGTGTGCTAATTTGTGCACCAAAATTAAAACAGGTGGAATTTTTGGAAACCTATTTCAATTACAGACTGACGGTTTGTGAGTTTGTCGGAAGTGACAGTAGCCCAGGACGGATTACTGGGAATTCATTTCAGTGGGAACATTGATTTGACATACGAGTAATTTCAGTTGGCGCTGTCACAGAGTGAATTAAACCTGTAAGCTCTTCACTGCTGTTTTCAGTGTTGAATTAATTGTGGGGGCCAATGCTAATCCTCACTTTTACAAACACTGTCAAATGTACGTTGTAAAAGCTACAAATATCTTCTGAGGCCAATCTCTCATTGTCACTCACCATCTCACATACACAATTTAACCCCAAACTAAAATTGACAGAACACAGTCTTATGCCATAATGATACGTTCAGTGCTTAAACGGTACCAAATTCTGCACAGAAATTGATGTAGAGCAATAGTGATAGGGAAAAATAATGTTGAGGATTGGGAAGAAATGGGAGTGACACGCGTGCGATACGCGACACTTCGCGCATGTTACGTTAGTATCAGAATGTAACAATACTGTGATAACAAAGTTAAAGTTAAAAACAAAATAGATCACTCAATATAACTAAAAACTGGGAAGACACATTAAATCAAAACTTTTCTGCCCTTAGTAGAGTTTAACTGAAAATTCTGCGACCTAAAATTTTGGGCAAAAAATTCCCAAAAGCACATTTTCGGTTTTCTGCGGTCAAACTTTAAGCACCAAAACAGCATGTCCAAAACCGGATGTTATGATGGTTGGAAGCAAAACCGTGGCTTCTGCGCGACTGACTGGCTACAGCCAACAGGTCCACAGCACGGAGGTGTTTCTGACGACCAATGGTGTTATGTGAGGTGTGTAAAGCTGCATCTGTAAAGAGTTTCTCAACGTTGGACTGACTAAATGCTGGAAATCTTCAGTGCCGCAGCAACTGTCATGTCAAGAGAAGCCCCCATTTGTACAAAATGTTTTGTTTAGTTCAAAAGTTTTGTTCAATCAACAAAACTTGAACGTCATACATCTGCTCTAGTGGTTGTGGTTCCTATGAGCACACGTGTTTGATGTGTTCCAGCTCATGTTTTGTCACCACAAACTGGCTTGTCCACGTTGTGCTCACCTCACACATTAAGTTTGAAGCCTAAATATTCCCATTTGACTTTGTAACCATGTTTTTTACTCCCTTTACTTCCACATAGATACAGTCTCTTCTGTTGCTCCTCGCAGGAAACTTTGAGCTTGTCCTCGGTAGACGACTGACTTCTAGACGTGACAAGGGATTGACAGGAGAGTTCACTCAGTTCATTCCGCTGTGGCACAAATGCGACGGGAGAGTTGTCTGATATCGTGGAGTAGAGACGTGGCAATTAATCGAGACCGCAAAAGTGAAAAGTTCATTTATAATTACCGAACAATTAATTTACTTATAGATTGACTCCAAAAAAAACTACAAAATATTTCCGCCACAGTGCATATAGAATAAAAACCATAGAAATAAACAGACAATAATACAATGTATTCGATACTCTCAGTGAAATCACATTGAGGTAGTGAGTCAAATCTGACTCGAGGAGGTAAAGAATTCAACGTCATTCTGTACAACATCAATTTGTGCCTCACATTATACACAAAAACCGCACATGCACCACGGGGACAAGGTGAAATCCTCATGGGCTGAATTAGCATATGGCAGTCGAGTAACTGCACATGTTCAGTGATGCCAATCATACTATTGCTAATCTGTCCGAATGCCTCAAGGACGCAACGCTGATCAAATCAAATTAGACAATATTATGCAAACAAGGTTAAAACTAACCAGAGGAGAGAGAGAGAGAGAGAGAGAGAGAGAGCACATCTGTGGGCAGAAGGAGAGCGGGAGAGAAAAGTGATTTAATTTAGCCGGGTGTTGGCACACGCTGGCCACTGGGGCACAACATGCTTTCCTTTTTTGTCAGTTCTTATCCAACTGTCACTGTCTGAGTTCCATGTGGAGATGCTTTGTAAGACGACAGCAGCTTAGCTGTGGATGAGTTCGACCGCCTTATGAAGACTTATATTTAAAAGTAACTAATCGCAGAGTATATTTGAGATTACTGAGTCAGATCCCACCCATCAGCGAGGACGTGTAACAGCATTCTCCTCGCTGCTTGATGTCCACGCCGCGTAAGTCCGCCGTCTGTTTGCTCGCACATGTTCGCCGCGCACAGCTGCTGACGCGAAACCCTCATTTACCATCGAAGAATTAGTTTACAGAACCCAGATGTACAGTGTTTCATTTCTTGCTCTGTTTGTGCGCAAGTCAAACAAATTGCAGAAAAAAACCTCTTCAGCTCAACCCTGCTTCCCCAAGAAAAAGAAAATTAGAAAACAATCTGGCTGTATCTCAATTTCCTCCAGGCGATTGTCTTCTCCAATAACTCAGCAGGAAAATAGAGATTTAATGAGAATATTAATCAGCAGAAGAGAAGAGGGTGAAAGTCAGACTGAACTTGAAGCCTGACGGATATTGGTTTTTTTTTCTCCTTCTTTTATTATATAAATGGTTGCTGGTGACTCATCATTTTTGTAAAAAAAAAAAAAAAAAATGTTTTGCCAAATATCATCACATTATTTCTGTTTTTATATTTTTTATTTAACACCACAGGACTTCCTTTAATATCCACCATTTGGCAGTTGGTCAAAATATATTGGCGCCGTAGGTTTATAATTATATTCTAATAAAATATATATAATATATTTATACATAATAAACAAAATTAAATATAACACAATTATATATAATACACTGCTGTTTAACCAGTCACTGGCCTGCTCAGTGAGGTGGTGTAGTTTAGAGGCCTCTCAGTATTCTGGTACAGGAAACACTAGAGGAAGACAACAATCGCAATAGGGCTGTGTATTGGCAGGTATCTTGAGGTACGATACATATCCCGATACAGGAGTGGTGATAAAATGGCTTGCAATACATTGCAGCTTCAACAATATATTGCCATATTTGTTAACATGAGCCGTCATTTTAAGGAGGAAAAATCTGATAATCTAGAACAATATTAGGAGAGAAAAGAAGTTTTGTTATGGACTAAGTCCAGTTTAACTTTCAGTTAAATTTCAACAGAGGAACGAACAGCTCCCTTAATCGAGAAAATAACGAAATAATGAAGCATATCCAAGTATCTATGTATTAAATATCAACAGAGGCAACTTAAAATATTGAGACAATAACACACAATCAAGTATTACAATATGTAAGCAACAATATTGATTCATTCTTGCACAATCAAGTATCGCGATATTTGAGTATTGATATTTTCATATGCCTCTAAAATTACAATTTTTGCATCACCCCTAATAACAATACACATATTACAATACAGATCTCAAACTCATGGGCGCTAAATACGTAAGTTTATATGCCCTGAAAGAACATTTCATTTATTTATTTATATTTTGCTCCAAATTAATTCAAAAGTGCAGCAAACAACTGCTCACCTCTAGTCCATGCTTATATTGTTATGCGCAAAGACTACCAGCTTTAAAGTTTGCCGTACAACAAGCTTCTGTCTAGAGTCTTCTAAACAATGATGCCTCCAAAAACCAGCTGGAAGGGACTTGAATGTACTGTACAGTATTTTGTCTTTCAATGAGTGTTGTGGAGTCGGGGATGAACCAGAGATGCTAAATTTAAAAAACAATATCTCGTACGTCAAATCATATTGCACTGTGTAAACACATTTCCAGTAGTAGACTAAGAATGAGATAAACACGTCTTAGCTGTACTTCAAACCTTTGATCTTTAAAGTTTATTGTGCCCATGTATTTGATGACCTTTCATAGACACATAGAATAGTGGCTCTTTTTCTTGTCTACGTTTTTGGGTTGGATGTGTAACCATTATGCTGGTTGTATATCTGCAACGTGTTCGAACTTCAAAAACACCACAGGCCATTTAAATCAAGCAGATTTACTTGCTTGATAGACATTGACTTCCTTGTTAAGAGGACTGTAGCAGGGCATACAAAGTGTCTCGATGCGGCATGATTGAGGGCATCAGTTCAAATGGAAAAAAAAGGTGTTAAAATGAAAGACTCACCCTCAATAGGACAGCGGCGAGTGACCTTCTCAGGCATCAGCTTCCCTTCCTTGTGCCGGCAGTAGACTTCAGCGATCTGTTGCCGGCACTCCTTGCTTTTGGCCCTCGACAAGGCAGACACCGCTTCCTTCCCACTGATCTCACACTTGGGCTGCTGGTCGTAGGTGACCTCCAGTGGTGACGTGGTCGCAGGCTTCTTATGGTGATGTCTGTGCTGTGACTGCGGTTGACGCTGCGAGCCGCGGTGGTGCTGTCGCACCCCGCCTGCGACACCCAGACGGGAGAAGTTGCCGAACCCGAGAGGCTGCTGACCGACAGGGAGGATTTCATTGGAGCCGTGGCTCAGACTGAGGGAGGTGTCCCGCCACGATGGCTGCTGCTGCTGCTGCTTCTCCTGCAGATGATTCTGGCGCTGCTTGCTGCCGCCGGCGCCCGCAGGCTGTCGATGAGGCTGCGACCGGGCGCCAAAGTTACTATTGTCTATGTTCTCAAAGTCCTTAGGGACGGAATTCTCATTGTTGCTGTCCACCTTGCTTTTCTCTTTAGGTCGGTGAGAGTAATATCCATCCTGCAAAATAAACACCAGAAGAGAATAAGTGAATGTCTGGGGTCGCCTGTTATTTATAGCCACACAATACTATTAAAAAAGTAGCGAGCTTTGAGGAGAGATGACAGAAAAGTGCAGGTGTTGCAAGGCAGATCTGCAGCATCATCAGATCAGCTCTGTTTTCAATTGAATTCTCCCCTGCACGCCATAAACAGATTACCGTGGTAGAAAAAAAGGTTGGGATAAGACCGTGCATACGCAGGTTGAGTTCCCTTCGCGCTGTTAGTTGCACCATGTGTAAACTGTTGCAGCTGAATTTGTGAGATAGCGTTCAAGTGTGGATGAAGGAGTGGACAATATCCCTATCTTTGCAGCAAGTCACGTCCAGGGCAACAGCAAAGTGGGAAGCAGGAGGAGAGGTAATGACAGAAAGTGGGAAAGACAAGTCAGCAGACAGGGCTTGAATAGCGGCAGCAGGAAGTGTTGAAATATGTCGTGGCGCATGAAAACAACGTCTCAAACAAGCTGCTCAGCTGCGTCGAGACCTTGCATGCTGGGAGCATAATAAAGAATCAGAGCTAGAAAATGATGGTAAAAGAAACGCCGCTGCATCGAGAGAACAAAGGGAACAATGGATAATTTACGTAGCAAAGAAGACAAGGAGAGCGAGATAGCGGCGCCTTGAACAACAATCACGTGAGAATCGGGCAGTAACTATGAACATGCAGCCAGTTCATGTTAGCTGTCATGTGCTCGCATCCACTCCAAAGCTTGGAATGATTCTGGAAAGCTCTCTGACATCAGGAGACAGTGACCTCGGGTCCCATCTCAGACACCTCATTCCTTTCAGTCAATCATAATCACAGAAGAGTATTTTGGCAGAAAGAGTGAGGCGAAGCAAACATCCAGTGGGTTAAAACTTACTACGGTTAAAGGTGTAACTACATGAGGGATGTGGTTATTTTCGTTTGATAAAAAAAAAACAACACTGTCTTTGCGAGCAACATGGGAGAAGTCTGGCTTTCACACTTCTGAATTCCCTGAAAGCTTCTTTCTCGCTGAAAGTCTGGCTCCTTCACACTCGAAGTCACGTGTTTGCCTCTTGCATTTTCACAGTCTGACTTCACCTCCCAATGACATCAGCACACACTTCAAATGATCAATGTCTGAAAATGTTTTCAGAGCCTAAACAAGGATCCAGGAACCAAGAACATTTCAATTTGAAAGTGTGAAAAGCTACATTTCTGACTGCCATTTGATAGCGATTGATCCGACTCTTCTTGGCACCAGTTATCGTGTCCTTACTTTCACTCTGCTGGTTTAAGTGCACCGTGTTGTCTGAATTGAGAAACCTGCTAATCCTGTGTGTAACAGCCGCTTAGGCACCTGATCACCTGAGAGGAAATCCCTTTCGCTGAGTTTCAGAGGGAATACTAATCTACGTGTTTGCTGAGGTGAAACAAGCTTCGCTGCATTCACGATTTGCTGTGTATAATAAATGTTGTTCAAGCTCAAGAAATGTAGCAAAGCCAAAACCCAGGGACAAACAGGAATATTCCCAAAACCTCTTTGCACTAACTGCAACATCAGTAGGACGCTGAAGACCGGTGTCAGGTGTCAACACCTGTCGCCACCGAGAAAGACATCATGCAAATGCTTTCTCAATTATTAAAGTTGGTCAGTCCAACACTGCAGTTTTACAGGTGTTCTCTGACCTGCGCCATAAGCAGATCAGATAGAGCAGTGAAGCATTAATGCCATCTCTCTCCTTATAAAAGGAGAGCATATTTTCCATACACAACATGTATTAACTTTGCACTCTATTAGAGAAATGGCTCTCGATTTTAATTCGGACATTGATTACAAATGCCTTGCGAAGATTAGCGTGGTGTTTGCATGGTGGTGGTTTTTAATGTTTAATCAGGCCGTGTGGAGCCTGAGGCCAAAAGCTCCAGTTACAACCACAGCGCTGATATTAATGCGATGATGATATATACAGCAACATGCCAGCAAATTGTTGCGGTGTGGTTCAGTGACTGTGCTGTATGTGTAACATGTTTATTTTTTTTTTTTACATTTTGTTTGTTTTCTAGCAGGTAAAATTAGAGTCACGAAAACAAGGAATGGGTTCTATTTGTAATATATCACACCAGATAAATAATAAAAATACTAATCTGAATTTTAAAATACATATATATCTTTTTTTTACATTACAATCATGCTATTCAACACTTTTATTCCGGCCTGCAATATATTGGAGCTCACAAAGTTGGCAACACTCAACAGTCAAACATGCAGAGATGATAACGCTCAACAATTAACTTAGAAAAAACAAAAAAGATACAGAGACAGCGAAATAAAAAAACAGAGTCACAGGTGTATTGAGACAATTTACTTACTTTCAAACTCGAGATGCTTTTTATTTATAGCAAGCAAAAAAAAACCTACTGTGCGTTGTTTGAAAAACAACAAAAATATGAAGCTTATATGCATTTATTTGATCAAGTGTTTCTTTTCATCTGCCAAGTCCCAGATTTTTTCATTAGTGTATTTATAATATTGCTCTGTAGTTTTAATGTAAATAAAATTGTTTCTATGCCTTTTAAGTACTTGCTATTTTTAGTCCGAGTCAAGTCAAAAATGGCATCGAGTATCAAGTATATTCCTGGGTATCAACATGGAGTTTCCAATTTTAGTATTGTGACAAATCACATTCCTAGTTATACGAAGTAATAAAAGTGCAGCCAGATATTGAACCCTGTTAGATGCTTATTTCCTGTAGCAGACCGACAATATTCAATAGCATTTGTCATCACGATCACCGCATGCAAATGTTTGTCGAAAGTGGGTGCTTGAATATGAAAATAATTGCTGTTGTTTTTGCCTGATGGTTCAGCATGTGTTACTGCGTCTCTGGACCAGCAACTCTGGCATCTTTCTAGGAGAAACACTGTGTGTACAAGGCACTTTGTTCACTGAAGAGAGTGCAATCAGAATTCCCAATATGTGCACAGTAGCTGAAGCTTTGAAATTCTAATCATTCACTCACAGAAAATCTATATTTAAATGTCTCGGGTATGAATAAATGCTAACTGATGCAACTCCCGCTAAGACCTGAAGCAAAATCCTCTAAACAACACACTTCACACCGAGCTACTTTCCACTTCCTTCTGCGAGCAAAAGACCTCAGCGGCAGTGTTGCTCTTCAATCTTAGTGACCGGCCTCTGAGCAGGAAGCTGCGGGCCACAGAATTAATAGCAGCGGTGGCCGTTGGAGATAGGGCAGTGGCGGGGCTGAGCTCCGGGGGCAGCTATTGATTCTTAGCGGGTATTTGTTTTCTTCTCCCTTGGAGTGTCGATAGGCCAAACACGGGTTGCTGTACATTTGAGGCACTCACACACACACCGACTTACACAATTGAAAAACCAGGGTGAAACATAAATGTAAGAGAGTTTGAGTCCAAGTAAATTAAAGGAGAGACAACCAAACAAAATGGAAAGAAAAAGAAAAACTCCAAGATCACATCACTTACCTGGCTTCTGCAGTACATCGGCAGGAACAAACAAATAAGCTAAGAATTAAAAAGATAATTTCCTCTACAACAAAGTAGCTTGTGTTTTAATGTTTGTAAATAATTTCCACTCTTCTATTTCATTTTCCTCACTTTACGAAGGAGGAAAAGTGAACCACGTGTCATACCCACTCATTTCTTAAGACAGGGCATGACTTCAGGACTCAGACCATAGCATCTACCAGGTTTCACCCTCAACCCAAACCTCAATAAACTGACTGATACAGGGCCAAGCAGAGATGAGCCACCACATGTAGGAGGTCAACAGGAGCAGGTGTGTGCCGTCCGCTCTACCAGCTTAATTGAGCCAGCAGGTGTTGGGTCACTACACCACGGTGGCTAACAAGCTCAGATTAGCTACCTGTACGAGGTCCCTGAGTGTCAAAGATTTATTCCATATCAGCTCCAGAACCTGATCCCAGCAAGAGGAGAACAGCACCAGAATTCAGCCAACACTTGGGGAAATAGTGCTTGTCATCGGCAGCTACTGCAACTATCTAAAAACACAAATCTCATTGATAACTCCAAGAAAAAAGTCACAATATTCAGTAATAAAAAAACAGTCCTGGCTTTGAAACCAGATGCCACCGACAACTCTGAGGGAATATTGTTTTGTGACCCCACACGGATCAAATCAATTCCTCATATTTCTGTCTAGGAAGGCTCTGGAGTCTTTGGGATTTGAGATGAATTGGAGCGGAATGCTCCCCAATACATTTTTCATTCCGTCATTACACTCCAGGTCATGTCCAAAAGAACACGATCACAGACGGGAATCAAAGCAGAATGATCGCAAGCAAGAGAAACACATTCACATAATATCAGACAAGCACAACCGGCAAAAAAATGTTTTCACACTCAAGACACCCCACCCTGTAACGGACACTACGGGTACACTAAGGTGTATTGGCAGGTATCTTGCGATACGATACGTTTCTTGATACATGATTGGAGATACGATACTGTACATGGCGATACAGTTTCAACAACATATTAGATTAGAGCCATCATTTTAAGGGGGAATCAGATAAAGCAGTACAATGTAATGTGTATTAAAATAAATGTATTCTTATATAAATATATAAAACCATGTAAAATTGTGTTTGCGTGATATCATACATCTTCAGCTAACCACCGCTTAGTCCTGTTCATTGTTGCGGGGAGCGCTGGAGCCTATCCCAGCGGTCATTGGGCCACAGGCAGGAATGAACCCTGGACAGGTCGACAGTCCATTGCAGGGCACACACACCATTCACACACACTCCTAGTGTCCACTTCACCTAGTGAGCATGTCTTTGAGCTGTGGAAGGAAAGAGTACCTGGCGAAAACCCATGCGGGCACAGGGAGAGCAAGCAGACTCCACCCAGAAACGGCCACAGCTAGAGTCAAACCACATGGATGGTTTTGGTGAGGTAAATTTCACCCGAGAATGACTGCAGCTACTGAAGTCAATGTCAGCAGTAGCAGTTTTACACTACATTACTGATAAAAAGGACCACAGTTTCCCTGTCTATTGGACCTCATGGGGTGGTAAGGGTAACTTAAGCCAAGTCGTAGAACAAAACTATAGTACTACATAAATCATAAAATTCAGTCAGGCTATGTTATTAATATTTATAATGATATCGTAATGTAATTTACACCAACAGTGTATATGACCATGTTTCTAATGTGAGCACAAAGAGTTAACACGATGTGTAAATGGAATGAAAGAGTTGAACAAAGGCACAGTTTGTGACTTAAGTATTCACTCTATTCTGGTCGCCAGACCCCACAGTCCGACATTGGTCTTAGTTTGGATTAAACCGGAGGAATGCTGGTCACATGTAAAGGCAGTGTGGACGAGTGCGTGCGCGCAAACGTACAATTAGCAGGCGCTCTGAAAGAACACTCTGGGTTTGGTATGCGCGCAAGCCTCTTGTTGCGTGCTCTACGACCAGCCCTGCAGCAAGAATGGTGAAAAGGGAATTGGACTGGCTGTGCGTGAGCAAATGAGCAGGAGAAATGCAAAAGAGGGTGCTTACAACCATTAAGCTAGAGTTCGGAAGAAGCGGTGACAAAGTTTTTTTTTTTTTTTCAAAGTTAAAATAGCAAAGGAAAGATCAGAATCTCCGGGAGACAATGTTAGTGAGACTAAAGGGCCACAGGACAATTCACGACGGCTGCTTCATTTCCATTTCCACCAAAACATTCTTTCAAAACTAAAAGCCAGAATATTTCTGTGATCATTTAAATTCAGGCAAACGATCCTTCACCAATTGGGAGAGGAATATGATTCAGCCGGTGAATATAAATGTAGAAAGAAAAAAAGAAAAAACTGGCTTAACTGAGTGGATTCATACGCTCCAATGTTTGCCGCGAATCTTGACGTTACACTGTTGACTACCAAGTACGCAGGAGGGCACTAATGACATCTTGATAGCCTTCAGCTGCATGTCAAGTGGTCATCATCTCCTTGTTCTAATTTCTGTCTTTTGTTGTCCAAGAAGCAGAGAGATTAGCTAGATTTCAGTCAGTTCTAAATGAGCCTCACAGACGGTCGCTCTGGATCAACAGACCAAACTGAGAACCACTTCCCCAAACAGAGAAAAAGCATGTTGAAAAGTTATGACGGCAGCAACAGTTATTAACAGTGACACTAAATATGACGCCGACTTAATCCTTTCTGAGACAGAAGTTGGTTTGACTTGCTGCTTATGTCAGAGTTTGATTCTTTAAATGTAAAGAGGAACATGCAAAGCATATCAAACACTGTGCTGTGTCACAGAAGTAGAAATGAAACAGGAAATATCAAAGTTCTACTCTTTGCTAACTTTGGTGAAAACCAGGACTCCCCCTGAAATAATAAAACACCTGCTGTGAAATTGAAAAAAATGTGTTTCAGCAGGAAATTCCAAATATTTTTAGATATGTGATGTCAAAAGTAAGTGTTCAGAACCGTAGGCTGTGTTCCTGTTATCGGACTAATGGCTTGCACGAAAGCTATTCTCACGCATGCCTTGTCCGGATATAAACAACTTCTTAATGAAAACATGCTCTGTTAGCAACTAGCGACAGAAAGTTGCTACTTTCACTGTATTTCACTGATTCAGAACCCTGTTTCTTGGAAGCTATCTTTGATTGTGACGGGGATGTAACTGGGAATTTCCAAGTTCCAAGAGGAAATGGAACGCAGTTTTTTAGTAAAGCTATATCACAGATTGTCAATTGTCATCTTCAACTTTCGCCGTGTTCACGTTCAGAGGTGATCGCCGCACACAGTCTTGAGTTTTGAGTAAATCTGTTTCAAGCTGACAGGCAAACGTTCTTCCAAGGCTTCTGCCACTGAACCCAAGTCCCGGAGGAAGAGTCTCACTAATGCAGGCGGTGAAAAAGGCGGAGTCATTGCTGACGTGACCTTTGATGAATATTATGCCGATACCGAAACCTGAATCAGGTATCAGTCGGGTACTGTGTGATACTCTGTGAGTACTCAAATGCAAGTACTTGTACACCACTTGTTTTGGAGAAAACGGTCAGTGCATCCCTAATAAATATTCAACTGAAAATATGGGTTGATAGATTCAAAATTACACATGCATTCCTGCAACTACAACAATCACACGCACGCAAATCCCCAACTTGAGACTCTAAAGAGAAGAGAAGACATGGCCCTCAGCGGGCCATGTTAAAAAACCAAGCTGAAGAAAATGAATGAATAAGACACACAGGGAGAATCAAGACAGAACTACTTTGCGAAAAGGCGGCTGTGCCATACTACTGAGAGAAAAGTGGACAAATAAATGAGTGAAGACAGACAGTATTCGTCTACATTTGAATGAGATGAAGCGATTTAACTTCACCGTAAAACAATTCGATCCAGTCATTATGATGAATTACAGCCTTTTTCCCGCCAACAGATTGATTGATGCGCTGTGTTTGAGGCATCCAACAAATGAATCATTATTACTTATGCCATTAAACTGAGACATTACGAAGGTGTCTTCAAATGTCATTATTCTCCAAAGTGCCAAAGTTAAAGCTCAATTGCTGTTGATGAACTCCACTCGGCTTTTCCTCCATCTTTATCTCGTGAGATCTCCTCTAAATCAAACATTAATATTCCGTGTTGGCTCTCGTGTCCATTAAATCCTCTACTCTGAGCTCATTTGAGCAGTTCAAATCTAGCAATTCATCTTTCGTAATTAATATTAGTCACAGTGGATAAGAGCGCCAGACAAACGCTTGAAATGTAAATGAGTCACTTAATGGGCGTAATTTAATTAAAATACTTCAGTAAAATGACGTCCAATGAATGAGACGCCGCAGTGTGAACAGTGGCTGGGATAAAAATCTGAAATAATGTTTACAGTACGGCCAGTCATGGACGTGCTAATGGGATTACTGATGAAACTGGTAGAGAGACAACCTCAAGTAACCCAGAAGATTTATTTGGAGTCTGTAGAAACAGCAATAAAAAAACACACAGGAGCGAAAATCCCTGAAGCATGTGGCAGGACCGAAGCTACGGCCTCTTTGTTCTGCACATAGGTCTTAAAAAGATAGAGATACTGAACTGTAAATCACAGACAGCGTGCTCACAAATTCACTGGGAATTTATGTCTGTGTTGGAGGGGTGGGCTTTGGCATTTACTGAATTGGTGACGATTAAATCACTAGTTTTTAATCTTGTGAAGTAAATCTCTCTCCAATCTGCAGCCGTCCTCATGTGGTCCGTCTCTTCATATGTCCACATGCGTTACTTCAGTTCCGCTACATGGTCCTGTCATTTACTCATTGTGTTTCTTTCGGGGTTTTTGCATTATAAAGACGCAACTTCCACTTTCTTTGAATACATTTGACCCTGGCATTGTTCTCTGTCTGATCCATAACACCTAACACAGTCTACGTCGTACAGCTAACATGATGGTAAATACTAGTCTGGAAACTCCCCCAAAACTAAAATAAAATGAGGTAGTGGAAGATAAATTAGGAACTGCATCACAAGTCAAGTCGATTAATACTATTTCAGATCTTTTCAGATAGGATCTTAGGCCTAAATTGTGTGTTGTTTGTGGGCCTACTTTACAAACAGTTTGGCTACACAACCAGAGATCTGCAAATGCAAACGTCTCAATTAACAATTCAGTTTCTCCACTGGCCGTCGAGCCCCTGGAGACAGTGAGGAGCATGGCCATCTGAAAGGGGTTCAAATGGGAGAGTCAGTGAAGGTGGGTCGGGTAGCTTGTTATGACTTAATTAATCTCAATAAAGGCTTATTTGAAGTAAAGTAAAAGTCATATTGAAGTTACGTCGATATTAAAGGAAACATTTTCTTAAATTTAATATTGTCCAAGTTCAACTTTTGGGGTGTTTGAGGTGCCAGGTCACACTGTACACAGAGCACTATACAGACTTAAACAAAACATTTTGAAAGCTCAATATCTCGGTGCCCCACTCCAACATGGCAACCGTGGGCACATTCCCATTTCAGTATATAAGGACAATTAAGCACCAGAAAACGCACCACGTTTTTGCCCACGTTTCTTGAAATGATGATGAAATAAATAACAATACATGAAATCCAATGCATTACTTGTGCTCCCCCACTTTACAGCCATTTCAATGTTATCATCACCACCATCTTATCGACAGTCTTAAGTGTGTCGGAGCGTAAACATGCTCCATATTGACGTGTCAGCAGAGACCTGTTCTTACTGAAAATGGATGTAAATGTGAAGCTGCCTTTCCATTGCGCAGAAATGGCATAATAAGAGCCTTCAGCTGGCCGTAATATTCTACTTACATTAAGCTCCCATTTGCGACGAAAATCATTCTCACCTTGTGTTTGAAACTTTTCATCAAAGCATATTGCAGATGTGATAAGAGCCTGTTTTTAGGACGCAGTGAGAGAATCTATGCCCACACGGATGAATTTAAAAAAATCCTCTCCGAGTCCTTTGCGGCCTCCTCTTCCTTCCCTGCTGGGTGAACCCTGGGAGTTCCCACATGACAACAGGAATCCACATCACACTTGCACAGACTGTATCAGCTCTATATCTCTCCAAGGCATGAAAGCTCTCTAACAAGCGTGTGTGAAGATATTGGCGACACTCCATGTGTGTCCCGTCTCTTTTATTCAATAGCAGCCCATTATTTTCGCCTGTGAATAAAAGGCCTTAACTTTACATCTTTCACTTTGAATAGGGCCTAAACCGGCTGTTCCTGAGCCATATCTCACCAACACCCTCTTTCTGTTCCCAGCCGCTTCTATTTCTGCACACTTCCCTTGCTCAGCCATCAAATGATACCGCTATTTAATCAATTGAGAAACTGTTTTTTTTTTGGCGCCATCCTTTCACCACACACTTGACAGTGATTGAACAGCACAGCCATGCAATTCCATTCACCGCTGCGATAAAGAAAAGGATATCTGGGAGGTGCTACGTCTGCTCATCGTGTTTGTGTGTGTAAGACGGCTATGAATTTCCTTGTGACATCACCAGGCTGCAAAGCATCTGCATTATGTAGGGGCCTTTCTGAGCTCATCGTAGAATGAAGCAGCAGGGGAGGAGGGGGGTGAGCTATAGGGGAGGTAGGGCGTGTAGAGCCATTCACAACCCTTGTTTAAGTGCGCAGGTTGAGGGTCCTTTCAGATGCCAAGACAAGACTTGAGTCCACTTGAGTCCACAAGTCTTTTTTCAGGTCTGTTTTAAATGACATGGGGTTAGGGCCAGTTGTCACTGGTGACCGCTGAAATGGCGTCTTTTTTGTTGCGTAGTCAGTAGATCTGAAGCACCAATTCTGCACGTACCGCTGACCCGAGTGACGGCTGAAAAAAAATGCATCGGAAAAACTGGGGGAGGGGTGACAGAGTAGAGCTCAATTTGTGATACGCCCTTAACGTTAAAGTGAATAAGGTATTTTAATTTACAAAGGACTTATATATATCATAGTGATGACAGGTTGGAGTGGAAAAAAAATGTTTCCAAAAACAGTTTTTGAAGCATCTGTCATAGAAACAGCACTCAAACAGTTTGACATTAAACAAGCAACAAAGCAGATACAATTTAAAAATATAGTAATAAAACATGACAAAGAATATATGAACAATCTTCACTGGAGAAGAAAAACACAACATTGAACAGCACTCTTTAGTAACACTCTCTAAGGAGGAGAGGCCTAGCCAGCAAGAACTGTGTGACAACTGACAACCAAGATCGACCAGAAATATTCCTTTTTACTATTGAGATCAATAAATCACACAGGCCTAGTCATCCATTCACAAGACTAATTTGTGAAATCTGAAAAAGCGAAAGAGCAGCATCACCTCTGCAAAATCAAGAGCATTCAAACCCAGGCTTGAAATACTTGACCACTCCAGCATCATCAAGTGACCGCGGGATCACATGAGAGAGACTTATTCTACTGTTAACATGGAACATTCCGGGTTGAAAGCTGTTTACCTCCTGATGGCTTGGCTGCCTTAGCACAGGCGCTGGCCAGTTTCCACCGCTCGATTCTAAGATTGAACGTCAGTGAATGGACGACAAATAATAAAAAACACAAAGCATCACGATGTCCATCTGGGGGTGACTTGTGAGTGTTTTTCCTCAGCACCAGCGCACATTGTTCAGTCGATGCCTGTACACACACACACAACTTTTTGTCTGAAAAAGTTGGTTATTCAAGACAGTATGTATGGAAAAATTGAAAATCATATACGTACTAGTATAAGACACCGACTACAAAAGTTACTGTCCATTTATAGACATAGTCCAAGGCTCATGCAGACTTTACTGACCCTCTTACAAGGAACGCTTCAGATGTGTATTATAAGCAGTTATAGTACTTTGACAGCTTTGACTTGAAGTACTCACTAGACTATTCCAACATTTCCACCAACACACAAAGATGTTTTTTAACTTGGAAGAAAAATGTGATACTCTTCTTCCACACACCATCAGAACCATAGACCAATAACATGAATCAGAAAAGTTGCACGCGTCAGTAAATTTCTATTACATATGATAATTTTCCTCATGTCAGGTCAGCATGATGCCTCAAAGACTGAAGACTGACACTGACCCCCTCACTGGGATTCAACCCCATAGTTTCCTATCCCGGAGTCGATGTTGTCACCCAGTGTTTGAACAAACAGAACAGAGGGAGGACAAAAATGTCCTCAGCATCCTGTCAATATTGCAGAGAACCCAAGTAGAATTTGAAACGCTATATTAAGAGCCGAACACTGCCAAACCAAACAAGTAGAGCAACAGGATCGCAAGAGGCAGGCTTGGGTGGGGGTGGGACTGGAATGGGCCCCATCCTTTTATTTTTGCATGAATGGGTCTGTGGGAACAAGATGTTAATGTATGATGCAAGTTCTATAGCAGAGTGTAGCACAGAGCATTGCCGGGATTCCAGGCATCTGTGTGAAATAGCCGCGACACGAAATGAACCCGGGCTGACCCCAAGCATTCAGGGGTCAACTGTGCTGTCGTCCCAACTCAGAAGCAAAACTACGAGTTTCAGCAGGATAATTGGGCCAGTGACAGAAATGTGTGAAGTCGCTTGCTGGAGAGACAACTATGCAAATGTGTGCAAATGTATCACAGTGGCGAGACAGTCACTTCTGCAAAGTCTGTCAAAGCCGCAGCAGCTCATTATTGTGTAAGCGCAGAGGTATGGAGAAGTGGAAACATTTTAGGCTTCTCTTTTCGCCATCTTTCTGTTTTGGGTGAAGATACTCATGTCCTTAATTCAGTCAGGGGGATTTTGGTTTCTGTAAAATGGGCCAAGATAAGTGATGATGGATTGAATCACATCATCATCATCAGTTTTCAAATCCTGTCATATTCTGTCCTCACCAGTCGGGTTACTACTGCGGAAGAGTCACTTGGAGATGGTGGAAAAGATGCTGGACATGGATGGATTACATGGACTCCCATAAGCTCATCCACAAATTCATAGATCTCCAGAAGTTCTCAAGGACGTCTCACACTTCCTCTTTAATGAAGATTTGGCGGGAATTTTTACATCAAGTGAAACAAGTCAAACTCAAATCTAACCCACTAAGGAAATTTATGTGGCCGACAACCGCTGTAAAACACATGCAGACAATTGGCATGTAGACAAACTTCAGTGTTAAAGCATTGCCTTTACACAGGATATTAAGCGAGGAATAAATGTCAAGAATTGATTTGGAAAATCACTTGCGTAGGTGTAACATAGGTAAACGGGAATTCCATGAAAGACGGTAAAATGATGCTCAGAGAAGAATACCAGACTGCCTACTGCATTGAGAGTCGATGGTGGAGGAGGACAAGCAACATATTTTGTACTCTAAAAGTACCCTTCACTTATTAAACGTAAAACACATTACGTCCTCTCTTTCAACTACCATTTCCTTTTTTGATCAAATTGCTGAGTTCAGCAGTTAAAGTTTGTGACAGGACTTTCTATAGTTTATGGATGATTGCAAAACGGACCAAACATTTGTTTGTAGACATCACATTTAACAAGAATGTATGGAAGAGGATTTGGGCCAGTGAAGAAAAAGAAACAATAATTGGCAGAATTCTGACTCAGATTTCTGACTTTAAACAGCAGCCTGACGTTTCCCGCCCCACAATTCATTGCTCAACGTTACAAAGTGAGAATTCTGAAAAAAAAAAAATCAAATTCTCACTTTAAAGTAAGAAATCTGAGATAAAAGTCATAAATAAAAGAAAAAATAATTCTCACTTTAAAGTCAGAATTATTTTTTTTCTTCACTGACCCTAATCCTCTAATGTAAGAATGAATCGCTATTTAAATAAAAATAACAGATGATGAGCAGATATTTCTGACCATACGGCCGAAGAAATCAGGAGCCCGTAGAAGGAAAACTTTGTTGGTCCGCGAAGGAGTGTGAGCTGCACTGGCTTCTGAGGCAGCTCCAGACATCTGATGATGTGCGGAATGTGGAGGTTTCTCTCTCTCGTGTGTGTTGAAGGAAACAGTAAAGAGGATTAAAATAATTTGTGTTCTGTGTGTAAATAGTGCAGGCATTCTGATGATACATCTACTGTGTAAATCCACTCTGAAATACACACACCCATGTTTGTATCTTCTTCTTGCCTTGTGGGGACCTCTCATTCACATAACCCTTTCCCCAGCCTCTCACCTTAAACCTAACCCTCCAAAACACATGGCTAACCTTAACCAGGACTCGGAATCAAACTTACACCCATTTATAATGACCCAGTTATTTTACAGTTTACATCCTCAAATTGAGGTTCGGACTTGTGGAGACCAGCAAAAATATCCCCACAAGGCAAAATGTGTTGGGTGTATTTCCAAGCATTAATCCAGACAAGGACGCACACACACCAGAACAACACTCCAACCTCAATTGGCTTCATGCGTCATACGGTGAGTAATTGTTGGTCGTCTGATGACATTCAACTTAATAGGAATTAATAGCATTTTGCCATTATTTTCAATCTGAGGAGCGTTTCCCGGGCCTCACATGAACGTGCTGCAGGTGTTAGCATGAATTGATTGTGATGCATTACAGGCCAGCGTGCCCCTCCAGAGCCCCAATTATTTTCCAGGATACATTCTAAGGCAGGTCACGCTTTTATAATCACTTTTGGTCTGTCAGACAGAACGCGCTCAGGCCTTGTTGCGCTCGCAGAAGGAGCCTGTGGAGACTGTCGTGGGTTCTGTGTCACCTCATGGCGAACTGGGGGTGGAAATGTGTCAGTGCAATTGTTTACTGAAGCAGAAATCCTTTTAAAATTACTTTTTTAACAGCATGAAAGGCCAAGCTGTTACTTCGAAATTTGCTTCCCGCATTTGAATTGCTGAGCAGCTCAACATATATTTCTTTGATCCAAATTATTAAAATGATTTCTCTTGGAAGTCACTTCAGGTGATATGATTTGCATCTGAATATAAGCAAACAATAAACATATTTCTTTTGGAAGTCACGATTTATTTCGTCACAGATGTTTTTGCAGCGGTTATGGCAGACCTGAGGAGGAGTAAAAGAGAAAAACAGAGTGGATCTGATAACGTTCGTCTGATGGACCGACTGAGATTAAAATCTGATGAAACGGATGGGGATGGCGAAGCAACGCTGGGGAGTTAAGGAACTCAGATGGCTGGTGTGACCCCGTCATCCCACCGTTTGAACTTCTAAATGACTGAAACCTTCACCGCAGAGAGTTGAAAGAATCTTTTAAGAGGTGTGTGTTAGCTTTTATAAGTCAAGGCTAATCGGTCAGAGGGATTTGATCTGCAACATTGGGAATATAAGCGTAGCATTTAACTAGAGCACAGGTGTCAAACTCAAGGCCAGGGGTGGGAATGTAGCCGCATTATTGGCGACTCGCAAGAACTTTATATGTATATAATATAAACTAAATATATGTGGATCTTAATTTTTTAAAAATATTTTAGCTATATGTATATAAATAATATATAATATAATTTATATTCATATAAGAGGAGCAATAAAAAATGGCATCACAATGTAAAAGTGACAAAACAAAGTGGGTATTTCCCTGCTCAATGTGACGCTGCAGCCACAGACAATGAGCCAGCCAGCCACAATGGTGGTCATTTGGCAATGCGAATTGCAGTTCATGCAACAAACACGGAGTTGATCTCCGCTGTAGAACATGAGTCTTAGTGTCAAATCACCGCACTGAATTTGAGCGCTACCAAGACACTGGTGAACGAAAGCTAACTGGAGCTAACCGCAGGCGAAACCAATGCTCATGGAGTTTATTGCTTTAGATGAGTAGCCCAGTTCTATTGTTTAAGACTGGAGCTTGGACCCCACACTCACTTCCTGGACATGCAGTCGATGAAAAGAGAAGCGGTCTGTCTGGTTATTATTACACTGTGGGTGTGATCTGTTCATTGTTCATTGAAAAGGGAATTAAAGTTATTAATTTTACATTAAGCACTTTGCCCTTTTTTATTATTTATTTGTCACTTGATTTGAAAAGTTGGAATATTTTCAGTATAATAGTGTTGTTCAGTATAATTGTTGAAAAATACAATGGCTTTTGTGTGTGATTTAGTTGCGGAAAAACACAAAAAAACAATCTGCAAAAGCATACAGTAGTTAATATGAAGTGCATCAGCATCACAAAAATTGCAGCGTTCAAGTTTCTGCATTTCTAACAGAACCCCCAGAATAATCATACAATTACTATATATGTTTCTATCAATAACCCATTTTTAAAAATATATTTATATTTATTATTTTCTTCCAAGGCAGCTCAGTAGAGGTTTGCTTAGGTGTGCACACATGAACTGAATAGTTCCTTGTTGCACCACACTGAGGCTTGCCACAGTATCACAGCATCTTTTTGACATTATATAGAAAGTGCCTGCAGGTATGTTAGGCACACGGTTACTACTGCAAATCCTACAATGCCTCTGCTTTGGGAACGGCGTGTCAATCAATCCTCAGTTGACATCGCCAACATAGTTTAATTCGGGAATCAAAGGGCTCATCGTCGCACCAGTCGAGGAGGAAAAACACGCTATTTTTTGTTATAGTCGGATTGAGTTTCTGTGGATTTGACAAGATGACTGCTGATGCAACTGAAGACATTTGTTTTTCAACAAAAGAACAACACCAAACTCTTTCATAGTGCTTCAGAGCCAAAGAACAAACACCACGCTTTCATCCCAACGCTACCTCTCCTCAACACAGCAGGGAGCCTCCTCCAAATCCCAGCAAAGCTTTCAACACTGACATCAAAAGCCATTTGTTGCTGGACCGGGCCACACCCAAAACACATCGTAACACATTGTGGTCAAATTACAAAGCCTGGCTCCACCTTAAAGAGGGCACCTTAATTTCCCTATAACCACCTCGCCGGCTCTACCCCGCTGCTCAGAAAAAAAGAGGCATCAGCAACATTTCCATTTACGACAGGAGCCAACAACGTCTCTCATTTGTCAACAGATAGATGAGAATGGACAAACATGGCTTTTAAAGCACCACTCGTGCTGTCATTTACACACCAGCGGTCCTCCAAGGCAGATGCTGAGTTTGGCTTGGCCGTCACTTAACAGCTTTTACCAGCCAGTGCAGGAATTACTGCTGGAAACACAACTAAATGTGATTATCTGACGCACATTTCTGCAGTCGCTCTGCTTGTCTTGCGCCGCACGCCTACCCACCACCACCACAAAAAAAATCAGTTGTATGTGTGTTAACCTTTTAATAGTCCCTCTGGGCGTGAAGGCAGTGAAGAACAAGAAATATAGAGCTATGATTTATATGTTTTTTAATTACGCCGGTTAATTATCCGTGAGGATACGTCTGTTGTCTTCCAATGTGTGTTTTAGTCTACGCTGGCTGGTGGATTCCTCCTTCAGGAGGATCGTGTGCGCAGCAGCGAGAGAGAGAGAGAGAGAGGACGTGTGAGGTTTTCAAAACAAACCGGTGCCAATGCTAAGCTGATAGGCTAATTAAACTCACCACAGGGAATAAATGTTTCCTCTCTGCTCGCCATTAGTCACACCTGGTACAGGACTGTCGCTGAAGACAAACACGTGCTCACAACATGCGTGGAGGGGGTCGAAAAAAAGTGCTGAGGCCACAGATTAGGTGGCAGGAGCAAATAACAAATCACAAACACGGAAGGAGCGAGTGTTTTACTGAAGCTTTATTAGACTAAAATACTGACTCACGTCAGTTTCAATTTATATTTTTTTATAGTCAAAATAAAGACTGAAAATCACAGTGGATGTTGAAATAAAACAAACAATCCAAGCATACAATCAGGTAACAGGCCTTTAAGATAAATGTAGTGTGCAACCAAGATCACGTTAAAAATCCAGAATATCTAGTGTGAGTTCTGTCGTAAACATCAGCCTACAGAAGACAGAGAAGCCAGCATTCATATTACAAGTGTGACCAGCCTGATTCAGCATGTTGGATACGGTTGTATAAAATACTCATGATGCTAACAACACACAACGCAATAGGCTTCCCTTTCACTCTGTGAACTGCTTCTGAACCTTAATAGAGTGGTGCTGCATCTGACTCCTTCCCATTTGATGCTCAAACCCATGCCTGCCACATGGCATTATTTGCTGGGATCACTTCAAAGCAATCTGAAATCAAAGATCTTGTACTTTGCCGGAGCCTCGCTGATACTTTTTCATCTCACCCCCCCCGAGTCTTCCTCCGTCATTTGTCAACACGTCCATTAACCATCCTTATATAATAGCATTTGTCGTCCCTCTCCCACATTTCTTACCTCTTAAAATCGACACACTAATTCTGCCTGTTGTGTAGGGGAAGACATTCGTCTGGTATCGAATGCCCCCCACAGCTGAAGCATGGCAGCGACATATGGAGCTTCCCAAGTGGGTAGGTCGATGTGGCGCAGCTGGTGGAAATCCACTAATGTTATTGGACTGGCAGATTTTACTTTCATGCACACATAACTGATCCGGCTCTATTCTTCACATATCTCTAGATCTATTGATCTATCTGCTCATTTAAAGGGCTCCGGATTGTAAGAAAATGCTCACAATTTTGCAAACAAATTTGCTGACAATGCAAGTAAATTTCAAAACTACCCTGAAAGTCCGATCTATGGATGTACAGTTCGGCACAGGCTTCACATCTGTGACCATCCTTGAAGAGTGACCCGCCCCCCGACTGACAGACTAACAGTGGCAGATTTATTTATTTATTTATTTTTAATCAATTATCATTATTAAGTCATATCAAGTCTCGTTTTGTAATTCTAAATAACTACATTTCATTACACGGTCTGTCTGCAAAGCCAAGCTGTTTCATGATGAAACATACCAGTTACTACTTTAAGTGGTCAGTTCTGTTCTCTGCATGACTGGACTTTGACTCGAACATCACCATTTGTTTATGTTCACATACAATAGATATCTAATTGAAGAGATGGGCAATTCAATGTTTGACTCTCTCATAGAACCCAGTCATGTTCGACTGCTCTACCAGTTCTATTTTGGGGTCTCTTTATCTGGACACATCTCTCAGATGCCATTTAAGAAATATTAGAAATCATGTGAAGACATTATCATTAATTCATATAATATTCTCTAAATTAATATACTAACTGTCAACCAGTCCGTTATCGAGTGTGATAAAAAATTGTAACTATATTAAGTGAATGTCAAAACTGTGTCTCTTCACATCTCGATTGCTGAGTTTTGTTCTGTGTTTCAGCCAGAAAGCTTGCTATAACTTTGAGCTATCTATTATGCATTTATTCGCACAAACTGAAAACCTAATTGTCATGTTTTATTGATTTACTTTATTTCCTACTATTTTACTGCGTAATCTGTGGTTATTTTTCACGTAAATTAAAACATTTATATGCCTGTGCCATCGAAAACGGTTTTCTATCATCGTGCAACAACCCATTAAATAGTGAGACCTTCTATTAGAAGCAGTTGTAGAAGTGGCAGATTATAGCTTTCCCTTTGGAGAGACGAGTAAATGCCAGATTAGAACGGAGCACTGTATATCAGTCAACATGCAGAGAGCTCAGAGAGTGGTGGAGGGCAATTGTTGGAGATAGTTTTAGCTGTAAAAAAAAACCATAGAGCACACAACAACAAGGTTCATGGGTGTGGTAAACGGGTGGATGATCCCGATGGGTCAAGACGTAATGGGAAATGCCTAAAGAAGAAGACGCAAGAACCATTGAACCATTGCTTTTGTAGTTGGCTTAAAACACTAAGCTGTGAATAACACAGTCCCATCCAATGAAAGATTCTCATTTGATTGTATTAAAGTACAGAGTTCCACGTCTCAGGACAATTTAGCTTGAGTAATAGCTGAGGCGCCTCTTGGAGCTTGGTGGTTTGTAATGATAAACGTTGGACAAGAACTCGCATGTTTAATAATGTGAGCAACTTCACATGTTAAAGACCAGTGTTCCACCGCACCACGATGAAAGCGAGGGGGAGCAGAAGCAGACTATATTAGAGCTGCAGCTTCTTAATCTCTCATCCTCTGCTTCAGCCTAACTGACATTTTCTTAATATATTCCTCTCCGGATTCCAACATTTTAATTAGGTCACCGCAAATCTCCGCCCACAACTTTTATTCTTTTTCTATTTCATCATGTTTGTCATTCGCCTCCTTCCGAGCTCTTTCTCTCCTTTCTTGTACTTGTCAGGTTCTGCTCAGCGGGTTATCTCTCTAATGGCGCATGCTGGTGTTCCAACCAAATCCTGCAAGTGCCAAGAGTAAATACAGCCTCCCTTAATGCATAATTGAATTGCGGAATTAAATAAATCAGGAGATTTACATGGAGAAATCCAGACTGCGGCGGTGGGGAGATGAAGCGGTGGCAATCAGTCGCAGACCTCTGATAGCATCTGACAAACGGAAGGTGTATTTGAACACTTTGTGGAGGTCAATTGGATTTTCTTACATTTCATACACAATCATTATTCTATAAAGTACGTCTGAACTATGTCACGATTCTCAGCTTATCTCCCTCCTCCATGAAAACAAGAGGAAATTACTTTTTTACAAAGGGTCTGACGAAGCAGAATCTTTTACAGGCTTTCCGTTGGCGCAGCACAACATTTGCTGTGACTTAACAGCTTTGCTGAAGGGCTCTCGCCCATAACGGAGGTAGCATCTTTTGCAGTTGCATTCCTTTTCTCCACAGAAGGTGTAAGCTGTGTGAGCGGTGTAAAATCAGCCGTAACCACACATGAATGAACAAACACTGTTATAGAGAAATGGCCTCACCAATTTTTGTTGTGTTGGGAATATATATATATATATATATATATATATATATATATATATATATATATATATATATATATATATATATATATATATATATATATATATATATATATATAGGGCAAGTACCCAGCAGGCTCCTACTGTGCCTCCTTGTTGGTACCCTGGCTGTGTATTGGTGGGTATTTTGCGATATGCTACATATTCTGATTGGCGATACAATACATTGCGATAGTGTCAGATCAGCAATACATTGTAATAAGAGCCTTAGACTTTCAGTTCAATTTCACAGTCCAACAGAGGAATGAATTACTACTCAACAAAACAACTGCAGTGTACAGACAGAAAACGTTAGTATTCAACACGAATGCAGGAGTATATCCAAGTATCCATTTATTGAATATGGACCGACATAAAATATCAATACACTACCACTCAATAAAGTTGTGCAAAATGTCGATACAAAATCTAGTATGGAAGAAGAAACATATTCTACCTCTATTCCACCTCTATGCTTTATCACGGTGACAGTATTACAGAAGCCCCAATAAGAAGAGCAACGTAGAGACAACCCCGAATCTAATAACACAATGGGGACTATGGGGGAGGGTGTGTCAACCTGAGAGCCACAAAGCAGCACAGCACTGTGTGTAAATGCATGTATAAACGCCATGATACCGAGAATGGCCACATTATGTGACTCAAGAAAATCATGAAGCAGAGTTTTAGATGACTTGCACAACAGTTTTCCATCTACTTCCTTTTGCATGCTGCAGGAAAAAAAGAGCTGAGCAACAGCGTCAGATCAATTAGCTCTTCAGATGTTTTCAAAGTGTTTCCTGCCTTAGTTGTGTCTACTTCTTTTTCCTGTTCCTGGAATGTCACTCTCGCCGGCAGGATTTAAGTATGAACTAAATGTAAACAAGCTTCTTGAAAAGGCTGCACAAACAGGAAAAAGGGTGACGTGGCTTAATGGCACTTCTTTAGTAGGATGGAGCTCGATGAGTGACTGCGCTCCTGTCTCCAACCATAATAGTAGCCTTGATCCTGTGGAACTCAAACTGACTGAAGAACTAAGAGCTCCGACTCGTGGCACAGGTTTTTTTCAACACAGTCAAACCTTTTTTTTTTCAAATCAACTTGGCAAAACCTGGCAACCCACTCCTCCAGCCACAGAGGTGCTGTGCTGTGACTTCAGCGGTGACACCACTGTTTGATGACCAGATTATCTGGACTGTCTGACCCACCTCTCACATGTTTGCTCTTTATTTGATCTCTTTCTTGTAGTCCGTGGTGTCAAGTACCAAGCAGAGGCCAGCTCTGCGGTCGTGTTGACGCTTCAGCATCAAGTGTGATTCGAAGTCTGTATATGGTGTGGAACTTTGAAAATTTACCAGATCCACTTTGCGAACCATCGTCTGACTCCCTGCCAGAGCGATCCATAGTACTCAAACCCAGTCTAGACGTGCAAAGAAGGAGAAACTAGGTGTTGGGAGTTATGGATGGGGCGCCCCTCAACAGTGCCTTTTGTTTTTTAAACAATTTTAACAATTGTTAAAGACATGCCATTCATATCTTCGTACGCATCATTTGATCATGTACGGCTGGCTTAGAGGGAAGAAGTGTTTATATATAGATTGTATCAATTTCATGTTGTTCTTACCATAGAACAATGTATTGCTTGTGTTAAATAATACTGCAGAAAACAAATCATCACCCTCAAAATAACTGCATGCTGAGTAACAATCACAATGTTGTCAAAACAAATCACAATTCTATTTTTTGCCCAAATTGTTGGTAATTACATTGTCATTACTTTAATAATACAGTTCCATATAGTAATGCTTGAAAATGACAACAAGGCTATTACCATACAGATAGCGCTTTCATTTATTTCTTTTTTTCAACTTTGGGCGGTGACTTTCGTATTTCAAATGTCTCTGGTTACTACAGAAAGATGGAGGACATGGAGTGCCAAAGTGTAGGATTGAAGTGGTGAAAGATGGTGAGGTTAATGATGACATACTGCTGAGGGTCATTTCCAGGGAAAATAACACTGTGTTCCAGCGTTACTGGAACTGCACTAATTATGTTTTTCCAGCACAGCGCGGAGTTCCAGCTTGTTGACTGTGTTGTCTGCTGATACATAAGACAGAAACTATGCTACATTGCTACAAGGCCGAGCGACTGCTAATCCATGACCTCCTGTGAAAGATAAGCAGGGAAAGTTGCTTTTATCGGTCCTGCGGCGCGGCTAGGGTTAGGAGGGCTGAGCTTGAGCTGTGCAGTCGGTGTGTGCTCCGGGGGTTTGGAAGCGGAGTGCAATTGCAGGATTGTGCATCTGAATTATATCGAAGTGAAGTTGAGCCAATAATTATGCGGTGAGTCCTGGCAAGTAGCGGGAGGCGGCTCGCTGATGGTTACAGAGCGAGATGGGGTACAGTGGTGCACTGTGTGGCAAAACTTAAACAGGTCTGAAGAGAGACTCCCGCCTGGGCAGAAAAACAGAGCCCCCTCTGTGTGTTTGTATGTGTGCTCCTATTAAATCCAGGAGAGTGAGAAGGATGGGTGGGGTTCAGTGGGTTCAGTCACATGTAAAGGCTGCTTTGTCGCTGCGTCTTCGGGTGTGGGGCCGCTTTTGACATCACCAGCACCACACATTCACCCCAAACACACACATTTTTCTTTTCAACTGGAGCAAACACACTCTGTTGCAACAGCGCGCGCGCGATAACCATATGGACGCGTCACCGACTGAAGACATCTTTCACTGGCGCTAATCACTCTGACGTAACAGATGCTGAGACTCAGGCGCTACTGGAAAGAAAAAAAAAAATGAAATTCCCGCTTTTCCAACAGCTGGCCAGAACAGAAAGAAGACATCGGAAGAAAGGCAGGATGGGAGTGAACAGGCGTCCTCTGTGTCTTTGGGGCTGCAGCTGACTTTCATTTAATGGGTGCATTAGTCATTGCTTACCGAGGAAATTAAGCAACTAATTTCACTTTAAAAGAATAACCTCTCGAATGCGCTTCAGCTACAAGCTAAATTCAGGCGTTTGACACATTTGTCACCAAGGTAACATCAATCTACTCAAGACATTGAATGAACAATATACATTGCTTAATATAAATATACATAAATAAGACTCCAAAAGTGACTCCAAAACACACCAACCTGCCCAATTCGGACGAGGAGATTCGAGTTGGCTACACCATTTTTTGGCTGCCATGATAACGCTGTGCGCAGACACAGATCGAATCATTTTTGGCATGAACTGCATAGATATTTCATTCACTCGTGTTCAACTGATCGACTGGTCCGAGGACATTGATTTACGCCGGGATCTCCAAACTTCGCTCCCTCTGACAGAGGAATTCAAATTCAGTAAGCGCATTTATATTTATAAATCCCAAATAAATTGCTTCATTGAGTCCAAGCTGTTTTCCTCCTGGAGGGACTGGCAAGCGGTGACCAATAGCCAGATATCAGATCAGAGCCCCCATGGTGGGGGATTACGATTCTGATCCAGATTATATGCAGGATTTGGGGCCTTGAACTTGGGCAATTTTAAATTATAGCCATAGTTTTCATGGTGTGCTTGTGTGTCTGAAAATGTACTTTGTGATCACAGTTGTTTTCAGGCACTCGCCGAAGGAGCTGTTGGTTCACTCGCCACATTAGCTTGTCATCATTTGCCCGCAGGAATCCACAAGGGGAACACGGCGATCAGACCCAGTGCTGACCCAACATGCACACAAAATCTCTGCCATCAGTCACCTAAAGCAAAGTGGCGTTCACGACAAACATATGAGTTTAACCCCATTTGCATGTCCCTCACCCTCCCAAATCAACAGAAACAGGAACACAGCTGTGGAGTCGTGTCAACAGCTGCGGATGAATCGGGTCAAAGTCAGCACCGTCATCCAGCCCGTGTCCTCTGAATCATCAGCAGCGCCGCAGGCAGAGATGCCACGTGGATCACAGCACAGACACAGAACTAGAGAGGCCCTTCTTTGACCTTAGCGGCTCCACGCAGCCAACACATAGGTACACTCCCAACCCCAGGCCATCACACACTGACACCATCAGCCGGTAAACACTAGTAACATGCAATTTGTGCCACAGAAGTACACGCTGAACGAGCGTCCAGCAACATGCCACCACGCTTTAAGCAAACTGAGCGAGACGTCATGCATATCCCACAAACACGACATGCGCTGCATTTATAATTTCACTGACACAGCAACACAGTCTCACGGGATTCATGTTATTACTGGTAATTGCCATGATTGTAACACAGGAGCGTCCTAACTGAAGGCGCTGCACATGATGATGTTCGCTGACATGTGACACCCAACTCAGACACATGACAGCACACAGGAATAAATTAGTATTTCTACAACAGGTCAGAGCAAAACGACAAAAGAAAGACTTTTTTCCCTGCATTATTTATTACTATTTAAATTCAAAATGAAACAAATTAAATTTGCTTTTTATTTTTATTTTATTTTTATTTGTGTATATATATATATATATATATATATATATATATATATATATATATAAATTTGCTTTTTATCTATTTTTTGCTATTTTTTATACAAATTTGTGCTTATATTGTGGCTACAGAAAATGGGGTAAAAAAAATAGCAAAAAATAGATAAAAGGCAAATTTAATTTGTTTCATTTGTGAATGAATATATATATATATATATATATATATATATATATATATATATATATATATATATATATATAATTTCTTTTTTTTGTCCAATACTGTGACACCTTGCAACACAATATGACAGGAGTGGTTAATTTGATACATTGCAATATATTGTGATATTGTGAGTTCAGCAATATATTGTAAAAATAACCATCATTTTAAAGGGCAAAACCAGATAGTACATAACTGAAAACTTGTTTCAATCATGTGTATGAAACAAGTTTATGGTTTTGAGTTCAGTTAGACACTCAGTTAGATTTCACAGTCACAGGGGAATAAATCGCTCCCTTAATAACAAAGTGACACTGGTGGACTAAAAGAAAACATAAGTATTAAACACTTCACAAATGCAGGAGCATATGCAAGTATCTATGTATTAAATATCAATATAGACAAGACAATATCACACAATCAAGTATTCGGATAATTAAGCAAAAATATTGATACAATATCGCAGAATGAAGTATCGCAACATTTGAGGATATTGATGTTTTCTTACACCCCTAGTTAAGAGTGGCGGAACTTTGTTCACTCCTAGTTAAAAGTGGTGAAAACCTGTGTGGATAAAATTCCAGAGAATGTGCATATATTTAACAAATATTAAAAACAAATTCTTAATATTTTTTAGCAACAAATGACAACTCGGCACATAACACCATATACGCACAAATGAATTGACCCCTTACACTTACAGTGGTGACATAGAGATTTCTCATTTTCAACATGGCGGCGATCGTACCCCGAGCCCCCCATCTCAACAAAAAAGTTCAATACACAATGCTGCTCTTACTCAACTCAATTGCTCCATTATTTCCAGAGAAAAAAACCTCCTAATTGAAGATGATGGTGCCATCACTGTGTTAACACCTGAAATATTCTGGCTAAATAAACCACCATAATTTCATTGCACCCGCGTGATAATTGCCCGCCAACACTAATATCCTCCAAACAGCTCAGCTGGAACCGTCAAACGTCTCTACTCCTGGTCACATTAGTCAGCCCCGTAATTCACCCGGAGGCTTTCACATTAGATTCCAGTGTGACCTTTAACTTCCGGCTCGAAGGTATTCTTCGACTCGACAACGACAGCACTATTTACCCCATTATTCTTCTAAATTAAGATCAACACACCACGTCACACAAATTGTGAACAACTCATTACAGCCATTCTCTCTTGCTGGTAAATGGCAGTTGTGTCTTTCGGGGGAAATGGAGTGAGCGCTAAGCAAGCCGATGACTCTGGTTTATAATTGCCCCAAATGAATCTTCTCCTGCAGCAGTTAAAGCAATTATGCTGGAATACACTGTATGTAAATCCTCAACCACTCAGTCTTCACGATGGGGCACGTATAGGTTGCCATTAAACTGACTTGAAAAGTAAAATCAAAGATTAATAACTACACAATGGCATGCACACCAGCAACACACAATACAAACATGTCAGCTACTTTATTTTTGTGGTGAATCTAATTTTAACTATGCATTTTGCTTTGCATTTTTAAAAAACAAAGCAATGTTTCAATTTATAATCGATCCGGTTTTCTACTGCAATCCACACTTAAAATGTTCTCTTGATACTGTACACTGCTATTTGTTCCAGCCATCTTATGTTTTGGAATGTGTTCATTCAAGCATTCTGTGAGTGTTGCATTGCCCACACAATGCCATCTTTCAGATAAAAATCTGTTCCAAATAAGCACCATATTCTTTGTATTTAAGAGTTGTGAGCTGTTCTGTAACTTAGCATAGGAGATGAGCTTCTGGATAGATCTACGTTGCAAAGGAGTTCTGCATGTCAGATACTATACTAGCACGAGTTGACAAAGTTCTAGGCCTTTCATCTGGGACCATGAGGGAGTCAAAGGAGTGATATCCCAGCCACTGATGGTAAATTTTACTGGTTGCGAGATTGAATCTATTCCCAACACCAAAATAAGATCTCTATCTTCGGTATATTTCCCTTCCACAGCCCCCCTAAGGTCATTAACTCTGACAAAAAGACCCAGATCACAGATAAACCTGCGAAAAAGAGTTCCATTTTGTGAGTGGCTGGCATCCGATTTCGATAGAGGCACAGCCCTTAGAGACTCATAGTCGCTGGTTCTGAATGCAGAATCAAGGAAGTCGTAGGGATTCTCCTGGTCACCTTCACTGGAGCTTCTCCAGGCAGCCAGCAGGAGCAAGATGAGACGGACGTGTTTTCAAGTGAAATATTCCACTTTCAAATCACTATTTCAAAAAAGCTGGGTAGCTAGAAAACTGTGAAAGATGAAGGCATACTGTACAATAGAAGAAACTTCAGTGTGACCCCAACTTTGGGATGTAAGTTTTTCACTCAGCCATACTGAATTACATGACTTCCATGTCATTTATGATGGGACCATGAGCACCGGCATACGCTTTTGTTATGTCACAGTTTCGCTCCCAAACTACTGACTCCCTCCTCTCATTTGACCAGTGGGCATTTTTCAATCTCTATTTACTCCAAACTTTGATAGAAACACGCCCACAAATGTTGCTCGGATTGCAGCTACAGGTGTCCATCATCTGCTTGTGTGAAGTGGAAACTACATCAGGCTTCATAGTGGCAGCTTGGCTTGTTTACATTCAGCAAAGCTGCCTGTTACAGTGGCATCCATGGGGTTGACCGGTAAGTGTTCATGGAAGTATGTGGGGTGTACGTGCGCATGCCATTAAAACTTTTTTTTTGTTTCTTGCACATAACCATGCCACAGAAAAGGAGAATGCTTTTGTAAGCATCCACACGTTTGATCCCAAACAATCTCCATGTCCTGGGTTGCTGTAAAAGCTTGTAGAATGCCTGTGGTTTGAGAATGCAGCACCACTTCGACGCATAATCATGCAGCTGGTGGACAAACTCAGGGTCAGCGCAGGACACCGTAAAGCAGATTCCTCAAAAAACAGTTACAAGGGAACTTTTGGACAAAGACGGAAGCCAAGAAATGCAATAACCTCTCCAGAGAGCGCATATATAGTGCATTAAATTATGAGTGCGAGAGAGAAAAATGAAAAAAAAAACCAAAGCATAATAGTGTCTACAATGCACACACAAACACACACATACACATTCCACGCTCACACAGCGAGTGCAGCTACCTATAAGCAGATAATGATTTTCCTAATCGTTCTCATCTATGGAAAGGAATTTCTCCTGAGGATAGTTAATGCACTAAAAGCCATGTAAAACGACTAACACACAAATGCACAACCTCATTTTAGCAAACGCTTATTTCCCTATACTGTCTCTATCTGGCTGCATTCAAGGTGGACTGCGTCAGAGTAAATTAAGTCTCTCCACATATATGCCACAGCCACAGCTTCATACAGTTATGTGACCACAGTTTGGATATTGCACACTCTTACGTCTGACATTTCTCTTGTCCCTGTTCAGGTTTCACAGCATGTTAGAGTCAGTGTATCTGAATTGAGGTGGTTTGCGTTCCTCGGTGATCCTGAGATCCGTGTTGTCGGGAGCATAGTGCTCCCTCTTGGGTCTCCAATAGTCAAGTGGTCTGCCTCTGGTATGGTTAGCCTACAGGACACCAATGGGAATTCGCTACTATTGGAGGAGGACGTAGACTTGGTGGGTAGCGGGAGAAAAGGAGGATATGAAAACAATAGGCGTGACTACAGAGGATGTAAAAGACAGGCTATGGTGGAGGAGGCTGACTTTCTGTGGCAACCTCTTATGGGAAATTCCATAGGGATCCACAGAATACTGGATGACCGTCCATAACCCTTTTCTGCAGGATCCTTCATAACAGAGGCCTAGTACCCCTGAAATGTTGGTATTGTTTACTCCAGTTATTGACTACATGTCATATGGTGACCCTTGTACTGAGGGATGACGGGTATTGTGAACCAGGGCAGGGTTCTCCCCAGCGCTTTAGCAGCAAAATGCTTTGATTTCTGCCCCTGCACTGGGAAAGTAACACCTGAGAGGCAGGTAGACCGTTATAGAGGGTTGTGAAAGATGTACAGTGGGCTTCGTCGTAATCGTATCCCCTACCACCCTTCATCAAACTCCTTCACACACTCTCCTAACCCCCCTCTTCGGAGGGAGATTCTGAGCTACATTTCACATTGCAACGGAACACATGTCAGGTTTCACTTTATAATCTGCCGACGTTCTTTGGACTACAACGTATACATGTGACGTGGTATTCAGTCTAGTTATTCTTAATCCCCAAAACCAGATTCCATAGCATTCCTTTTTTTTGATACACAGACAAATCCACCTCCTCCAAAAGCTTTTTAAAATTCGAATAAGAAAACGTGTGGTACTATATGGTACACATGGGAACCTCTACCTCATGATCTGGCAAGTGTAACAAGAAAATAGGACAAAATCCAAAAGACACAAACTTATTCAAAAGGTGGAACTTCTCGGGTGATTCCAATTTTACCACTCATATCTGATTCATTTGCCATGGCTGCTTGACTACAGAGTTAACAGCCTCCATGAACTCACACCACTACACTGATTGAATAACACCCCTTTAAGTGAGCAACACTCGGCGTTTGACATTGTCCTTTTATAATCACATCCTCTAATTATCTTCTACTCCTTTGCAGAAACGCCCGTCTCTGATAAGCTTTTTACCCCCCTGCACAGTAATTTCTGTATACCTTTGAGGCATCCAGTGTAATGGAAGAGAATTGGGAAGGATGCTTGGCAACAGATGAGAGAATCTTGGGATGAAGGAAGCAGCCAGAGAGAAGTGGAAGGGAGAGGAAATGGGAATAAAACAAGTGGAACGAAAGCAATTGGAAAAGGGGGGGAGGAGGGGCGGACAAGCGTAGGTCAGCGCGGGCGGTGGTATGTGGAAGTGTCTGCGAAGCGTTGCTGATGTGATGGCGCATTGATGATGGTGTTGATGATTCACTGCTGGTAGAAAATCAGAAAGAAAAACCTATTATTATCCAAAGCTCAATTACAGTGCAATTTGTCCCCAGCAGCAATAGCCGCAGCAGGGTTCCTCAATAAATCTGATTTGCCTGAAGGACCAGTGAATGACAGAGTGAGCGTTTCCACTTCAGACGGGAAACACAGAAGAGGATGAGCAAAGAGGCTGCACAAGGGGGTGAGAGTGTAAAGGAAATGCAAAGTCTCAAGGTGCGCACCTCTTCTACATAACAGCCCATCGAGGGGGAGAGTCCTCTGTTGAGGACCGGATAACCACAACTTAATCCACCATCAGGAACCAAAATCTCATCCATGAAGAAGACGGCTGCCTTAGCGATGGCACCGCGGGGATTTTGTGTTTTTTTAATCTGTAAAAAGTCACTGTCAGTTTTGCTGCAGCAACATGTAAATTCACGCTCTGTTGGATAGACAGAGTACTCTGCACTCAGTTCTGTGCAGCCCACAAGTCCCCCAGTCTCCCCACCCCAGTACAGTGAAATCATGCACAGAGTAGAATGGGCACAGATGATAGACAGGCAACGCTAACTCAAGTCACCACTGCAGCAGAAGACCACAGCAGGTGCCACTCTTGTCAGCTAGGGACAACAAAAAGTCGCACAAAAACATGGAAAAAAGGAGAGAAAAAGACCGGACCATCTACGAAATTCAGACGGATGGGTCACTTCCAAAAAGATAATGTCAATAGGTTGACTATATTTGAATAGCCTCCGAGGTCACTAGATCGCATCCCAATATAGCATTTGGGATGTTATGGAACAGGAAATAAACATCATAGATGTGCAGCTGACAAATGTGCAGCAACTTCGAGATGTTAGTGACAAGACAATATGGACCAAAATGTTTCCATCACCATGACAGAATGTACCCCACGAGGAAATGAGGCAACAGAGGGTCCAGCACTCTAGAAAGGCTTACATAATAAAGCGGACAGAGACGAACCACAGGAACACACTGTATTGGATTTGCGTGTACATGGGTACTCCCCAGATTATTGTCAATCCTGCGGGACTTTGTAGATTGACAGAGGTGATGTCTTTTAAGAGCTTTTGACGAGTGCCATAAAGAATGGGCCGACACACTACCTCCAAAATTAGCAAGCTGTCATCCATGTTGTCATGAAAGAAGCGCTCCGCTGACTGCTTCAAAGTCACGCACGTTCGCCGGTAATGACGTTTATTTAGACTGCTCTGCTCACAATAAACTGCGAATCGCATCTAGCAATCGCGTTTTATAATGAAAGTTTCCCAGATTCCCATCGTTTTTTCCACTGGCTGAGCTGCTGTCTGAGCGAGTCTCTCCACTGCAGCGCTGTACGGAGCTCCGCAAATATAGAGTGGTCGCGGAATTGAAGCGGAGCGCCGGCTGAGCTCCATCTGCCCTTCGTCGGCACAGCCAGAGGAAATGGACAAATTGAAAACACTTTATTCTTTTTCAGAAACCTCTGCACAGCTCCGCCTCCACAACGCTTTCGGACTTGGTGGTAATCGAGGGTAACGCTGCAGTATATTTAGAATATACAGTAAAACACATGCTACACATGGCGGAATCAGAGGCTTATCTTGGCGTACTTTGACTTCTTCACCTTCACCATTTCAGTGAAAATGACAGGTTCCAATCACAATGTTACTCAAGCTTAGAGTCAGGTTTACTTTTCCAGCCACACTACCCTAACAAGCCTTCAAATCAAGCCAGGTTCCCTTGAGGATTACCACTGGATGTGAGTCAATGTCGGCTTAGTAGGAGCAATGAGACATTTATCTTTTCTTTTTTTCTCCCCTCAACATTTCCTCCAGCTTTTGTATCTGCCTACTCCCTTTCTGTGCCTGTCGCTGTCTCTGGTTCTTTATGTCTCCTCTCACTATCTCTCTTAATCACACATAGAAACAAGTCTTCTGGGGTGTTGGCATGCAACAGAAGAAAAACGGAGGATGGTGAAGAAAAGCGCTGCTGTCACTTCCTCGCCTCCTGCTCCACGGGAGTGGAAGGACGAAGGCTTTCCCTGACAGGCTTTATCCCCACTTCCTCTGCCTAGACGACATGCCATCACCTAGTTCCCTCACACATCTTTTTGCTCCTCACAACCCCTGCTCATTACTAGAATAATGCAATACTGGCGGATTAGTGCGTGGCGTGTTGGTATCACGACAGCCAGCAATGATCAGTATACCAGTATAGATCAGGGACTTGCATTCCTGAAAGCTGGCACTCACCAGAGAAATGCACTATCGACCCACTCGCCAAGCAAAAACATCCATGCGACAATTTGCGCATGGATGCTAGCATGTCAGATATATACTTTGTTAAAGGATAAATAAATAAACATAAACAAAATGATTGAATTGTCATGGTAGTTGCACTCCAGAAGCCATGGTGGGAGCCTCCACAGGGGAAATTAGAGAACTAGACACCATATAGTGTTTGTATTAGTTTATATATTTAATAGGACTGTCAATAGATGAAAAAAATGTGATTCATCACACTATAGACATAGTTAACTCGCGATTAATCGCAAATTTTCGCATCAGTAAATGGAACTTTAAGGAACATTTTGCAACATAAGAGCAGCCATTGATGCAAACATTTGTTACTACAACAAGAGAGTCAAGAGACAAGAGCCCAGAACATTTTTCACAAGTTCTTGACAGAGGCGCTGAACACTCTTGGAAAGAATCCTCATGTTTGGATTGACATGAAAGTGAGTCTTTGACTGCCAGTGATTTTAACATACGAGTCTGTAGTCACAAGTCTGAACAGTGCAGTGAGGTACCTCTAGTCATATAAATGTAAAATAAAATAATTTAAAAAAACAGCACAAAACCACCTACAATTGAACATTAAAATCTGGACAAAGGACAACACGTGACCGTTTCTTAAAAGATATTCAGCATGTGTCTCACAAAGGGATAGGCGCTATTATCGCTGTCTACTGTTCCAACTCATTTTCAAAAGAGTGACACAAAAATTATGGAAAATGTGACAATATGGCGTATCGGGCCAATATCAGTCTTAAGCACTCGTACCCACCGAAACCACAAAACCAATACTACTTTATGGCAGTGCGCAGTTTTTGAAAGTCAGTCCATGACAATTTTGTATAATTTGTGTTTTTATTCAGTATTTTATTTGTGCTTCTTCAAGTACTTGTGTACTACTCCTTTTGGAAAAAGGTTATTGGTGGTACCTACAAAATACATAATGGAATGTGGTCTAATTCAATTAGCGAATTGTGATGTGTTTAGTTTAGATGTTGCAATTGAATGCAGAGAATTCAGGTTTTTAATTACAGAAAAAGTCATAATTATGTTCATTTGTTAAGTCCAGATTTTCAATTGACCCTTGAGGCTGCATAGTAATTCGATAAAAGCTTCACGCCGCACAGATCTGCAAGAACCACCACCACATTTTGGTGCGATGGATGTGTTCCATGGCAAATTTCAAGTTCAGTATAAAACCTCATCAAGAACACCTGATCTGCCTCTGTCTCCACATCCCCTCATATCTGTGTGTCTCTGGCAGTGCTGTCTGCTAAGCTTCTTACCTACGGGATTATTGGCAACGCAAGGTATTATATGTCTCCATTCATCGGGATAATGTGTTATTAATGCGTCGAGGAATGAAACCATCTGTAATGGGGGCCGGATTCCATGGTGGTGAAATGACAGAGACTATTTGATGTTGGTGTGGCTGATGACGCTTCATTGTCAGGCTTATTTGAAAAGACCGGGTGAAAGATTTAGTTTGCAGATGCGGCGTACGGAGACGTCCCACCGAGGACCTAGGAAACACACATACAGGCACAGAAATAATTACGATGCCAGAAATGTTGCTTATTATCATATTAATCGACTTCAGTGCATTTTCCAGTGAAGGAGAGAGAAGTCGACGGCAAACTCTGCCGTTGAAAAACAACCAACTCTCCTGAAGCAAAAATAAACAGACCTTTGGTTATTTATATTCCATTTAGTTGCGTGTATAAATGTGATTTTTTAAATTTACTTTTTATGATTACACGTTTGCTGATGTTGATTCAAAAAAACATTTCTGTCTTTTTAAGATTTTTTTTCCATTCTTGCAACAAAATGGTGGTGAGTATAATGGTGGGACTAAGAGGTGTAAAGATTCTTCCAGTAGATCCATGAGATCCATTGATGTTGATCTGTGCTCACTAGGTTGGCTTGGTTAGGTATGTTGTATTGACTAACAATGGATTATTAGGAAATAATGTATTGTGTTTGCTCATGGCAGACTTCATATAAACGTGTTTTTATAGCAATTTTATAATGACAGAGACAAATGTCAGTCTGTCTGTGACGTCAATGCTGTGCCACAGCAGCAAACCAGACAGCATGCTGGATGGTGGAGTGAGGCAGCACAGCCAGAAATGGTCAAACCAGCCTTGACTTATTGCCCTGAATAGGCCGTGGTTGCAGCTTGTCAGACTAATAAAGGTGAAGTAAAATACCATGGCAACACCACCAGTCCCTCGTTCTGCATTAGTACACTGTCGTTACTCATGTTCATGTGTTATAATGAGAATAGTAGCAGGTCCAAGCACTGCCCATTAAATCGTATGAAGAAACCTTTTGTTTGTCAATGTAACAGTAGACTTAAAAACTAAGATGCAACCAACAGTTCTTCAGCTTGAATTAACATTCAATCTGGTTTCATGTTGTCTTTTATGTGAGTATTGCAGAGATTTACTTGCAGTTAATTCAATCAAAGGTGCTGGTTGCACTTTTTCTTCCAAATAAAACTAGTTGCTGTTGTTTCAACAACATGTAGTTGACTGATTTAATGACAACCTAAGCTGGGAGTCTGACTTCCGCCTGCTTCGCTCGCCCTTCTCTGTCACGGTTGTGCTCTGTGAGCGATCTTCAAACACAATATTTCTGTTGTAGCAACAACACATGTTTGACTGATGAACACAAATGCAGCGTCTGATGCGCTCAACATGCCACTGTGTCCGTTCTGCAACCAATAGAACTCTGCAAGGAACTTGCACAGTGTCCCGTAAAAAAAACCCCACTAAACTCACATTTATTTAGAGTTACACCGAGGTACAGAACTACTATTGGTACACCGATATTAGTTTTTAAGACAATGAGAAGTATATCTGTGATAAACCCGGTTTCACATTTTTGTTTTGTTTTTAATTGGAAATGCTATATACATCCTTAGTCGTATCGTCCTAAATGACCCAAAATCATCCTTGGTTCGCATTGACAACCTCAAACCATGATACTGATCGGAACGTTGCTAAAATACTGGGTATCGATATTGGGCTTGCAATTTTTGTATCATAACAACCCTACTTAAAAGTATTACGACAGACTTGTGACACACTGACATACACTGAAGTCAATGACATTAGCAGAAACAGAAGCAGCAACATTTACAAGCCACGACAAATGCAAACTCAGCAGAAAAAAAATTCAACATGAATTGTGACCAAAAATATGAGTTATAATTCTATAATTAATTCCATGATTCCATAATTCTATAATTTGATGTTACTGATACTTTGTAACCAGACATGTACTCACACTCGTGGTTTGATTCCTCCGAAATTGCTTCATTTAAATGAAAGAACACTGAGTCTACTTGGAATTTGTATATAAAAGTACTACAAAGACACATGAATCTTTTAATAGTCTGCCCCATTTCTGTCAACAGATCAAGGTACAATCAAATTTATGAAACTTGTACTGCTAAGTCACTGAAATGCTTTTTTTCAGTGCAGGTTTATCGAAGAACTACTGAGTACAAATTAACTGCAGCATCAAACGGTTTCAGAGTTCTTGATGTTTCTCTTCGAAGGCACTCACATCTGTTCTTTTCCAACACGAGATGCACTTGTTAAAGAAGCTGACGATTGATGACAGAAGAAGAGACCGAAGGGCGGTGAGTACTTTTATTTCCGCTCATTAAAATGTGCTTCTTAAAGCAGTTTGTTATTAATGATAGCACTGCATCTCCATGATGGGTGTTGTTGAAAATCTTCATGAAGCCTTATAAGCTGCTATGGCAGCCAAATAAATTTGCAGAACAACCAGCGACGACCCAAGTCTCACAACCACGATGGACTTTCTGCTTCCTAAGTCCATTTATTGAGAAAATGTTCACTTGTTGTCAGATATAACCCTGAAAATGGTGGCATGATGGCCGTTCTTTATGGTTTATGTTTTTGCAACATGCCCATTTGGTTTGTTTGTGTTCAATGTTACGGATGGATTTGGATGAAATTTTCAGAAAATAAATGATTGAAATAATAATAACAATTTAGGGAGTATCTCTCTCTCTCTCTCTTTCTCCCTATATATATATATATATATATATATATATATATATATATATATATATATATATATATATATATATATATATATAGGGAGATATATATATATATATATATATATATATATATATATATATATATAGCAAGTGAGCATCCAACTCAGGGCTACAAGTTCTCCAACTCGACTAACTAACAATGGAATCTCACAGGTAACCACATTTTTGCTTCGTCAACACGGGACTCTCTCTATAATCTCATCTGACATGCCTCAGAAATTGTGTCAGCTCTAAAGTCAGACATGCAAGTAAATGTTTGTTGAGTGGCAAGGAACAAATTAGGTGAGTCACCAGTATATTATTATATATATTCCAGGACACTGAGTGAATCATGTTGTGGGTTTCTTTTTTTTTTTTGACCAAGATGGTAGCAATTGGAGATTTCAGGATAGTGGAGTTCCAGCAAGTCTCCTGGTGATGTCACTGACAGCAAACTTCCCACTTTCTCTCCCTCAGCACTCTGCTTTACTTCCTTTTGCTCACTGACAGCTGAAATACTGTCATGCCAGAGAGGACCAATTTATGGAATCACAGAAGAATTTACACGTGTGTGCAAATAAAAAGGGTGAATACATCACTTTAAAATGACAATACATTTGTACAGGACAAAGGCAAATACTGTTCCCGTTTTAGCCATTCATTCTTCTTCAGATTCTCATCGGTGTGTGAGAAATTCCCAGGGGAAACCCACGTTTTGGCCATCAGACACTATAGTGGTGCTAACCAATATTGTTTTCAAGATAATCATAAGATAAAGCTTGAGCAAAAGCTTTTCCAAAACATGACATCAAAGTTTGTGCCAGGATTTTTTTAAACAGTTGCGCATCCTCCCGTTACAACCCTGCTGTCCCTTTAAAGAAGGGACAAAAGCAACTTGTTGAAGGAAGAATAGAACGGAAGGTTGAAACCCCTCTTGGTAAATTTGACTTATATTCAACTCTTTCAATCTAAGAACAAATGTGCGCTGAAGCATTAAAACTTTTCATTTAAGAAGAAAAACAAATAGAATTAAGGGTGGTGAGATAGTTCCAAGGTACATGGTGCAAAATGATTTCAGGAAAGTTGCCCACACTTTCCATGAATGATGAAAGCTGACGGAAAACCGCGTCCGTCAGAGAGAGCGCATGAGGGAAACTGCTACAGCATGTGCGGCGGACACCCACCGTGAACCCGAAGATCATGACACAATTTGACGACGGTAGCAGCTGGAAAATAAAAAAGTGCTGACAACCAGATGTGAGAGTTGGATCCAGATGCTTTTCGGAACCTCTTCGGTCTCGTGCCGAAGGCCAGCTGGTTGCAGGGAAACAGGGATTTTCTCATCAATCACGCTTGTCGTCTTAATGAGTCGCTATTAGTTTCAATTGGGAGCAAAGCGACGACAATAAGACAGCGGAGAAGCCGCGGGAATTTATGATAGCAAACCGGCATCATGTAGCGAAGTTTACGAGACACGGCCCGGGCCACTTAAGGTCACAGCGCAGGCCAATATTTGGGCTTTTCTAGTTTTAAAAAGCAGAAGACGCGGATGAATTGTTCAGGTTTTTTGCGGAGAACAAAAGGTTCTGTGTGGTTCTTTTGCTCTGTTAGCTAGTGGCTAATCGTAAGCAGCTGGATGATCCTGCAGGCTTCCCAGCAATGATGAGTCTACAAGCACCCCACCGATGCGCCCACACGTGTAAACCCACCCTAAACAACTAGCCTTTTTATTGACGCAAACAGGTGAATTACTTGCTGACTTATTACTCTAAAGCCTCTAAAGTTGAAGCTCCAGGTCTGTCGGAGCCTGACATGCATGTGATCAATTTGGAATAAAACTCTATCCTGGCTCAAAGCTGGCATTCATCGAAAGACAGATCCATGACATTGTGTCGCCAACTTTCCCTGTTTGAGGAACTCACATAGCACTTCATCCTTAAAATATGTTAATGATCGTTTTGTGCATTATTGTGCATTTTTCTGCCCATTTTGCATCATAGTCATTTCTTCCACACACAGTAGCAGAGAGCTAGAATCATCAGGTGTGTCAAGGGAGGCATTATTTGTGTATTATGTGCACATTTTGTGTGCTATTAGTTCTCAACTGTGTTATTAACATTGTGAACCGTGCTGCCAAGTGCTGTTTCGGGTTAAGGTTAAAAGCAAAAAGCCGCCACTCCCATCTCTGTGATGACCCATCTAAACCGCTCTCGACCAGCAGCACAACATATGGCTGATGCTATTGTCAAGCGGAGCTTCTGGCTTTCCATCCCAGATCAAAGGGCTGCTCCCTCATCTCCTCACACATGCATCCGTGCATCCTACATTCATATTCACCACCCACAAGGAGGGACAAAGAGACAGCGACAACCATTAGTTGGTCTCATTTGAGGATAAGCGGAAGGCCTCCAGGCGAGGGGGATGCTGAGGCATACACATCGACAACTATCTTGAAAGCATTTTTGCGATCAATACTGACTGGCTGTAGGCTGATTAGTGGAGGATTCCACGACAACAGAGAAACGGAAAATAGATAGAAGATGGTTGGTGAAAACATAAACAGCAGCAATTATTTTCCTCACAACTTTGCGTCAGTGTATTTACCAGTGACTGAGAGGTTCTCGCTTCTCAGCACTGACGTCAGAGCAGACAGCTATATGGTGGAGAAGTGACACAAGTGCAGAGGACATTTTTGGCAGACTGAAAGTGAAGGACGTACAATATTTATAGCGCAGTTTGTGCCACAAAGGGATTCATTATAAACCATGATACATTTATTTTAGGACATAACACACAGCGGCCCAGCAAAACTAAGGAATTGTAAGGAATTGTAAGGAGTAACCAATAACATATAAATAATAAATAACATTTTATAACTTTTTGGGGGTAACAGGGTTTCGGTTACATATAAGCGATGGTGGCGTGCTGTCACAACTTAAATGAGAGTCACCAAGCCTTCAGAAAACTTACCAGTTTTGATGAAGATGAACTCTCACATGATCAGACGTATTTGAACGAAGTGGAAACATTGAAACAAACGGATAATTTATCATTGATGGAAAAATACAGAAAGATTAATAACTGACATCCGCTGTGGGGCTCAAGTGCGCATTCCAGCCGGACACATGAAGAGACGGACCACGTAAGGACGGCTGCAGATCGGAGAGAGATTCACTTTTCAAGATTAAAAACTGGCGTTCTTATCATCACCAAATCAGTAAACATCAAATTTTTCTCCTCTGCTTCAATGTTTCTCTATCGCTTCTTGATTGGCTGCGCTCCGTTCCGTTTTTTTGGAGGTTGGTTTGGGGGACCGTGGGAGGATCTGACACTGACAATTTATTATATTTCAACTACAACTAATTGTCAATCTAAAAATAAAATGAAAAAAAATCCTTCATATTTAGATTGGTTACATCTCACATCATCGTAATTATGTGTTGCAAAGTTTTGCCGCCAGGTAAAGTCACAATGACAGCATTACCTCAGCAACACTGGAGGAGGACAACATGCTCTGCCGTTCACCTCGCTGATTTTTCCGGGGGACACAGACAAGCCTCAACTATAAGGCGCTGCAGGAAACCCTGGTTCAAGCCTAGGATTTGGGTAATACTTTGATTCTTGTCTTTTCCTCAAGATAAGAAAAATCAGTTGTTGGGTTTAACTCGATGATAAACTGAGAAGGTTTTAAATGTCAAACCTTCGGGGTGCGTAAATGAACCTGTCATTTAATTTTATCCCATAATTCAGTCAACCCATTGTCTTTGTATCAAATGCACCCTTTCTGTCCACCGAGTCACATCACTACTGCAAGACACCCATCGCCCTTTTCCTCTCTACAGAGCTTAAATTTCGAGCAGAAAACAGGCAACTTGTCCTTGGCTTGACACTTAGCTGTGAAGACGCCGGCAGGTGAAACGCACTGGAAGAAGAGTGTGAGTCACAGTAAAACAGTGCAGGAGACAGACGACAGTGAGTGACTGTGCGAAGGCCACAGTTGACTTATCTACTGGTTGCAGAGATGTCGCTGCTATCATGGAGCGGCTGGCAGCTGCTATGAAGCTATGAAGGGAAAATGTTGCTCGTCTGCCAGAAACAACTTCGTCCAATTTCTTGAGGGCCGTCTGACGGTTCCGGGGGACCAAAGCAAGACGCGCTATCTTCAAGAATTTAATGGCAGACGTCAAATTGGGAAAAGGGATCACAAGATAGACTGTGTTGCATTCAGGGACACGGAGCTGAATCAAATGACTGTGTAAATGAACCACTTTCCATAGTGTGATCTAAGAGCCTACAACAGCATACCTTTAAACTACAGACAGTCATGTCAGCTCTTTAACCCATTCTGTTTTTACTGTTGTTTTCCTTCCGCGTCCTTTCCTATGCTTTTATTTTGTTACTCCCTGTCGTTTCCGTTTCCTCTGTCCCATCCAACTTCACAGGCCTCATCAATCCTTTCATGTATATATTCCTCCCGACGCCAGCTACGTTTGCCAGATGGTAGCTTCTACTTCCACTTAGGTAAATCTCTTCCAAGACTTCCACGCTCTCGCCCCTGATATTTTCTAAATTCCTTCCGCGCACAAATTCCAATTCAGCCACAACTTTTGTTTCCTTGTTCTTCCTCGTTCCACTTATGTTAACCTCCCAACTTCCATTCATTTCGCGTGTGAGCTGTTTATTTAGTCTCGTGTTTTTTGTTATATATTCATCTACCTTGTCGAGCTTAACTCCGGGTGTGTTTTCTGTTCTCCAGTTTTCAGGCTTCAGATTCTAATCCACCTCTCTTGTTTTCCAGATTCTTCCCCAGTCACTGTGTGTTCATCCCAGTCCGCGTTATGGTTCCCGGCGCCTTTAGTTGATAGTTGCTCGTCTGTCTATTTATTTATATCGATTAAATCTTGTAATTTGATCTCGTGTCCTGTGTCCTCTGTCGACCAACAGTGACTGCGCTTGGGTTCATTCCTCTGCCATCATGACACAGACTTTAATTTCTAACTAGTTCTGCTGAATCATCCACTTTTTGGGGGGATTTATCCTCCGTTTTGGTCAACAAAATTAATGATGAATCTCATGCAGAAAAAAGCAAATTGAATGGTCAGAACCCTGACACCTCTGCTTGTGTTCTCACACTTCTGACAGGCTCTGTAGCTTTTCAGGACTACAACTTCACACCCAGACTCTGTGCTACTGAATATCTGAAGCCATTTTGAGTTATGATTTTCTGATCCTGTCTCTCATTTGTTCCCCAATTATACAGCGACAGAAACGCCATTGTAGACCTCTTCTAAGTTTCGCATTTTTGTCTGGACGCAAAAACATGTTTAATAATCTGGTGGTTCCATTCAAAAGTATCGGTCATAGAAGTGTGAGCTACATTTTGGAACGCCTTCAAAGTAAAATGAGGAATTTCAACAGCAAATCAGACTTTCATCCAAGCATTTAGCAACTGAATAAACCGTTTCCTTTTTGGGAGCGGTGACACTACTGACCTCTCTACTGGAAGTTTACACAACTGGTGTAGTGCTGTTTCTGTGCACGTGTCAAGTGGACGAATGAGAGTGTGTTGTCAGACAGTGATGCTGAACTGAGCAGCTCCTGTGCTTGACTGGAAAACACCAAATAAAGCATGACAGTTGCGGGCCACGGCATTGACTGCTGCTCTGGCTCCATCGCAGAGAAAACAATCGTTTCACCCCGAAGAGATCCTCGTTCGGAGTCATAATAATAGCCCCGTTTTCTGAGTGGTGCGTGTGATGGTTCGCAGCTCAGGAGAGTAGACTCAGCCTGCATCTGTCTGCCACCTCGCTCCCGCACTCCAGAGCCGTTTCTGCCTCAATTCTAGCCACCGGTTCGTCTCGAATACACAGCGAGGATGGCCAGACAGTTGCCTCAAGACGGACACTTCCAGACTGAACTCGAAAGATGCTCCTACCGGCTGCTGTATGTGGCGAGACGTCCCCTTCCCCGGCAGCGGGTGATGCTGCCGCTGCTGCCGCTGCTGGAGGTGCTCGCTGCCGGCGCCTTTGTTGCCCGCCACTCGGTCCCGCTTCTCCCGCACGCTGGAGCCCGTGTTCCCCCGGTCCTCTCCGGAGTCCAGGCTGCTGAAGTTCCACACGATCAGGGTCTGCACAAGCAGCACCGTCAGAGCCGCTATCAGGGCGGACCGAGACCGGCGGGCCAGCCGACGAGCACACAAGCCGCCGAGCATGTTCGCTGCTGCTGCTGCTGCGGCTGAAGGAGCTGGGGGCGGCGGAGGCTCGGCGCGGCGGCACTGCTGGAAGTGGAGGGAGGACGAGGAGGTGGAGGTAGTGGAGGAGGGAGGTGGAGATTTACGGTGGCGGATGCGAGGAGGGGCGTCCGGGAGGAGAGTGACGGGGCCACCGTGTGGTGAGAGACGGTGAGAGGGACAACCTTTCTCCCGAGGACATCAGCGAGAGAAGGACGGGACAAACGACTCGCACTAAACTCGGTTTCCCCCCTTCTGACTCAGTTGTTTTTCTCTCAGGCAGATCCCTTTAAAGTTTTTTTTAAATTATTATTATTATTATTAATAGTCATATATTTTTTTATTATTTCAGATTTTTGTCTTCAGTCCGCCCCCACAGTACACATGCGCATTTATGAGGAAGGTGGCAATAAAACAGTTATTTAAAAAAAAATGCTAATTCAAGAAGATTTTTTTTTCTATGTATTCATTCAAAAGTCTGGATTTGAACGCCGTCGTTTTGTTCAGATGGTCTGATGACCTTGGTGAGAGTTGAGAGACAAAGATACTGTGGCTTTATTCACAGAACAAGTGCTTTACAAACTTTATTTCATCACCTACAGCTTTTTAAAACCATGACCTTCCAGGCTGAGTGGTCACCAAAACACTTGTTTATACATTTGTTTTATTTTCAGTTGAGCATAGTGACTGGTTTCAGTGCCTCAAAATGTGCTACAAGCGCCAGGGATGGTACAGAATGTTGACGCTGGTCGTGTCCGATGAAGATGTTACTCTTGACTCTCGACTGATAATGAAATGAATTTGTGGGGACTGTTTGTGAAAAGTATTTAAGAATAATAACTAATGTCTATTTTATAGCTCCATTCAACCCCTCCCATGATCCTTTGCACAGACTGGATCACCTCAACAATATATTTTAAATCACAAAGAAAAAACAGTATACTTAAGTCAGTTTTATACAGGAGAGTATAGTATACTTCAGTGTGGTACTTCAAAGTATTTCAAGTTCAGTCAAAAACACATTTCAAATACACTTCCTCAGTTTACTCATAGTACACTTGAATACAGTTCTTTTTGCTAAGGGTTCCCATGCTAGCTAACACAATAGGGCGGGTCCATGCGTCGACTAGTCATGACGTCATCGTTCTTTTAGTACAGTCCGCAGTAAGAGGAGAAATGGTTTTGCAGCTACGTGACCATCGTGACCCATAACATCAAATGTATTGGGACTATTTCATACAGGACACATCAAAGGACGCATACCTTTCGCACCACATTTTGAGGAATTATAAGTTCGAGAAGCGATTTGTTTGAAATCTGAATCGATTTTTCCCATTACAATGAATGGAAACAGAAATTATGCGTTCCAAGCCTTAAAATAATCTTTTGTAGGAGTGAATGTCGAGTGTCTGCTGCAGGTGCGCTGTTCCTCTATGTGTGTGGCCGCTGCATGTGGGAGGGGTTGCCGAGTGAGTGACGTCTCTCCAGAAGCGAAGAGGTGCCCGGTGCGTGTCCAGCTCTGAATGTGCGCTTCTGTGCAGTTTGGCTGTGACAAAGTCATAAACCAAGTCACGCTCTGTCCCAGACTCGCCTCATCCCTGTCCCAGCTCCAGCCCACAACAGGACATCAAACCCTGGAGTGGTGTGGAGAGCGAGCACCTCCCCTGTGACACTCTACCACAGTCCAGTGTGGAGACAGGAAAGGTTTTACACCTCAATATGAAGAACAAACAGTCAGTAAATGTAGCTAACGGGACACGTCTGCATACAGAGGCTGACAACAACAGAGCGCGTTGTGTGTCAGCTGATCGCTCCACGCGCGTTATGTTTTTTCCGGCTTTTTTCGGGGGAGTTCGAGTTTTGGATTTTCGTTCAAAATCCGAAGGAAAGATATCTCGAAATTTTTGTTCGAACTCCGATTTGTTCGAATTCCGTGATGTTCAAAAACCGAGCTACCACTGCATATACAGTAGTTAAAACCTAACAAAATACATGTTTTTACAACAATTAACATATTTTTAGAGATCACTCTGGTCCTGGCTCTCGTTTGGCCGGTCCCCTCCTTTTTCTTCCTGGACTCTTGTACAAGTAATCCTTATGATGTAAGGTTGAAGGTAGAAAAAACCTTATTGTCTGTTCTAGTAAAAACAGAAATTTGTCTTTTGTCACGGCTTTTGACAAGTTTAAAACCACACTCACACATTAAGAGCAGCACTGACATGATAAAAACACTAACATGGTAAAACACTGGATGAGGCATGAACCAGGTAAAATTACTGAAATGAAAATGAATGATGGTGATGTCTCGTCCCGCTACTGTACAGGAGTTTGTTGGTCATGTGTGTAGCTGTAACGTCACCTCTAGTAAACCCCCAGGCTGCAAGCTACCATTCCATAAAGGCTCATCATTATGAGGACTATACTGCGCAATTCGTGACTGTTCAATGTAAAACAAATCATTGCGGAAATAAAAAAAAACAAAACAATGTCAAAATCCTACGTAGTGCCGGAGCCCCAGATTCAGACATCAAATGTTTGTTTTAACTCCCATTACGTTGCTCTGTCTACAATAAACTCTTCCATATGTTCTTTTTGAAGGTGACCAGTGGTCCTTACTTTAAATTTAATTTACACGTCCCCTGACACTAGGCCCAACCAATCGCCCGCATGCCATTTGAGCATTTATAAATCGCTGATCTCCATATAATTATGTTGAAACAAGGGTCGATAGACCTGAAAATAGGGATGGACTGGATGTTACACTGACTTAATGCGTTGCCATGTAGTGGCCTCTGACCATAAGGACACTGTTTCATAACACTTGCAATACCGTTTCAAGATATCTCATCTTCCCATCTCTACTAGACACAAATAAGTCATTTTTCCCTCCGTCCTGCGCCCACCCACTTCTGCCTTTTGAAATATTTAGACACTGCATCAATACTACACCTAACCACCAGTGATACCTTTAAACTCATGGAGACGATTTCCATTCAAAGCACGAATGTCTCCTGCATTGAAAGCGACTGGGATTGTTGTGTTCTTTAAAAAATAAAAAGCTCTTCATAGAGCTTGTGGAAACGGATGACTGTAATTATTAGCTGCCAAAGTTCCTGCGTATTGCTGATAAGACATTGAGCAGCCCATTGTTAGTGGCACCACGGCGTGTGAAATAAAAACACTTTGTGCTTCCGTGAACGTAACTTTCTGACACATTAATAGCTGGGCTTGGTGTCGAAAACAGGTCGCTTGATGATAGTTGCAGAAGGAAAACAAAACGTTGTGCATTCGTCGCAACAGCAACAACAAGTATATTACGATGGTACGGTGAGGTGAATTAAATCTAGCCTAGCATTTGTTAGACATGCTGTATCGGTGTGTTTTCATTTATGTTTCAGAGCGCCATCTATCTCGTGATTAAGACATGGCTTCATCAGAATTCACTGGCCACGACTGGACACGAAGAAAAGAGTGAAGTCAAATGGAGGGTATTCAGTTGTCAAAGGCCTATAGATAAGCGACAGTTGGATCAAGCTCCTGCTCATACTGTATTGTCTATGATAAAGAGGACATGCCGTACTATGGTTGTAATGGCCATTTTTATTTATTAAAAAAAACGGTTAAATTGCAAAAAATATTATTTGTTTGGTTTGGTCGGTCCATTTGTATTTAGAAACATGTCAAAATAAAGACTGAGCTTGTTTATTATCATAGCGGGGCAGTTAGAGAGTTACTCCCACAGAACCTAAAGCTGAAGGTTCGCCTCAGGCCTTTAATTTATTGTGAGCTAAATTGAAATATCGAACTAAATAATGATGCCGGTGTGATTTTAAAGAGCTGAATAACATATGGGGCTATCTGAAAAATACTCTGGCTGAAGGGGATTGCACAAAGACAGTGTTTCCCCCTCTGATGCCGCTGATCTGCGTGGCATGATGAGGAGTGGGAGAGTGATGAGCCCGTCGATGCAGGACAGGGAGAGATTCTCTTAAGAACTCTACTTTCTCCACAAGCTGAGAAGAGTCAGTCCATCATGTGCTCGTTCTACAGGGGGCCTTAGAGAGCATCCCAATCAGCTGCATCACTGTGTGGACATCCACAGCACCCGCCTCACCCAGGAAGCCGCCAGGATAATGCAAGACGCCACACACCCTTCACACAGCCTCTTCAATCTGCTGCCCCCTGGAAGGAAGATCTGCTACCAGCCGACTGAAGGACGGCTTCATCCACCAGGCCATCTCTCAACCTCAACCCACTCTTACATTCCGAGTTTCCTTTTAATTGTTTGAGTTAACTTGTACTGTTAACTCGACATTTATGATTTTGTTTAGTTGTTTATGTCGTATTTTATACGTGGTTTAATGACGAAACTGATAAACTGTATGTCACCACACGGACCGCAGAGTAATAACATTTTAATCCTCTGTATGCAATGCACATGACAGAATTGACAATGAAAGCTCTCATTTTAAACACAAATAAATAAGACACCAAAATATATTATGGCACAACTTTTTTATGGCGAATTTAAGAATTAAGTTGGTGAAAAAAAAGGGCCTAGAAGGGGCATTTTTCTCTCACAGGGACAAAGGTGTGGTGCTAGTTTTTGTGTATTTGTGTTATCTCTGCATCATCTGGTATATTTGTTTAATAAGAATCATCCACCCTTGCAGCGCATCAACAATATATCGAGAGTAGTCAGTGACCACTTCATAACTTTAAGAACTAGGATCAGTTGATAAGAATCTGCTGAGTTACGAGATCATAAATGATAAGCTGAACTACAGGAAGGCTGTAATGACACTTTGATGTTTTTTTTCAACCTTCCTAAAGGACTGACCTGCACAAAATGAACTATTCCGCTGCCAAATTCCTCTGTTTTCAAAAGCACCTAACCTTTTCCATTATTTATGGAGGCTTTAACTTGGCCAAACCATGCGGATGTTATCAGTCCACTGAATGGGTGTTTTCAGAGCACATACTGTATCACCCACTTATATGGGTTAGTAAACTCCAGCTCTGCGTTTTGGTTGGTGCAATAGGACGGGATCACTATGGCTCACCACTGTCAATGCTGCCGACTTTTTATATATGAAATGTTTGGTGTATTATTATTGCCAGTGACTTAGTAAAGGTCCATAAGTTACACAGACTGATGTAGAACTTACCTCCTCCCTGGGAACCTCTGTTGTGACCATGGTGTGCACTGACTTAGGCACAGCAGGGGAGTACTGACCCAAAGAATGCAGTGATCCCAGCCTGCTGTTGGAGGCACTGGAGGAGCCCAGTGGCCCAATAGGTGATGCTGTATGTACTAGGAAAACAGCCATTGAGTCTCTGTTTTGTCTCTTCCCTCTGTGATTGTTCCTTCATTTGCACAAACTCAGTTCTGCCATGATCAACAACATTAACATTTCATTCCTCTGCCGGCTCCTTTCCCCTCCTCCCGCCTCGCTCCCTACTTTTGAAGAAGACTTTACTGATGAAGACAATTCGTCTCGTGAAATGCCCTGCCACCTTTATCTGACTGCGTCCTTATCTCTGTCCTGTTCCAACCCCCCCCCACAGACACGGCACATCTCTAATCATTTCTCGTCACAGTTCGGATGCCGAAACACGTCAAGTGCGTGATCAGATTACAGATTGCGAGGCTTGACAGAACCTTCAGATGGTTATGATCTGTGGTAAAAGCCGCTCTCCAGCTCTCAGAGCTTAATATCTTCCGTTGGATGTTGACTTGCACAAAAGTTGACACGTACAAATTGTTCACTCTCGCTTGGCTGGGATTTGAATCAGTAAATGGCCCCGACTGCCCTTTTATGAAATGAGGTGGACAAAAAGTGTTCGAACGAGAAGTTATTTTCAAAGGTTTACGTCTAAGCTTATTCACCCTGACCAAAGTCAAACTGTAGATGATATATATATATATATATATATATATATATATATATATATATTTTTTTTTTTTTTTTTTTTTTTTTTTTTCTCAGACAACAGGGAACCTTTGTAAGCGCAGGAGTTCCTGGTCCACAGATCACACTGTTGCACAAGACACGTGGCAGCGAGGATGATAACAACAACAACAAACATGGAGGAATCCCAACAAAAGCAAACAAAAGCATCTCTTCGTTTTTTGGTACACAATGGTCAGGGTTTCCACTACTCTGAATGGACTTGTGAAATGCTTATACAAATATTTTCAAGACATTAAAAGAGTTTTAGTTTAAATAGATAGATAGATAGATACTTTATTGATCTCTGAAGAGAAATTCCCAATTCCCAATTCCAAAATATGGTGACATAAAAACTTGAATACAGCCACCATCGTGATTTATTGTGCTATTGTCAAACTGATGCAAAATAAACAATATTTTGTTGTTTAAATGTATGTATGGGTCCATCATTAGCTTCACTAATATACCAAATTCATTCAGAGGTTTCATAAGTAAAATATAATGAAAATGAGAAGAAGCAGCAGGATGAAAGTGCGATATGAATAGAGGCGGGGAAGGAAAAGACAATGGTCTCCTCGGGCATTGACGTGCCTCTCACTCTCATTAGCTGGGTCTCAGTTGCTGGGGGGACACACTGGGCCAACAGATTCCCTCCAGCATCAGGGCTTATGTTATTAGAGTCGACCTGTAAGACCATAGACGCCGACTCCCTCCCTCACTAGATGAAACCGAGACAATGCATTCATTAAAATAACATCCTGAAAATGTCTTTTGAGTCAGAAATGAGTCAGAGACAGATGAATAGCCAGCTGCAGGAGAGACTCTAATCAAGGACGGCGAGGCACAACACTAGTGTCAGAGCCTGAGGCGTCCTGCTGTAGGGCACTCAGCCGTTCAGCATTTCATGTAATGGGCCAGTATGGTGACTGGTGAGCAGGAGAAGACAAGCCATCGCAGCGGCGGACAGGTGTCCTTGACAGCGACGCTCCGGGGGGCCGCTTTTTCTCTCGCCGTGATGCAAGACACTGAAGCAGAAGGTCTTTCTAAGGCTTTAAAGGACAGCAAAGTCTTTGTATTTCTGCCAATGAATTCTGAGACACTTTAAAGCACGTCCTTCTATCAGTTAAATGTATCCTCTACACTAGTAAACAAAGACAGTGAAACTGATGAGATCACCAGCATCCTCCTTGGCAGGTGGCTGTCATCTCTTTTCAAAGCTCCACAGTGTCTGGAGCAGGGACCTGGACAATCCAGCTAGATGCTGTCAGTACCACTGTGGAAAAAATAAAAATAAAAATAAAAATAAAAATAAAAATAAAAATAAAAATAAAAATAAAAATAAAAATAAAAATAAAAATAAAAATAAAAATAAAAATAAAAATGCTACTTCCACCTGCTGTCTGAGAATATTGGTACCACTGTCAATTGTTCACATAAAACTCATTTAGAGTTAAGAGTTTCTTTTTGTGTGTTAAAACAAGTAGTAAGTTGGTTTTGTGTTCCATACTTTGGACTATTTTGAATTCATGGTGTATGTTTCAGACTCAGTTCTCAGTGTCCACTCTTAGCTCTCTGGTTGCACTTGCAACATGGTGGCCAATGGCCCAAACCTTGAGCGAACGCGGCACTAACAATTGCTTCTGTCGTGCTTCTTGACATTTACATGACCTTTCCTTCTTTGTCCCGCCCCTTCTCACCTCCATGGAGCCCATGCAGCACAAGTGAAGGTGAGATGGAGGATGGATAGTGTAGCTCTCAAAATAATTTGGTATTAATACATGAAAAGGAGCATCCTCCCAAACCTACAGATGTAAACTCTGACAAGGACATGCAATGTCCCCTCTGTTACGTCTCAATCGCAGGGCATCATTTCACATAGCAGTCTGAGTTATGATTCAATAACTGCAAAATACAGCAGCGCTAAAGGTCACTGCGAAGTTAAACAGGTCATGACAGTAAATGAAAATAAATAAATTACAGTGTGACACATTGATGAGGTGACACCGACAGTTTACAGTTACGCCTGTTGCCATGGTTGTGGCTGGGTCCAAGTCGGTTATCCTCATCGCCGGTTCCATCAACTGTGCAGCATCTGTCCCCTGGAGAAACAGAAGCAAAAGAGCTTTTCTCAAATCGTGTTTTCACTCAAAGCACCATCTGGGAGAACAGACCTCACAGTTAAAAGAGCAGGCAGCTCCAACACGCACCGTGATGCAGGTTCAGCAGAGATCAAAGCTCAGAACGGCAATGGGATTATTCAATAATAGAGAGTTTCCCGCCACCCAGCAAGACTTTGTTGCGACCACTCTTGTCCCACAATCGCCCCTAAATTTCAGTGAAGGCTTAGTGTCACCATGAAACATAGTATCTTCCACTCATCACGCCAAGGTGTAAATGTTTTGCAGAGATTGTCGTTGAAACCACATAACCAGAGGCAGAGACTGACGTGAAAAAAATTATCAATTGTTCCAATTCTTTTTTTTATAGTAAGTTGGTCGGTCTTGGTCTCGACTCGGTCTCAGGCCCTCTAAGTCTTGGTCTTGGTATCTGTATGCACTGGTCTTGGACTCGACTACAACACTAACAGGTAGTGAGGTGTCATGACACAGCACTGGAGGGTTGGTGAGGTTTCATGAAACAGTGCAGTGATTTCCAGAGGCCACCAGATGGCACTCTCTGGTGTCAAAAGTTTGGATTTGAACTACTAATTCAACGAAACCCCACCTCCTTTCTAAACCATTCTAGAGGCATTTGAAAAGTCCGACACTGTTTCATCAATCCCCCAATACTGTTTCATGATACCTCATCTACCCATCACTACTAACAGCCAATGGAATGGCTCTCTCCACCAGGAGTGAAGGAGATGAGAGGCATAAAATGTGCTGCTCCACCACATCAATAGAGGTCAGTTGAGGCCACTCTGGAAGCTACTTTCAATGCCTTGTGAGTGAGGTTTTGGAGGCACGTCTCTCACATCTGAGGTACACGCTAGAGATCTTATACCTCAGTATTTCCCCAGAGGAGGAGCTAGTTTTCGTTTTTATATAGTTTTGAATTTTTCTCTTTCAAGTTCAATTCAGTTTTAATTTGTTTTCAGACAGCTAGTTTGAGTTTTTGACAAATGCTTAGTTTCAGTTTAGCTTTCATTAGTTTTATTTATTTGTTTTTGTTTATTTCCTTCAATATGGGATATTAAAACAAGATTGAAATAACACAATAGGTATTATATTATCTCCTAATGCTTCTTTAGATAAATAAAGACAAAAATGAAGGGCAATGTCACTAGAATTTGAGTTAGTTTTGTTTAGTTTCAGTTAGTTATCATTTTATGAATATAACACCACAAACACTTCACTGCCCCCTTGACCTGAAAGTGGATCAAGAGAAGACCAGGGTAAATTGAGAGAAAGGTGGTTCAATATTCTTGCCAAACAAACCCAAATATGCCAGAGCATCTACGAGGCATTTCCGTCGCATCAGAAACACCCAGCGTAGAATTCCACATTAATATAAAATATCCTGTGACCTTGCAGAGAAGCTGAGCTCCCCGGAGCCTGAGCGAACTTCCCCCGCTCTCCAGGGAGCATTTTACAGTACAAGTTTACCCTTGTGCACTTTTATTAAAAGAACTGAATAATTTATTTCCCCCACATCCTGCTCCCGCTGCTTTTGGATGACGTGGCGAAATGTAATGCATTGTTATATGGGTTTAATGGTTCCTCATGTCTGACAGACGTCATGAGGTTTGTGAACATGACTTATTCATGTGACATAGAAGTAAGTGGATTAAATCAAGTGGACTGTCCGTGACCTTTATGTAAATAAGATGGTACAGAGTTACATGTGACCCGGTCCCTTCAGGGCCCGACTGCAGGAAGAACTTCTGGGGAAAATATACGGTGATGGCAGCTGAAAGGAATGGAGGGACTTCAGAGAATTTGGGGTTCCTCTATATATATATATATATATATATATATATATATATATATATATATATATATATATATATATAGTTTGCACAACTATATATATATATATATATATATATATATATATATATATATATATATATATATATATATATATATATATATATAACCTGAGGTTTTATGGATATTCTTTTATGGAGTTATAGTCAATTTAAACAGTGATTTTATTTTATTATACTTTTTATTTTTGTATTATTTATTTATTTATTTTTCGGCCATTTATAATTTTCTTTTGCGTGGCACAGTAAATACTACATCAGAGAAGCAAAGAAATCCTATTGCTTTTTTTTTACTAGTCCTGAGTCATGGAGCCATCAAACACTAGCCACCTGAGATTGCCAGCAGCCTGTTACTGCTACACCCTTCCCCCAGCTGTTGGAAGAGTTTGCACATTATTGTAGTCTCTGCTGCCTCAGCAAAAGTCTTCTTATAGGTCCTGCTGGATTAACTGAAAATCGTTGCCTTGTCATTAGCATAATACTTCAGGATGAATTTCTGTTTTAGATCTTCCCGCCACTGTAATCGGTCCAGGTAAATCCTTGAAGAGCTTGAGAAGAGATCCAACTATCATTTCTCAGATATCTCGCGCGAGTTCCCGTCTCAAATAGAGAGATGGTATGAAATTGCTTCTGTATTTACGAGAGCGCCTTTAAACCATGCTCCATCAGAAGTGGAAGGTTGTTTTTTGTAGAACCAGACATGTACGTTTGTCTGTGAAGAAAAGGAGCGAAGTGATGAACGAGGTGCAAAGTGGGGCGCCAAGTACGTTTGTGGACACCTCATGCAGTACACCTTCCCTTTTACGCTGCATGGGAAACAAAGACAGGTGTGAATTTCACACAAAGGAAAGTATTTTTCTCTCACGCCTCAACATTCATGTCATAGAAATGCACACTCAAAACATGATGAGGGGATGAACTTGCAGCAGCTCCAAGTACATTGATGTCCAATATATTTCAGTCACCATCTATAGGCAGTCACTGGTCGTCATATCAACGATTTAGAGAATGAATGACTGCATTAAAAGGAGTCTGACTCTGAGTTGACTCGGAATGCTATTGAAAAAGATACTATTCAAAAAGAGGCTCATTCAACAGCACCATTTATACACAAGAATAACCATCCACATCTGCAAGACAACTGGAGATTCAAGAAAAAATAGATGCCTTACAACAGACCGTCTTTTTTTCGAACTTTATCATCATCTCCCGCTCGATGGTGTTCAAAGGCCGCTCGTTCAGCTTTCATATGACTCCGAAAATCAATACCTGGCTGACTGAAGAATGTAAAGTGTGCAAAATTATACAGCTTTTTAAATGTCCCATCATTTGGAATGATGAAATGTCATTAAATGTGTGAAGAATTTAATCTCTTTTTCTTCGCATTCCTCATACAAAAATGAAAAGTATTAGAGGCCAGCATTGGATCGTCTCATTTATGCCTCTATGGAGTTAAATCAGGATCAAAAGTTACTAAAAATATAGGAAATAAATAAGACAATAACAATAAATAATAAAAACAATACAATAAATCATATTTTAAATTTCATTGGTTGAAAGTATAAGATTAATATTATTTATTTTGGTTCCGTTTCAAGATTCCAAAAATAACAACGAATTAAATAGGCAAATGTTAAATACATTTTTTGAGAAAGCTAAAATCATCATCATTATTTGTTTACTTTTCTGGGACAGAAACTACAGGCTGTGCTCTACTGCCTCATGAGTTTGCATTGCATGATTCCATGATGATCATCACATTTGTGGTCACTTGGGAATTTCTCTGTAAAAGTGATTATTGGAACTAAAGTGAGTCATAGAATGGCAGTGTCACAATGCTTTTTTTGTTCTTTGTCGACAGCGCTTCAGAGTAACAAATAAATAAACAAGTCCACTGTCTGACGGAGTCGGATTGAAATATGAAATCTGAATATGAAAGTGACCCTAAAATAGCCCCTGCGCCTGGAGTTACACACGTCTTGTGTAGAGAGTTTCCAGAAATGCAAGAGCCAAATGACGTCAGCCAGACAAGTAAGTTGAAGGAGGTAAAATCAGTCTGCGAACAGGTGCGGGTTTTTAGCTTGAATGCAGCAAGTGAAGTGGGCAGGTAATTCACCAATTCAGGGTTCAGTCAGGCTGATTGCAGGAAGTCATCAAACCCATGAGTAAATGGCGCAATATGATGAGCAGTACGTCATGAATGTGAAACCTAAGAGTGGAAATGGTTGAATGAAGACGTACAGTGATCCATGCAATAAAGAGGATCAAGAAATTCTAAAACAGTTCTCTCTCCCCGTCACCCAACATATCGTCCAGGAGAGTGAGCTCTAAAAGTATCGCTCCTCGTGGGTCTATATAAAAGAACAAGTAGGTATTACACAGTACCTTATTAGCGTCATGACTCGCACCATATCGCTGACCCTCACTTCCTTATTTCACATTAAAAGCTTTTATACTTTGGCCTCTCAAATGCTCTCTTCCCATAAAAATCTGTGTGAAAGGCGCTCACATTCTGTTCCCTGCTCGGCAATGTGAGCAGTGCCTTGAAATTATTGAAATTTCCGGCAATTTCTCAAGTAGCCCCTCCCATAGGCTAAGCCTTTCCTGATGGAATCATTGACACACTGCACTCTAAATAAAACAAAAACAGCTCATAATCTTTCTAAATTTGAAATGTCTTTATCATGCAAACCTTATATTTAAGTGGTTAAAGGCCATATAAATTGACCTCATTATTATATTTACGTAACCTATGAACACCATAATAAATAAATAAAGATCTTTTCATGCCGTCACAAGTACCTGCTTCCTATGAGCTTTACGTTCAAGAAATAACCAATGTTAAGGCCAATATAGAGGGCCTAGCGTCCGCTCATAGACCGTGAGTTACATCCAGGTAACCACTTCCAGTGAACTTGGCATGAAAGCACAGATAGTTTGGACTCATCTTGTTCCCGGTTAACTCCCCTGGGCAATGGTGGAACAGCTTAAGCTGCCCATCGATCTGTTTGCGCGGACAATGCAAGAGCCATCCCCAGTGTCTGTTACTCTTTTTTTTTTTTTTTTTTTGGAGTGTCGCTGCAGCAGTGATTTGCAGGACAGGGAGGCTGGAAAGTAGGCCACGTCAACAGATGACAAACAATGAACATTTTCAGCCAATTTGTTTCCCGATGAGGTCAATGATGAATTTGATCTGTGCAGGGCTCCTCAGCCAAACGCCAGCGTGTGGCCATGTAGTGTGAGAATATATATATATATATATATATATATATATATATATATATATATATATATAATTTTTTTTATATATATATATATAATTTTTTTTATATATATATATATTTTTGTTTTTTTATTTAATTTATTTTTCTTTAACCAGGAGAAGTGATCATATAGGCTCGATATAATGGAACACTTTTTCCCCCTCATACAAAATCACCTCACATTGTTACCAAAAAATATTTTCAGGGGTTACCAAATAAGATACCCTGAATAATGTCCTGTTGTGTGCCATGATTTTACTAGTGCTGGACGAGTGGGGACCAGGAAGAGGAGGAGAAGATCAGAGGTTATGATCAAGTTCTTTGGCTCAAGCCATTGATGAAAGAAAATCTGGCCCGGCAGACTGGATAATCCCAGGAGGATTATTGTAATGAAGCTGGCAATATATAGCACGGCGCCTCAGCGAAGGCAGGGGTGTATGAAACAATGTGAAATGACGGAGAGATTAGTGGAACTAAATACATATTATGATAAAAGAACGGGGTGATGGTGTCTTCACGGGGATTTGATGTCGGTTATGTAAATCCACTTCCTCGTCAACATCAGCAATTCCTTCTCACCTCATTATAAGAGGCCAGCGTTCGAACGTTGCGCTTTCATAACCTTGATTTTTCATCTTCCAAATCCAATTATAAGACCTCAAAGGTGCTGAGACACCTGGAAGTTTCCTTAAAAATACAACCCAGAGGACTCCCTGCTGTTTTCAAGAACCTAAAAAGGTGTTGTCGAATACAAAAACATAAATAAATATATACATTTGATTCATAATTAATGAACACATATGTTCGAAAATTAAGCAATATCATGACAGTCTCACCATGGTCTCTACACTTTCTATATAAAGCAGTCGTGATGCACGCTCAGCCGCAGAAGTCGAGGCAGACTTTGATCTCAGCACTCCTTTAATATCTCTATAGAAAAGTGTGTACTGAGTGTTCGATGTGATCTTCAACCTCTAGCAATTGCACATTCCCTCCGGAGTCACCGCTGCCTGCCTGTTTCCTCGGCTCACCCGCGCTTTTATCTCCGGCTCTGTCCGTGTCCCAGCCGTGCCGCTATCTCCCTCCCTGCTCCGTCGCTCAGCTGAGCCTGTCAGCCCTTTATTTTATCGTCTTCCTCACATTCATGTTCAAACTTCGCTCACATCCTGTCACTCATAATATGTCAACCCGGCGTCCTATCCTGCTCATTTGATCGACCGCCTTGTTCTCCAGGCTCTCGCACGACTCACGCCCTGTTATTCTAATTCGAGACAATCGTAATTATTTTGACAGGCACGAGGTGAGAACGGCTGACCAGTGTGGGAGGAGGGCTCTTCAAACTGACATACATTCAGAGCTGTCAAGGTCCTTCTGTCCTTAGCTAGTAGCCTGCGGATTCACTGGTCCTGGTGTCTGACCGGATTAGAATTTAAAACGCAGCAACCAAGTACACACCAACAAACACACTTTTTTTTTTCAATGAACGGAGCAGATCAGGTTTTTCTATAATCCAAACTAAACATATGCATCTATCGAACAATGGCGGGTGAGTCGGCGTCTTCACTTGAAAGGTGCTGAGGTCGTGATCATTGAACAATAGTCCTTTAAGAGTTCAGTCTGAAGGTCCAGTCTGACCCTGGCCTCTCACCAGATGTCACTGGATGGACTCAGGGAGTAAGCAGAAGCTACTGCATGAACGATCTATTGCTCTCTTTGTTCTCTTGAAGGTCTTAGATTCAGTGATACTCATGCGTGTGTCACCTGTCACTTGTGTTCTACAAACTGGTTTGGTCTCATTAGCCCGATTTTCGAGGCAGGAGTTTGTCGTTTTATTTGTCGGAAACTGCTTGTCGACAAGGAGATTTTGTATGCAGTTGCACGAATTGTCCGATTATGTGTTACACGCAGGTGCCAGGGGTCAAATTCAACCACAGTGGTGTCCCTACTGGTTTTCACTTGTTTGTATTTGGCTTTAATAGCTGCTTATTTTGGACTTGCTGCAGTCCTGCTCAGCTTTTTCTGATACTTTAACGTCCTTCTAACCTGAATCTTTGCTTTGGGAGTAAGGTGGAGCTGAAGCATACACTGCATGAATCAATCTTTGTATGTCAATACATCTTTCTCTCTCTCTCTGTTTAACCAGTAATCTTTTTTTATTAACTGCATTTTTTCCTCTATCATCATGAGCAGTTCAAATATTTAAAACAATGTCAATTGAAACGCGCTTCACATCGTGGTCTACTTTTTTAATGTCATGAACTGAAATTCCGACTGTACATCTTGACATTTCCTGATAAACTAGACAAGCGCAGACCACTACTACCACACAGTCAATTTCTACACATTTGTTGTCCAATTTTATTGCCCATCATGTGATACCTCCACCAAGGACGTCTCCCTCTTGACAGAGAGCACTGCAGCACTGCTTTCAGAACAATTTACAGAAACATATAAAGAGATTTCCTGACTATAAGCCACTACTTTCTTCACGCACTCTGAACCCTGAAGCTTAAACAACACTGCATGTTTTATCGTGTTCGCCTGTGTGTACTCCTGGCTGTCTGCTACACAAGTGGAGCGCTTTGAAGTAGGCAAAACACCTGTTATTTCATTGATCACACTGCAAGAAAGGGTACACCAAATTTAGATTTTTACACTAATATCAAAATCAATATCATAAAATTGCTTGGGTTTAGTGAAATTATCTGTGCATCCATTGAGATTGAGATCAAGTTTTTTTCTTGACCTATCATCTTAATAATAAGAATTCTATGGTGAATGTTTGTAATCTAGAAATAAGCACCACATACTAAATTCCAAATAATACATACTATATTATATAAAATCCGTGTAAGTATATAGTAAGACTAGAAACAAGGTAATGAATACCAAAGCCAAGTTAAAAATCAAACATGCCACAGCATTTTATCAATTCTCAATTCGACCACAAAAAATGTAGGAAGAAAATGAATGAGCGATATAAGGGGAAATGACTGGATATTAGTTTAGATCTGAAGTAAATCTGAAGCAAGTTTCCTCATCCTGAAATAAGTATTTTTCAAACATACTGCATGAACATTTTCTGTCTATAATAGAAAAAAAAGACTAGGTTACTCTTAAGATAAGATGTTAGTGAAAATACAAATAAGAAATTGAAGCTTACAATAAAATAAATTATCTAACACTTCAATATCTACGTTTCTTTTATCTTGTTAAAAACCATATAATTTACAGTTTACAATTTTTCATGTTGATGCGTTTTCAGAACTTCTCATTTTAAGCCTTGAATCATAGACTCCACAGCTGCTTCTTGCATTTAGTTTGGCTAGTATTTGTGTGTGCTCAATACTCTGGAAATGCTGGTACTTTCTAAACCAATAAAACAATCTCTGTTATTGGCTCTGGTACTGAGGTCCATTCAACAATGCGTCAGGGTTGCAGAAGAAGACAGCAAGAGGCTTGCCACTCGCTTACATATCACTTGAAGTGTTCCCAGCATGCTGCAATGTAAGATCTCATTGGGGACTAACAGCCGAGCAAGATTGAGATTTTATTTGCTTTGTAGACGACAATGTAAACATCTGTTCCAAGTCAACAATTGCTGAAAATTGCATCGAATTACAATCATCGCTTTTTCAGTATTCCAGCTAACAGGCAGACAAACAAGCGTGACACAAACAAAACCTACATGACGGACTTTTTAAATGCCAGTCCATGAATTGTTTGATTTCTTCTCTTTCTCTCGTCACGTCTATGAAATGTCAGCAGCGACTTTTAAAGACTGGCTGTTGGTAAAGTGTTGCCGCCGTTGACTTTGAGGTAATGACATAAACAGCGTTTTAAACGCACCGGCTCTCCCGCAGGGGGAGGGTGGTGTTTATGTAAATGAGGGGAAATGCAGTGTGAAACCAGTCAAGTTTTATGGTCTGGACGACTGATGCTGCAACATTGTCTGACAACAACGAGCGCACCCATCAGAACTCCTCCGATTAGCTGGTTTGTTCACGTTAAAGGGAGAAATCGGTGAGAGAAGAGACAACGCCCCAGTGTAGTATAAGCAAAAAAACAAGAATTGTATATGTAGCAAATACAAGCGTAGGGAGGAAAGCTATGAATTTGACATTTTTAAAGCCTATGGCTTCATGTTATGCATATGCTATGACATAAAAGTCACCTGCTTTACAATAATAGTTTGGTGGCACACTATATGTTGAATGCTATTGGCGTCAGTCACGATGTCTCCCCAGTCACATTAGAAAAAAAGAGGCAGTCTGCTGGGGGGAGGGTCTAACGTTGGGGGAGAGTCAACCCGAAAGGAAATTAAAAGCAAAAAAATATTTAGACACTGCCGTTTCCAGGTTCTTTGTCTTGCTGATGAATTTTCCCTGAAGTTCTGAAGGCTGCCTTTTTTGTCAGCACAGGACACAAAAGTCCACTTTCCCAACATGGGAGTGAGGATGGGTTGGTTATATTTAGACGTAAAAGGTAAATCAGTCGCTGTCGTCGCTGAAGTCGTGTTTGCCGTGAATGTAGTTATGAGTGACAATGTGTTGGAGACACACACTTGCACACTGACACATTCAAGGCGCCACAATATCATGATAGATAAAGCAGTAAAAGACTGAACCTTAAATCCACTGGGATGCACACGTCAAAGGTGACGTATGCGCGGGATACACCCCTGGAGTCTGGGAAGGCTCTGACCAACAGCACATTGCACATTTGAGGCTGCAGTGCTGAATCTCAACCAGGGTCTTAAGAGGCACATGATCCCCAGCCCTACTCTCTGTGTTTGGCCATCTCTTCCTCCTCTCTTGTCAGGAGGAAGCAGAGCCCTGGGCTACATGTGTTAAGCAGATGTTTGGGATTTGCAGGGAACATCAAGGTTAAGAGGAAAGGTGCGAGCAAAACCGGAGGCAGATCCGCTACCTGTGTAAGTATTAATGTGCTAGTCTCAAGAGAGCAGCAGGTTATTTACATACAGTACATCGGTGAATAGGGAGAGCGAAGCAACGCCTTGACTGAGATACAAACCACCCTCCATGTTCTGGTCTTAACAACCTCAAGCGCTTTTTATATACCTGCAAGCCTTTCGGGAATGGTAAGTAATTAACACATGAAACGCATGGGTGGAAAGTGGGCAGGTCTTTTATCCACATGTGGTGCATATCCCTTATCTATACATGAATATAGCACACAGAAAACTGCCTATGAAGATAAAACTTCAGTAGCACAGGCAGGTTTTCACTGACGTACACCTTTAAATGTACGACTCTGAACACAAATATGTACGCAACGCTTTTGTTTTCGCTCCCATTTTCCCCATGAACTCTTGTGAGGAGGAGTGGGCAATTACATTTCCACAGGGGCCACATTATGTACTGCGATTGTTGCAAAGGGCTGTTATTGCCACAAGAAAGACGGTGTGAAGAGAAAGAGCCTTGGTGTGATGAGGAAACGTACAACACTGGATTCTTGGCAGATATAGTGGCTGGTGTGAGGGACATGTGCCTCATGCTGGGTCACACAATTATGATTCCAGAGTCGATTGTGACTTGCTGAACTTTGGCACGAACAGGAAGGTGGTCATCTTACAGGGAGTGTGTACAGGTTCAAAATGTTATCAACAAAAATGCCACTATCAAGGGATCAGAGTCAAGACTTTTGCGTTGGTTGTTGAAACTGAAGTCATCCTTCCATGTTGCATGGGCAGTCAGATGTTCCCCTCCTGTGTGTATACAGCACCTAATGTGGCTTTGGGCTTCATCTCCAAGAAGGTGGAGGTCAACTGTGCCAAAACACATGATCTGTTGAGGTCCGCCCACCTGGTCGGGGGATGTTGTGGAAGTCAATGCATTCTTCATTTGACAGCCTAATTCGTCAACATGACCTGAGTCCGGGAATCTCCACTTGTGAAGGGTCACTAACAGACATCTTGGGAGTGAACATGTGTTGCCTTTACATCTGCCTGTCTGCAACATCTGCACCCTGCTCACTCACATATGGCCATCAACGCTGTCTGTCACATGCACAGCAAACATTCAGAGCAATAAGTGAACAACGCCTCTGTCCAGTCAAACACAAGGACAAACTACGACCAGGTCGAGACCCCAAAGAGTACAACCAGCATGACTCAGTGGTCTCAGGAGATCCGAGAGGAGAAGGTGCTGAAGGTGAGACTCTGGAATGGTGCCATTCCAGTTGGTCTGCACTTCTTCAGTTGGATGCGCTGCCAAATCCAGAGTTCATGAGCCACAGCTCTGGTGGGTATTCCTGCAGTAAGCAAGCCAAGTACACACGCCCTCAAAACATGCAGCATCTGTGGCATCGTTGCATGATACAACTGCATAATTTATATTTTACTGCGGCCAGCCCCAGGAGGGTGAGATCTTTGGGTCCCGCTCATAAAAACAAGAGGTTTATTGTTTAAAAATATTGCGCCTATTTTCATGAAATGTTTCTGAATAATCCCACTCACATACATGTTTTGTTACTGAACAAAAATATTCAATTCAATTCAATTCAAATTCAATTACTCTCAGCAGACCTTGCTCTGCAGATACTATATATTGCATCTTCAGAAATGTAATTGTAATCCTCGGGTGTTGGATTTCACATGAATGTTTTATTTCCCCATGCACACTCTGTGTGGTAGTATGTGAGCTTACAAGAGCATCTGCACCATCACCAGAGACACAACTCCCACCATGTGGAAACATGAAGAGAGCGCAGAGCTTAAGGATGAACCTGAGCTCTGACACCAGCTATGTTTTGTTAACAATGCGCATTGTTTACATTCAATCCCGATAATAAACAAAATAAAATTATTACTTGTCTGAGGTTGGGTGGCAGGAGAAGAGAGACCCAGATGTCCCTCTCCCCAGAAACCTTTTCTGTGTTCCCAAGACAACTGAAGACATAATCTCTCCAGCCTGGACCTGCTCCCAGACATGCCCAGGACACCTCGCTAGGGGGGTGTTCAGAAAGTATGCCAGAGCCACCACAACTGACTTGGTGTGGAGGGCCAGGACTTTCATTTTCAGCAGCTTGTGGATGGATAATCTTGTTTTTTTAATCGACCTGCACGGATTGGGCCATTTAAAGAGAACTCCAGGGGTCTGGTGGCCTGAAGATCCAATCGCTGCTCTGAAAATTTGGTTCTCGTGGCTTCATCACGCTGCAATGTTCAGCTTTCGCTAGATCTGTTTGCACTTAAGTGGGAAGTGGCTGGGATGAGGTTTGCCACCTCTCAATCAGAGGCCATGGTTCTCCACCAGAAAAAGATGGATGGCCACTTGAGAGAAGGACCGAGTCCTTCTCTCAAGTGGAGGACTTTAAGTATCTTGGGCTCTTGTTCTCACGTGAGTGGGTTAGGGAGTTGGACAATGAATCGGTGTAGCAAGTGCTCTACCACTACAGTGTGTTAAAGAGAGCCAAAAGTCATAGCTCTCCATCCACAGATCAGTCTATGTCCCGACCCTCACCTATGGTCATGAACTGGGGGTCATGAGGGGAAGCATGAGATTTCGGACTGAAGCGGTTGAAATGAGTTTCCTCTGACTGGTGGCAGGCTTGTCCCTTAGAGATCGAGTGAGGAGTCCTGTCACTCGGGAGAGACTCGGAATAGAGTCGCTGCTTATGAGCTCATGAGACTGAGTGTGAAACAAGATAAATTACAGTCATGTGTATGAAGAGGATTAGATGCACATGTATGGGCAATAATTCTCTCCTGCTAGCACATTCACGTCTCACCCAAACATTCAGAATCAATATGCAAACACAGTATGCATGAGTATAAACATCTCAGTGGTTTTTCCCCTCTCTCTGCATAATCTGACTGAGGGCTCATAAATCTACCGATAGTACGCAAAACATTCTTCAAGTGCACCAGAATGAATTCTTGTATCACCGCAACAAGATGCTCATCTATTTCTCCTTCATTTTTTTTTTGGAAGGGGAATCAAAAAAACAATCAACCTATAAGAGAGTGCCGTTCGAATGCCAGACACATCGGGAATCAGGCACTTGTCCCAGCTGTTTGTCTGCACTCGTGTGAAACTGAGACAAACAAACAGTGAGAGCTGCTTGGTCTCCGAATGGAACACATCCATCACTATCCAGCACTTCCAGGAAAACAATCTGATGCGAGGTGAGCGCTCGCATGTGTGGGCCTGTGTATTCCGAGGTGCAGATAGCGGCGCACTGCGATAATGTGGTTTTCACCATGACAGAATATTTTATATGTCCATTGTACTTTATAATTAAGTGTGCATTACCATCGCTAAGGCGACACCTACAACCCATTGGTCACATATGGTTTAGCCACTTCCCTGGAGGTTGAGGTTTGCAGCAAGAGGAAGCCACATGTTTTGACCTGAGTGACCAGGTCCCACTGTTGAAGCACAGCCAAACCCGGCGCTGATGATGTCAGTGCAAAAAATGAACAGTAAAGTCTCCGTAATTTAGAAAAAAAAACTTGCAGGGACAAAGCAGAAACTATTTGGACAAAAGTACAGCAGAAAAACAAAGAGTACGATGTGAGAGTGCACTGCCAGGTGGAGCCCTAGCAGGGCTACATCAGTGATATGTTTCCATGCTGGTAGCATGTTTCAGTGCTCTAAGTGAGAGGGGGCACTCAGCAGAAGCAGCTGACTTCCACCACTGAGACAAGCTGGTCATGGAGCCCGGAGACATTATTTATTCATCAGGTTTTTTGCTTACTTGTCTAACAGTCGCACTCATACGGGTGAGTGTTTCTCAGTGTAGGCTTTGTTAACTGCCGCCTGTCGGCTGCTTTTTATTTTCTGCCATAACCTTTGAAAACTCACTACACAGCCAAGTGCTTGTTCCTTCCAACGACATATTGGATTTGTTGTGTTGATGCCTTTCCTTTGAGTATTTTTTCAGGTTGTTGGACGCAAACTTCAGATCACACACCGATGGTTCCAGAGCAGTGAGGGGACACGACACCACACAAGGGGCGTCTTCAGACTCCTCGGTGCTCGGTGGTCACAGCCAAACACAAGTTTAACCCTTTTAATACAAAAGCCCATTTTCTCGAAGATGAACTTGAATCTCATTGAAATTAATTCGTCCCCTGCTGGTGTAGATTTAGGTTGTGACCAGCCTCAAACCAGAAACAGGAGCAGCCCCATCCTTGAGCACAACAATTGAGGAGGCCAGAGGTGGGTAGTAAAGAACCCACTAGGTTCAGGATCAGTAGCCGATTTTCCTTGAGATTCTCTGCACACCCTGAAGGATGGTTCAATGCTCGGCGAGCAACCTTGGAATGTCTTGTTTCCCTCAGTCTGTGAGCAGTCAGTAATCAATTGAAGGTGAGTGAATGAATGGATGATTGACAAAGATGGCAATTCTAACTGTTATTTATCGCCTAGCTGAAGCAAAGACATTGATGCATTACCTCCACGGTGATTTTCAGACGTGTCAGAACAACAACAATGTTCTGAACATACAGTTTCTGCGAGGACTAAAGGCATTTCCCCTCAAAAGATGACAGACATTTTTTTTCCAACCACAAACACATTATCTGGGCCTCTAAGGTAAGAGTTTTGGGGAGACAGAGGAATACAGGTTTGAGGGGGATTGAGAATGAGTTATCATCATAAATATCAGCAGCCTTTGGGCAACAGGAAGCAGCAAGAGATTAAAAGAGAGCAAACAATAGAAGTAGGTGGTGCAGAGACTGGGAACAGTGGGATTAGAATTCCAGTGATAAATCCTTTCTTCCTTCCCAGGGGCTGACAAGACAACCAAACTCCCCGAGCCCTCTACACACCCCTCCACACGACTGTCTCCCCTCTCATCACCCTCTCCTGGATCCTGGGGAAAAGTTCAATCTTTGCATTTTCATTGCCTGCACCAACCGCGTCTCATGAAAGTTTCATCCACCCCTCTCTCACCGTCTCATTCTTTCCTCTCTCTTTTAGCCTCTCCAGCATATGCATCCAACACCCCATCCAGGCCCCAGGTGAGGAATGATGATGAGAAAGCGCCAGGGAACCCACAGAGAGTCGCCATGTTTGTGTGGATGTGGCGGCGCTCCGGGCTGAATGATGGCGCATGGCGAAGCTTTCATATCTGAGCCACATAGCCCAGAGTGAAAAATACAATTCTTTTGCTTTGAGCCTTTTTTGTTTCGATAATGCAGAGATATCATAGGGAGAGCGCCTCTTCTAGGTGGATGCCAGTGGCGTATTCTCTGGAGACGTTATGACAAACACGACCTTTCAGATGGAAGCAAGGCTTTCTATGTCACCTCCCTGTAAACATGGTAAACAACAAGCATTGATTGCTGTATTATCCTCAAACAATGCATGACAAATCCACACGTTCAGGGCTCCTGCAGTCAAATTGCCTGGGTCAACACCACACGGTAGGAGACTGTCACGACGGAAGGCGCGTGTGTTGTTGTGTGGCTCGTGCGGGCTACAATAGCGGTGGAATGAAAAGCACAGAATTTAATTAACGTGAATGTAGCTCGGCAGTGGAGTGGTCGGTGGAGCCGCCCGCGCAGCAAGACGGGCTCCAATCCGACATGAGGCTTCTTCACGTCTGTGTTTCGCTCTCCTCTTGCTTGCATGGGTCTGCTCCTTTCCACTGAGAGAACAGACAGTGTGGCAACATGTCTAAGGTGAACGAATAAATTGAATGCCAGTGAATAGCTCTGTCAACGCCTGAGGAGATTTAGGTCTTTATTTGTAGGTGGGTAGTCCCATCTGCACAGTGTTCATTCGACTTTACACAAGATCATGACTTTACCTTGGAGTGCAAAATGACTGTGATGCAATTTGATTCCGATTTTGAGAAGAGATGCTAACTAACGCTTAGCAGTAGTTTTAGCTGTGGACAATGTGGCGGATTTACGTTACCGTGCACATGGAACCCACACGCACAAAAACAGTTTTTCACCAGTGTCTAGACTACTGCTGATGTTAAGCCTCTACTTGTTGCTGAGCATCGTACAGGTAGTGTGCGTCAAAAAAGGCAAGAGGGCGGGGCTGCCTTTTTTTCTCTCGACAATGTGCAACGAATGTCCAGGACTTCAAACAAATCAGATTTCGAACAAAAATCCAGAACTCTAATGCCCTTGAAAAAAGCCAGAAAAAACATAACGTGCGCGGACCGATCAGCTGACCCACGTTTGTTATTGTGTATAACGCAGCCTCTGTATGCAGACGTGTCCCGTTAGCTACATTTACTGACTGTTTTTTCTTCATATTGAGGTGTAAAACCTTTCCTGTCTCCACACTGGACCGTGGTAGAGTGTCACAGGGGAGGTGCTCGCTCTCCACACCACTCCAGGGTTTGATGTCCTGTTGTGGGCTGGAGCTGGGACAGGGATGAGGCGAGTCTGGGACAGAGCGTGACTTGGTTTATGACTTTGTCACAGCCAAACTGCACAGAAGCGCACATTCAGAGCTGGACACGCACCGGGCACCTCTTCACTTCTGGAGAGACGTCACTCACTCGGCAACCACTCCCACATGCAGCGGCCACACACATAGAGGAACAGCGCACCTGCAGCAGACACTCTACATTCACTCCTACAAAAGACTATTTTATGGCTTGGAACGCATTAGTTCTTTTTCCATTCATTGTAATGGGAAAAATCGATTCACATTTCGAACAAATCGCTTCTCGAACGGCCGTCTGGAACGGATTGTGGTCGAGAACTGAGGTACCGCTGTATACATTTTTTTTAAAGTGGCCATGGAACTGTGTTCATTTGATCTACTGGGAACATTAGGGTGAATTACTTGAGGTATATATCGTAAAAAGAGTGACGATGTATGAATGGGTGAGCATGCATTTTGCCAATGGTAAGGCAGAGACCAGTTGTCTGTCAAACTATGTGAGAGGGCTGCCTTCAAAGACAGCGTATTTCATCTGTGGAAACGCCGATCGATGAAAAAAGGTGCCCATTCCAACATCTGTGAGTCGACAGAGGTTATCGTCAAATCCAGTGGAACTGTAGACCACAGTTAGATTATCGGTTCTGACAACCGACCGCAGAACCACATGTTAGCGCTGAAAACGTTTATTCCAGTTCACTTCTCTTGCCATTAACAGCTATTTCCGTGGCTGAAATGTGCACATATTTTTGATCACTTCGGCTGTTAAATAGGGTCTTTCAAACAAAAGCTTTCCAGCAACCAAGGAAGGAAGAGAAGAGAAAAGGAAAAATGACAGCTATTGTACTCTACTTTATTGGTGCTAACTAAACAATTCTTTGAACAAAAATTCAGGAAACTAAACGGACGCAGGGCGACAAATAGGAATTAAGAGGTCATTATTAGACTCCATAGACTCGTCTACTTTCTTACAGTCATTCACATTCCATTTCACCCATTGATAAATTCACAGGGCAAGAATAAATATATTTGATTGATTCACGTTCTCCTTTTACAGCCTAGTAGCACAATCCCCCCTTATAATCCAAGGGCTGCGCTGCCTCCAGTCTTCCTCCGTTTCACCATCAGTCGCTGGTGTATTTTCAGCCACAGTTGACTGAAGCACTTTCTGATCTCACGCAAGGCGAGCAGCAGGAAGGGAAGGGGGGGAATCAAAGCAGCTCCAATTCCCAATCATTTCAGCCCTCATTTGGAGCAGATATTGATAAGCAATGATGTGGATGCCAATTTCAGCTGAACTCCATCTCCTGCAGCCAGACCAAGAGGCACCCACAGAGAGCTTAGACGATGGCGGAAAACGGGGTTAGAGATGGCTCAAGATACAGAGAGAAATGCAGTAGCGGGGAATATGATGAGTACATAGATATGGAGGAAATGAAACGGCTCAAGACATCAAGGGTGAGAGAGGCGGCGAAAAGAAACAGAAAGGGTGAGGCCACTGGAGAGAGAGAGATAACTGGGATGAAATGAGTCCATCCAAAAATGATAGCGATGGATTAGTGTGTCTTAAGCTACCTGTGCTGGGGTCTGAAACTGTTAGGACTAAACACATTTTCAGTCACAGAATTCTGTGATCCAGGGCTGGGTGGTAACTTGAGAATAAATACATAAATAAATAAATAAATAAAACATTGCTGTGCCAGTTTCAACTAAATAAATAGGGTTTAACACAAACATAAGAGTGGACCTACAGGGACATAACATTGTGACAGTGACAGACATAGGCATTTTAAATTTTAGCGGGAGTTGTGCCCATATCAAGTTTGTGAGCTGCTGTACTGAAGGGCACTTTTCTAGTGTCCTACAAGCACTATGTAACAGGAGGCCCTTTCTCTTAAAACACAATGATTTATCATTTATAGACGACATGTTATGGTGCACTTTGAACTCTCAACCGATCTCTCGGTTTAGTCGGCTGGGAAAACACCAATTGCCACCATTTATGGTTGGTCTTTTTTGCGACCGTCTAAGCTGCGGAATCTTTTCCCTGTATTTTTCCTGACTCCTGATTCAGATCCCATATTTGTGCTTGAAGACCATCCTGTCTTGAGATATTCACAGATGATTCCTTTAATTTCATGCTTGGTTCCTGCTCCAGCATGTGGCGTCAACTGTGGAACCATATTTCCACTATTTGTAATGACGTCGTGGGAGACTGTGGAAACATCCCAAGGATGATCAGCGAAAGCACCTGAGCACAAAATTTGAGCTTCATGATAAAGACCATGTGCAGGACAGGAGACTTGGCTCCCTTTATGTATGAAGTTGGACCTGCCCGTTTCAAATGATGTTACGGTCACTGATTATATACGTCCTTTACGTTGGTATTGCTTTTCACAGTATACCCACCAGGGGGAGCAGTTCAGTCAGAGTCAAAAGTCATTGACAATGACAAACTCCAAAACAAACATGGCGACTTGATTATGTACCTCTTACACAAAAGACGAAATGCAGGAAGCGTTAAATATATCGTGACTGGAGGACGAAGAATTTCTGCCATTTTTTTGTCTTCATCGTGTCGCAATAGAACCTAATATCAGGTAGTGAACTGCAACACTGCCCCCCATGGTTTCCTGTGGTACTGCTTTGTTGGGTCTATATCTGAGGGCTTTATAGAAATATGCAGAAATACAAACCAAATGGAGGCAGAGCACAGAGAGAAGGCTCCATCCAAATGAGAATCCATCTCTGGAAACAATTCCTCTCAAATACTCTGGTCAGAGTGAAAACTCTGGAGGGAAAAACTGTAGTTGCCCGTTTGCATATACAGTAAACTGAGCAACACAGAGGACGGCAGGCAGTGGACGTCACATGCCACCAGAACTTTCACTTGCGTCAAAGGTGCGTCCGCCATTGATTCCTTCAGAGTCGCAACAGAATTACTGTTGACGCAAGCCCTATTTGTTTGTTTACATTTGCAAATATAGATGCTCCGCTATATGGAGAAGCAGAGACGGGTTGCTGTTGTTGGTATTTTCGCTTCAGCTTCTTGTTACACTGCCACCTACAGTTTTGAAATGCCCTGTCAGCAGACACAGATGGGTTGGTGTTAAATGCATTGTTTTCCGCACGTTCACAGAATTATTTTTGACAACGGCAAGGGTGAAATGTCTGTTCCTGAAGATGGCCGACTGACCGAGTCAGCTGGAGGCTAGCAGTGATCGGGAACAGGTGTGGAACAGTGGTCAAGTAACGTGAGCAAACAGAAGGAGACTATAAAACAAGAGCTGACAGGAAGTAACTGTGACAAGTTACGTAGTGATGTAAGTGTGATTTTTTTTTTTGTCTCTTTTATTATAGGGCCTCTATTGTTTTCTTGTCTTCCTCCAGTGTTCTGAGTCAGAGTCCCTGGTGAAGAAAGGAATGTATTTCCATCTTTGGAAACCAGCTCCAGAAATACGCCTGACAATTAGCTACAAATAATTCAAATGGTGACGGACAATGGACTCAATTGGATGCTCAATAATGTATATTTGCTGGGCTATTATTCACCTTTTACTTTTATGGCATCATCTCGTCACCACGCAGCTAAAGAACGGATGGGATGTTTTGAATGGCGCTCACACACCGAGCCGTCCTGGGACAACTCTCCTTGTACTGGCTCCTCTGCAGGCTCCTGCGCCTGTTCTGACATTTGTTCCGAGGATGTGGATGCGAGGCAAGTGGGAGGTGCTGGAAGAGGAACGGCCGGGACTAGGATGTCTATAATTACATATTGATTTTCTCGGGGGCTGTTGTTCAGCCAGCAATGTGAAAGTGTAGAATAAATCACACGGCCTCTATGATAGCCAAGTATTTATTCTTTTTAATTCTGTTTATTGTGGTTTTGATTCATGCCCTACAACTCCAGCTATGCTTCAGCGCTCCTGACCCTGAATGTCTGTTGTGCGTGTGTGTGTTTACACAAACGGCAGAGAAATGTTCAGTGAACTCTATGACAACATTCTGGTGTAATAACAATGAAATGAAATGTGTCAGGTTGCATGCCAGATACAAAGTTCCATCCTAACATAAAAAATAAAATCTCAAAATCCCCCTTTTTTAGCCAACACAGACTACAGCCATTTTCAGCTAAATGTCAAGCACCTAAAACTTCACAGCACACCACCTGTCCACCCTTCCTCTGTTCATTCCAGCCACTTTGAGGTCACTTGGGCTTGTGCAAGCTACATCAGGCGCTTGAGACACTCCAGTCAATTTAAAGCTCCAATTGAAGCCCGCAGGAGCTCAGAGGGAAAAGAGCCATGGGGTTGGCTTAAGCTCAAATCACCACCACTATACAGCTTTGCTTGCTATTTAGGATTTAAAAACACTGGTGCTTGCCAAACATCATCACACTTGATGTGGCTATTTTTCCATTTGGGTGGCAACAAAAGAATTGTATCTGATTTGAACTGAAAAATCACTTCACAATGCTGTGTATAGAGGAAACATTTGTTTAACTACCCATCAATAACAGAGAGTCTGGAGACAAATCAGTTATATAAAAAGATTATCCAAAGAAAAGTGCTCTCATGAAGCCCCCAACAAAACTCAACAACTAGGAAGTATCAGGGTTTATGGCTCCTTGATGGGAGCAGGATCTTGAGGAGCACTTCCTTTCAGAATTTGTCGGACCCCTTGCAAATTGGTTCACTTGAAAGACCTGCTCAAAAGACCCAAACACACATCCCTAGTTTAGGAGCAATGTGTCGACGTAAAAATCTTTGCTGCGCCGCATCAAGAGAAGCCTGTTGCAGTGATACTTGGACCTGGTAAAGAGAGATTGACTTGGTATTCCACCCTGATGAGCCGGAGGAGAGTGAAATCTGAACCTCAAACTTCAGCTGAGAACTACTTTAAATGTTTTGATAAATTAATGGGTGGCTAAAATGACGAAACATTAGTGACCTGTCCAAGCCTTTATTGCCTGTGGTGTCAGCGGGTTTGAAAGTTATAGAGCCACCATGAAACTGCAGACCCTCTGAATGATCATCTCTTATTCAGCTCGATTCTTGTATAAAAGAGCCAGAATACACACAGTTTATCAGGTGACAGTGTTTGCTATAATCTGCCGCATGATGCAGGAGAGCTTTCCGGATGTTTCAGTGACGATCTGCATTTTATTGCTCTTGTCTCTTTGAAGTGTAGATATAGAGGATGAAGAAAACACGAAGAAATTTTTCTTTCGGCTGACTCCAGTCTGACATTTTCTCTTCTCTCCCTCACTCTCTTTCAACTCAAAGGCGGCTGTCTGCGGCACAAGCCGCCGCGATATCCGAACAGTAAGTAAATGTCAGTCCGATCTTTAGCTGAGGGGGGATCTTGGCAGGTGGAAGTGACATTTCATTTAGATGAGTAAATGTTTTGTTATTGTAGATATGCGTGCCGTGCAATATTTAAATATATGTTTGGAGTAATACTGAGTGCTGCTCGTATGAATTTAGGAGACTCTCTTCTGTGTCATCCTCCATGATGGAGAGGACTGAGGTGATGGTAAGCAGCTGGGGGTTACGGGATATTTTTACTCTCGCGGTCAACCACAGGCCAACGTTACTTCACACCAGCACCGGAGTGTGCGAGAGGTGGAGTCAGCTTGGATGACCTCAGTCAGCGAGACACATCTACAGGATGATGGCAGGCGGACACACAATCTCAGCTGCTTACAAGGTGTGCAAAGGTGATAAGGCGTATTAGGGTTCTATCAGACTAGAGTTGCAGATCAATATTCAGGTTGAAACTCCTGGTGCGGCTTGTGAGATCAGCTACCTTCCCTTATCACGCTCTAGTGACACAGCTGGCAGCTGTTCTTGATGGTTCCTAGAGGACTTCAACCAATATTTTCAATCTCACTGCAGATCACTACATCATCAGCAAACATGATGGTTCACCTCATCTGTCAGTCCCTCCATAACCAAGGCAAACAAGAGGTGGCGCTGATAATAATAATAACAATAGTAATAATGCTGGGGTTTTTTTCTCTTGCAGGGAAAAAGGGCTGTAGCTCAAGCACCACTAGGGGTCTACCTGCGCACGTCCCGACGTCCAAACCACTGTCTGTTCTCCTCATCTCTCTGCTTATTGCATAGTTTCTTTGCTTCCATCCTTTTCTTGATTCTCTCCTGGACCTCATCACTCCACCGCCAAGTCTCTTCCTCATCCGTCCTCTTCTCAGAAGACACAGCTCAAGCTGTCTTTGCTGTTTCCCTCATCACTTCTGCTGTAGGTCCCCACTGCACTGGCAGCTCTTCCTGGCTACCCAGGGCCTCTCTGATCTCTGAACAACATTCTTCCTTCCACAACTTCCACCATTTAATCTTGGGTTCTGACTTCACTTCTTCCTAGTCACTAGTGACCTTCGACAGATCACTGGCCTATGCTGCCTGGCAACACTCTCTTCTTACCATGTCCCTCTCTCTCGCTCTCTTCTGGAAATATATGTTCACCACTCCCATCTTCATCCTCTCAGCAAAATCTATCACCATCTGTCCCTCACTGTAACTTTCCCTGATTCCATACCTGCCCAAACAAGCCGGCTTCTGACACCATTCATTGCCTCCAGAGAACGCCCTCCATCACCTCTCCTCTAGTTTGCTACAGAATTCCTCCTTCTCCTCCTGCTCACATTCTACCTAGGCACCAACTTTGCACAAATAGCTTACATTATAAGCTGCACTACAAGTCAATATCTCAATCCAAATTGACTTCTAGCAAGAAAATATACCTGGCTGTAGAAACCTATCTACCTACTCAGAGCTTGCATTCCTTGTTGGCTGGATTTATAGCTCCCCCCATGGTATCTATGGTAACCTCACTCTCACCTGACAGCGGTCTGGATTTAGTTGTGTTTTTCCACTAATGCACGCTTGACAGCTCCAAATGCGCTCAAAGAATAAACTCAAAGTGGAAACAGTCACAGGATTGCTCACTAAAAGCACCTCAGCTCTCCTAAAGGCCAAGAAGCTTGTGTAACACACTTCAGTTGACACATTCACGCTGCAGCTTCAGCGACAAGCATTGCTCTCGAACGTGAAGTGAATTCATTTGCACAAAAATAATCCAATAATGCAGCTAAATGACTCTTGTTATTTCCAACTCACATGGCTTTTTGGTTCTGTGGGCAGAATGAGTTTGTCTAGAGGAATCAAAACAAATACCACAGCCTTCAACAAACCAGAGGAAAGTAACCTCCAGTCATCTCTAAAAATTCCTGTTGTTCTTCAGCATCCATTGAGTTACAACATTTTGACAAGTCAGTTCATTGAAAAGAAGTGACACTTGCATGATTTAGAGGGGACATTGTTGGAAGATGAAAGGCAGCTTAACTCACACACATCAAAGGTATATTGATGGGAAGGAGTCGTGGAAACTTGGTATCATTAAGATTCAGATTTTTTAAAACTTTTTACTGAGTAAATGACACTTCAAATAGCAGGGGCACTTTCTGCCACAAACAGAGCATTTATATAAGCTAAACTCAAACACAGGAAGGGAAAATGGCCTTTTGCAGACCTATAGGTGCTTTGCCTTAGCTGTAGCTGGGTCCTTCCCTGACGGCACAGCTGGGTTGTTTGGTTTGTTCTCAACTCGGTCCCCTGCTCCTGAGTAGAGTGTTCTTCCTGTGTTTGGATCGACTTCTGCATTGCGACCTGGACTCTGTTTTTGAACTATTGCATTAAACATCTGTATACCTTTGGGTTCCACTCTCACTTGGATTGTAAAGAAGTCTGAACAGTGCGTGATCATATCTACTTCACCACCAACCAAGAAAGAAATCACTTTCCCATCTTCCAGACTAACTTGACATTTGCAGTCTTCACCTGTCAGAAACAGCCTGTGAGTGGCAAAACATGACACACTGCCCTCCTTAGGTTGATCTGGTTTTTGGTGCTTGTAAATGTAAAATGACTTGGCCAGCCAGAGTTCAGAACTACACGCAGAGATTCTTCACCGCCATTTGCAATATTTCATCACTCGAGATTAGTGCTCTCAAACCAGGAGCTCAGTCCAACATTTGTAGAATCTCCTGATAACATGGAGCCAATGAACACACCTGGTGATAATAATAGTCATGATGCATCAATGAGGTTTCACGAAACAGTGTCCTGACTTTCAGAAGCCACCAGATGGCACTGTCCGCTGTAAAATGTTTGCACTTGAACAACTCATTCAATGAAACCTCACAGCATTTCCAAACCCAGGTGGCTTCTGAAAATTAGGACACTGTTTCATCAACCCTGCAACACTGTCTCATGATATCTCATGTACGTAACAAGGTGTTTTGAACACAGACAGAAAATAACAAGACGCCGATCAGAGCGAAATGTTCCCGAGCACATCCATGTCACGGAACAGCAACAAGACACAGAATGTGCTGAGACTTCCAGCAAGGTGATCAGCGGTCATGACTCTCCTCCAGCCCACAGTCCCCTCTCACAGCCGTGATATTGACTAGACTCCAATCTTCCGCGGAGCACCGCATTGATTTGTAATTGCAGAGGAATGAGCATGAGTAATATTGTTGCAGGTAATCAAACAAGAAATGTTGTATTGATTTAGTGATATTTTCTTCCCGGGCTGGTAACAGTAGTTATTCAAACATCACCGCCATCACGGAAGCCTGATAATCAGCCTCTGTTTACATTTGGCCTCACTTCATTCATTCAGCCTTGTGCTCACGCTTGCCCTTTCTACTTTGATGGAGGGATTCATTTGTCTTGTTTTGTCCAAAACGCTCAGCAGAGGGAGTAATATTCACCTCCCCAAAGTACATGTCACTGACAGCGATGGATGAATCAAATATCTCCGCTCGAAATCATATTCATCAGAAACAATGATCTCTTCGCTGAAGCAACTGTGATGACGAAAATAATTTGTTTTATTTAAGCAAACCTTCCTCTTATTCGGAGACCATGGTCCATCTAGAGTAAAGTGGAGTGGCCATTCCAGTTTGGAAGAGAGATCCCTGTCAAGGTGGAAGAGTTTGAGCATCTTGGGCTCTTGCTCATGAGTGAGGAGAAGCTGGTGTGTAAGCAAAATAGACAGATATATTCTGTAGATATGATGCTCTGCCACATTGAGAGAAGCAACTTGAGGTGACCTGGGACACCACTGGAAGAAGCTTCCTGAACACCCCTCTGTTGAGATGCTCCTGGGAGGAGACCGTGTGCCTCTCAGTTGCCCTGTGAACCACTTTGTATCGCTGAGAAGAGCTGGGGGAAGTTTCCAGGGAGAGGAGAGAGTAGAGAGGGCAACACAAAGGACATTGGAGAGTGTTGTCCTGTCATGAATATCAGGATATGAGCTATAATGTCAGTGGGATCATCTCATGAAAGGTAAGTCATCTGCAGGGTTTCTGCTTTTGCTGTAATGATGTGGATGGCACAGGGATTTAAACGTGTTGCACTGCAGGTATTTGTACTTGTTAGGCAGCAGAGTGACATTTCCACCGTTACAGGTATGGGTGATCCATTTTATTTAAATGAGTCAATGGTAATGTGATGAATATTCACTGGCACGGGCCCCATGGGCTCCCATGACCCACCATTACTCTCCCTCTGGTCTCTGAGGAACCCTCATTGCTCTGTCTTCCACTCCTTCCTCTTCTATAGTGAAGCGCCACTCATGTGAATCTGGGACCTTGAGCTGTCCACATCCAGACGGTGCTGCTTGCATGTCAGTCTTTTGTGCAGAAGTGTTTTGTCATAGTTAGTCCTATGCTCTGGAGGTACTTCATTGAGTCTGTCAGATGATGGGTTACAGCCTCGGTTGTGTTAGATGTCTCAGCAGAACTGTCACGACCCCAATTCAATCTGATATTTGTAAAATTCATTTTCAAACCGGACTTGACAACTTCGACAGAAGTCCACCGCGGGTTAGTCTCCTCTGGTGTTGGGATTTTAACACATTCATTTTGATGTTGTTATGACATTTCTCCAGATGCACCACGATTTACTCTTGGATGTGGTAACCAAAACACCTATGATGATGGATAACAAACACATTGTGGGCATGGATGGAAAATTATTTTAAAAAGCTCCACGGTAGAAGACCACAAATACACTTTGTCTTCATCAGCAGGTCGAGTCAGTCCAGTGCCAACACCCTTTTTTCTAGGTTGGAAATGGGTGGATTGTCTAGCACCGATGGCTACAGGGTTGTGATGGGTTGATAATGTTTCATGAAACAGTGTCCTGATTTTCAGAGGCCACCAGATGGCACTGTCTTCTGTTTGGACTTGAACAACTAATGTAATGAAACCTCACATCATTTCTAAATCAAGAGCGCCATCTAGTAGCCTCTGAAAATTAGTACACTGTTGGGCAATACCATTTCACGATGCCTCACTACTACAGGGTATGTCAGGTTTCTATAGCAACGAGTTGTGTGGATGAAAAAGACTCTCTCACTAGTGACAGAGAAACTTGGTCATCCTGGAGAGACTCTGACCAGATTTCTTGCGCCTTCTGAGACAGTGAAGCTAGTAAATGGGAAGATATGAGGACCAAAACACCAGAACGCATGATGGTTCTCACGTCACCAAACACAGAAATATAACTCAAAACGTCTTGCAGCGGCATCAGTTTGCTTAGGAGCATCGGGTTATGAGGGCACTTGGCCCGGCGATGAATCGGAGGAGCTGCTCATCCACTGCGTTCAGTGTATCGTCCTCGGCCGCGGCGAAAAATTGCTGCACAGAGGGAAATACTGGGGAAAAGAACAAAAACAGATTGTGTTTTAAAACTTCCTGTCTCCAACTGACATTTCAATTAAATTGCCATCAGACGTGCCAGAGAAATTGTTGGCTTCATGTCAAGCCATGACAGTTTGATTTTATAATTCCATGAAAGTTTTCTCTTGCTTTCTCATGCCGCGGTGAAACAAGAGAAGTTGCAGACAGGTTTCACTGACAGAAAAACAATGAGCATGAAACACAATATCTTTAAACCAGTGTTAATGTGACCATCATGACAAAATGGAATTAAAGTGATTTCCAATGCAAGTGTCAATGCTATATATATATATATATATATATATATATATATATATATATATATATATATACTAAGATCAAAGTCTGTACGTCAGTTTTCTCAAGACGTGAGAGAAATGGTGTGTGTTCATGTGACGCCTGTGTGCTAGAAGAAGACTTTATTTTCAGAGCCCACTGAAGTCAACTCAGTTCTGTGAGGCGAGCTGATGGCAGCCTTCCTATTCAGCATCGCAGCATGTGCCATCCCGGACTTCGACTGTGTGCCTTTGTTGCTCTCATAAAGACATGCATCTGATGTATCATTGGAACACCATCACTCAATGTGATGCCATGAACTGCCCAGAGTGTTGCCTTTTTTCTCGCCATTCGTCTTCATAACATCGAGCATTAAAGTGAGCAAACGCTGGCAATGTTCTTTCTGTCGAGCTATTAGCCTCTCCAACCTCCATTTTTTTTGTTGAACGTGCTTCACATTTCCTCCACTTTAATGGCGAGCTTTTTGTTAGCGGCACTGTTTCTGCCTACATTTGTCTGCTCCTTCCGCACTGCTGTCGTGATTCAAAAACATCATTTGACATGTTGATATATGCCGCTGATGTCCTTGAGAAACAAACAACGACGATCCAGGGGATGGTGTGAGACACATGGGCGTATCATTGATAGCGGCAGCCTGCTATCAATCTCCCAAACAGATGGCCTATCAGATGTTTGGCTTCGTCCTTGACACGTCTACTGGACTGTAGAGAGGTGACCTGCGCAGTAAAGATGATGGTCGGTATTTAACACTCTTCAAAGCTTTTGGACGTGAGAAAACTATCCTCCCTCCTCACACTTTTCAACTTCATCCTTGCTGAAAACTTGATATTAATCTCCTTGACCTATATCAGCGCACTACTGAGTCCAGTGGCTGCATTGGCTGCATCCAAAGATCTAAGCAACGTGGCAACTAATGGAACCCAGCATGAGATGTCAATGCACATGAAGCTTTAATCCCATTGTTCAAGTCTGTCTTTGCAGCCTGGTGTTGGAACTGTCCTGTCAGTCCACATCACAGCTGAACATCTGCAATGGTGTCATTTCCTCCTTCATCAAATGGAAGTCACTTTTGCCTCCATTGGTGGTAGCCGTCTGATGTTTGTGTGGGCTCAGATGGAATAAACATCTCATTAATATTAATCCCTCCAGCCTCATGAAATGGCAGTTAAATTATTCCACCAATATATATTCAGACAGTGAGGTCCTTCTTTGTTAAGTTTGAAGGACTGTGGCTAAAATGGCTTGGGGGGATGAACCGTGTCCTTCAGAGAGGTGCAAGTGTTCCCCTCATTTACTATGTTGGAGATCGATCCAGACTAAAGCATATTCTCTCGGGGGACATTGTTGTTTCTGGAAGACAAAAAACAAGCAAAAACAAAACAAGTCAGGTGTTTTGAACAGCAGGGCATATCAAGGCTGAAGATGCTAATGGGTCATGGTCCTTCACCTCTGACTCTGTCAGTCTTCCTGAGAGGTGATGGTCAAGCCAGTTGGGACAGAGGAGCACAGGCAGGGTCCATTTACATCAGGTTATGTTGAGAGAGAAAAAAATACACAGTATTATGCAGCATTGGGGAGATTAATGGAGGTGGAAAAAGAAGGGACCTTTTAGAAGGTCAGCTGGGTATTTGAGGTCTGGGAGCGGTAGAATGGAAAACAAGAGGACTGACGTGGTGGAAGTTGCGAGTCAGGTTTGAGCGATTTGTTTGAGGAAGTTGTTCTGGATGCAATGGTTCAGTGGATGACGGGTCTGACCAGTGGCGTTAGAGTCGGACATTGTTCAACAGTGAATGGTCATATAAAAATATTGATGAAGATCAAGTGGGTCTGATGTCGTCTCTAGATAAGGGACAACATTGCAAAATACGTAGTGGGTGTGGGTAAATTTGGGGACTTGTTTTTTCCAGGTGAATTCCACGACTGCTTTGTCTTTTTGATGGTACTTTCCTGTTTACATTTGAAAACAGTGGGGACACAGGAGCAAATGGGAAGCAAAATGATCCCTGCGGAGATGGTTGACACTTGTCCTTGGTTCATTTTCGTCATTTCAGCCATTTTTTTCAACACTCTTCATCTTTTGTGGAGCAGAACAGGCTTATATGCTCAGTGGCACCAGTTGAACATCCCGCTGCCAGACGACTGTTCAGCATCTCTGCAGCTGAAGACCTTGTTTACCAGCACTTAATAGCCGCACTAAACATGAGCAAAACTGAATTTGAATTCAGTTTTACACATATGTTGCGTTCCATTTCAACTAATATATGATCATTTTATACTGCGTATTTATTCATAGTTCCTCAGCCTTGTCGCGACTCTATGAAATTTGAAATAACTAGCACAGATCCTCACATGGTTGTAACTGTGTGACGTCAAGCTCATAAAGCGATGCTAAAAAAATCACGTGTTCACTGCTTTTGGATCAATTGTAGACATAAAAAAGAGTGATGTTTGCGTGAGTGGAACTGTAAGAAACAGTGTGTCAAATGTTTCAGAGAAGTGAGCCATTGGATTCAAGTTTGGACGAGAGGTGATAATAGTACGGTTAGCACTGTTGTTTTCCTACTGGAAACCTGAGCGATGGATCTTCATATGGAGTTCTCCACTGACTCAGAATCCAATCGTTCCTGAACGTCAGAAATCCCATTACAATCTAATCATCCCTTAAAGGCACTCATGTCATGTAATCCCCTTGTCAGCCTCAAACACTTCCCTCCATGACAGCGTCACAGAATCACTTCTGGGAAGACGACGATGAGCGTAATCCTGACGGCGGCGGAGCGCGGATTGATCCCAACACCGGGTGCGATGGACCTTGTTCTTACGCGACCATCATGTGTCATATCCGCTCTTCACAGTGGGTTGAGATAAACATAGATACCATCATTACGTCAATCTTTTTCTGAGGAATGTCTTCAGTGGTCGCCAGCTTTAGTATATAATCGGTGCTTGTGTCTGATCCTCTTGTCTTGCTTCCATCCATAATACATAGGTTCTGTATTATAATGTTGCAGTGCATAAATAGCAGCTTGTATTCTCTCAGTTTATTTTGTTGTAAATGACAGTAATTTAGCTTTAGCCTGCTGGCGGTTTCCAAATGCTGTATTTGAGAAGCAATACTTTTCGGACAACCTTAAATTACGAAAGGACCCTGCAAATGGATGTTTTAAAAGCATTTAATAGTACACAAGAAACATTAGTTTGGATAAATAAATGAACATTGTACATGAATTTGATGACCTCACTCTAAATACATCGATGTCAATGCAGTGCAGATGCATTGCCTTTTTTAGTTGAACAGATTGATGCAAAAAGTAGCTCAATAGGTGGCGCTGAGTTGGTTGTTTTCCTGTCACCAGGGAGATCGGTACAAAAAGTAGCGATAGGTCCAGCATTCGGACGGCTGTTTGACTGTGTACATGTGTACTTATTAGGTGTGAAATGACTCATACAATGTGATGATGACAGATAGAAATATGAATAGAGTTGCAGATGGAGGCACCAGGCGAAAGCAGAGGAAGACGATGACCAATGAGGTTTCATGGATACGGTGCATGAAGAGGATAGGTGTAACTAAGGACGATGAGGGTGCTGGACTTGCTGTGATAGCAAGCCGACAGTTTAGAGTCACTGTATCAATGAGCCGCTGTCTACCTGTGGACAGTGGAAAGAAATCAGAGTGCACTCAAAATTCCACCGGTGACTTTCATCCGCAGTTGGAAACAGGACTTCAAAGGCATTTTAGAAAAACAGATTTCAAGACGACTCTTCTTGATGGAACCAGCAGCCAGATGCCCCATGTGTTTTCATTTTCGACAGCCGAGATAAATTCCACAACATCAACAGGACATTCTGGCTTGTTATTCAGGAGTAAACCAGCAACAGAGGGTGGCCACTGAGTCACAGTTCACACGTGTGGCTCATGACAAGCAGTTTTTGGTTGAGCTCCAGTTGAGCTGAGAAGAAACAATGGGCTAACAACGCTTCATGAAACAGTGTTGCTTTTGAGAGCTCAGCAGGTGGCGCTCTTAATGTGAGAAATCGAATGGGTTCCCAGTCACGGGAATTCTGTGTCGCGCCTCCAGTGTCACATTTCAAACTCAGAGTTACATCAGCAACACACACAGCGCAGCCAAATAAGCCGACGTGCGTCTAAGATGAGCGTATATTAGCCTGCACTTCTCCACCGTCATGAAATACGTCCTCGACAATTACTGTTGGGATAAATCAGGAGCACTCCCACCCAGAGATTTAATAAAAAATGAAGGAGCGGTGCATTGCTTACCCTACTGTGGCAGTTTTAATCTGATGCTCCTGATCATTTTTGCAGATGATAAATGGCTGGATATGATGAGACGTCTGGGTATTTGAATTTTCTTGAGTGAGCATCGGTGTAGCGACCAGCAAGAAATAATAAAAAAAGAGCATAAAGTGATTATAAAACAGCGAAATAAAATATAATATATAATGTATAGCAAGTCTGGGTAAAGTCTGTCTATCACAACACAACAAACTGGAAGCTTTGACTGTCACATGAGGGGAAGACATTAATGCTAATGCAGTTTATTGGATGTACAAAAAAAAAGAAATAGATTTTTAAATGTATTTACTTATTTAATTGTATGTGTTCTGATGTATCTTTATATACAGGCAGTGACTTGTAAACATTTTACATGCACAGCCACACATGCAGCTGCAGTTGAGTTTTCAAGGCGGCTCTTCCTCCTGTCTCCGTCTTAAGCACTTATTCCTTCTTGATCCTATTGAATCTCACCCCTCCTGCTTGTTCCTCCACCTCTCCAGCTTCTAGTCCTAATAGTTATAACTCGGTCCATCATATTCTCAAAGTACTAAGGAGTGATGAGACTTCATGAAACAGTGTCATTATTTCCAAAGGCCACCAGATGGCGCTGTCTCCTGTAAAATGTTTGGATTTGAACAAGTATTTCAATGAAACCACACATCTTTTCTAAGCCAAGAGCACCATCTAGAGGCCTCTGAAAACTAGGACACTGTTTCATGAACCCTGCAATGCTGTTTCATGATACCTCATCATAGCATTCAGAGCCACAGGAAAATATTTGCAGTACACAACCGGCAACTAGGCAGCTTCAACACGTCTCAGTGACTGTCAGTCACATGGGACCTGGCATGGCAAGCCTCTTGTGTTGCGTCATTAGCTCAACATTTGTTTGTCTACAGTCACTTACCCACAAACAGATTCACCCAGCACTTCATTATGTCGACAGGAAGTGCCTCATATGGTGTTGACACGCTGACAGGGAAATGGAAATGAGCAACGCTCAGACTCCCGGTGGCTGAAAACTAATAATAAGTTGTTGCTAATTAGTCAACGGGGGAGGAAAAAACCTCGCGTTTCACAAGCTGCGTCAGCGATGCTGCTTTCTAACTGACCATTTTTAGGCAAGTAATAAGGAGGAACGGAGGAAATGGATTGTGGATATTTGTTGTTCTGGCTTGTCTTTTTAGCTGACGCCATGATTATAGTTATTACAATTACAGCAGCCTTTTTTTCCCCCTGGAGCCTCGGAATCTGTTTTCAGGAGCCTCTTTTGAGTTCGGCTCCCTCACCGTCCTTTAAGACTTGTCTTATTTCTACAGCTACAGCACATCTTACGATGAACGTGCCCACAGCGTACGGTGCCATGATCGACAGTCACTTGTGAAACTAAGGCCCAGTCCCATCTCTCACTCTTAACACGAAGAAGTTCCCTCCGACGGCGAAGTGAGAAGCCATTGCCGTCCGTAAAATTTGGGACAGCACTTCTTGACGTTACGCCTTACTTGCATCACTGATCCGGATCTGTATCATTGTATCAGCGCTGATAATCTATTTAATTTTAATTTTTTTCTTATTTTGTTTGGTGAACCAACGGAGGAGAAATGGGCACAGCTGAAGCTTTGCCACTATTTTGCGGGGATGAATCTGTTGGAGCAGACGTGAGGTCCGGGGGCCAAATGCGGCCCTTTGATTGTATTTATGTGGCCCTCCTGGAGTCACAGTAAAACTACAAAACTGAGATTGTCCCTGACTTTTTTGAGCATTGTTTTTTTGCTGTTGTTTTCTGCAACTGAAACATGGATCATTTTCTTGTTTGATTATTTTTTTTCAAATTGTTCTCCTCCGTTTGGCTATTTTAGGAGTACGAGTAACATCCGACATACGACCGGGATCGGCTCCGACCAACCGGTCGTAAGTCAGATTGGACGTAAATCGAATGCCATTCAGAATAGGCGACGCGAGGGTTATAGGTTCTACTGTAGTGGTAGATGGCTGTGTGAGAGTGAGATGCTGGGATACTGTGCTGCCGTAACTGTCGTACGTGTTGCCGGGCTGCTACATGCTGCAGTGACAGACGTTGAATTAAAAAAAAATAAGCATCTGCTGGCCGTGGTCTTTAGTACGGGGGGATGTAAGTCCAGCAGGTCGTAAGTCAAGTCGGATCTTACTTGTATTTCTTGTCCCGTAAAATACATCAGAATTCAAAGTAGATTTTGGAACATATTAGACTCATCGAGAATCTTTAAATGGAATGTGGTTTAAATTAAATAAAACACAACAAACCAACATTTTCTGTGCATTTGTCATTTGATTTGATGATGTCATCACTTGATATTTATATTCACATTTCTCTGAGCCTCCTTTCTTTGGGTTTGACGGTCCCTCTCAACGGTCGCAATCTATAACCTGGTCCCTTTGGAATGGTCCACCTCTGTGTTAGAGGTATGTCGACGTTAACGTTAGCCTGAATATTGTTTGTTAAGAAGAAATAACAACATACTCATCAATGTTGTACTCTGCATTGTGTTGAAGAGGCAAAACATGATACGAGGACATGTAAACAATCGAGCGTTAGGGTGAGAACTGGGTCAGGCCCAACGTGTTCGGTGGGGTAGTGGTTGATGCTTGAGTGGTAGCATCTTCTGGCTGTCTCTTTGGTGTTTAAGGACAACCTATGCTTTAGTGTGAGGACAGGCTGAAATCGATAGAAGTTTCTCTGAATCTCCGGCTCCGTGTAAAGTTTGGTCACAGGTGAGAGCAAATAGCGGGTCAAGCTTTCAGGGACCGTCTACTGATCCAGACTATCGGATCGGACTGTCCCTATTCTCTAGTTATGACTTCATTGTTATGACTTAATTTGAAGGCACTTAAGTTTGCTATAATGTCATACTTTCCCTTACACAACACCCACGAGTTATAAGGGAATACAGTAACAGACATCAATGTTCCTTAAGATTTACCCAAATGTAACCAAATAAAGAAAGCGTTAGGGGGTTAAAGTCTTACGGCGCATTATTTAAACACCTGTTTGGTCTGTAGAATAATGACGACTATTGCTCCTACACGTGGCTCCTATTTGGTCTCGGTCTTGTTTTTTTTTGGGGGGGTGAGGTGTGGGCGGGGGGACTACTGACAGAGGCAAACAGCTGCAGCAGTGTTCGGTAGGCAGAGATATAAATACGTATAGGTAACCTGCTGTGCAGCAAGTGCCATGATGCGACAAGTGCATGAATATAGATGTGTGTGTGTGTGTGTGTGTGTGTGAGTTGGATTCAGCGAGCAGGCTGTGAGTGGGCTGTGTGAAGTCCCACCACAGAGGGGGGTTTGAGATGAGACAGGAAGAGCTGCTGATGGCAGCAAGCAACAGATTTGGACTGAATTCGTCTGTCAGAAATGCTCTGATGTGTCTTGACAGGGTTTTGGTAATTGAGAGAATTATTAATGACTTTGTGTGTCCGAGGTCCCTAAAGCAACAACCACACCGGCTGCAGCCATGTGACGCTGACTACTGACCGTCTGCAGTTTTTGTGTCCATCATCTCAAAGTTAGCTCTGAAACTGAACCCATGCTCCACCTGTGGACAGTGACACGCTCCTCTGTGTCTCATGTCACGAGAAACATCTGCCTGGCTTCCCTGGTACAGAGCTACATCAAGGCTAGCATCAAGCATTGAACCATAAAAAAAAATAAAATTAAAAAATCGTTGACTGAAACCAAAAACCTATAGTGCCAAGAGCGACTGAGCTCTGAAAAATAGGACACTGTTTTATGAAACCTGATTGAACCACATTTTTTAGCTTGAGAAGGATTTAAATTTAACACTCACAATCTGTAAATCTACTTCTTAATGTTATGTCCATTCATTTTTGACCGCTTAAATGTCTAAATGTCTAAATAAAACCTTTTTGAAGTGCAATGCATAGTAATACCAATGCTATGCTACTGCTATGCTGCTGCGTAGCAATGATGTATACGCTACAGACACTCTTGTTTGTATTCCAACGCCCAGGTGGTTAAGAGTTTGTTTGTCTGCTCCACAGTGGTGGTGTAGAAGGTGCTCCTCATTGGAAACACCAGAGAAAAGGTATGTGATCGTGAGGAGATAAAGCAAATGTTTTTAATTTGGTAAAACGTTTGCTTTTTGTTATGCTTTTTTTACGGGTGCAACTCCACAGCTGTGGATATTCTTTTGGGTCACAGTGTTTCTCCTTGGAAGTAAGCATTGCTTCATGCTTAAAAATTCAATAAATTAAGATTAAGAAGGGACTTCAGGGTGTTTGTCAATAACAGCCACGTCATATCAGCCTGCTGGCGCTGTCCAAGGTGCTGAAGAGGGAAGCTGTTCCAGCAGCATCAGATGTTTTCACTTAAATCATCCCCAAACCCATGATAGATGGTAGGTTATATATTTATCTTTATTAAAATGAAACTCAGCTGTAATGAAACGTCATGAAGTCATGTTTCTTGGTTACAAGACAGTGGGATGATTTTGCCATCCATGCTTCTTCACACAATCGGAGCTCCCTGAAGCCTCACTACCCCCTGCTTTATTGCTCTGTTCCAAAAATAAGATAGGAGGCATTGTGACATGTGCTCAGAGAGAAAACAAAACAGAGGCAAATCCATTTCATTTCAAAACCATTATGGCTTACCCTGGCTTTTCTTTGGCATGTTCTCGGTCTGAGAAAGTCCCTGTACACGCTCATGCTGTTCATTCTATGAAAAAAGAATGGATTATTTGGGTCCTTACCAAACTATTACAATGATTTTCTGAGCAAATCTTAACATCAATCTGAGATGTACCTGTCCACTGGTCAGTCAGTGACTTTGCATCCTTGTATATCTTCTTCACAGACACAGTTTGGCAAGTAAATGGTTTTGGGTTCAATTCCTACATTACGCTGCCCAGTGTTTGAAGTGTCTGTGGAGTTTGTGTGCTATTTTAGTTTGCGTGTATTTTTTTCTTTTTTTAATGAGCAAAATATTCAGATGTTATCCACAGTTCAGCTTCACTAACCACAAGCGCCTCCTTTCTTCCCACAACTTCTGGCATTGTTCTCCTTGATTTGTAATAACTTTTGGAAGTCGATAAAATTCCGATGTTTTTCACGATTAGAGCGATTCGTACAGCCCAAAACACGACAGTGATCAACCATATTTTCCAGGAAATGTACCGTTCTGTGTTGAGCAGTGAGTATCTCCAGCTCCAGGTTTGATGACGCGCCATGAAAACCCTCTGTAGGTGGTGATTCTCTCAGAAAGTTTCCCTTCTCCTCCACCTCTATGAAGCTTTTGACTGCTGCTCAGAGATTCCCTGCTGTGGTCATGTGTCTTCAAAATCCTTAAAATCATTTAACTCTCCTGTGGATGTACCTTCTCGACCAGAGGAGTGTCAGGTATCACACAACTAAGAATATCATAATGGTGAACTTGTTTACATTTGGTTTTGGGAGGCAGGTATGTTGGTCGCACTGCAATGTCTACGTAAAAACAGGTGTTGTCTACACTGCTGTCGATATTTGTGACTGTCAGTGGCATCATGGTTCTGCCAGACTTGTTTCTTGTTCGCATCTTCTCTTCGCCGTCTCACAACAGACTCCACCCTTGTCAAAGGTCCATTCACTCTCAAACACTGAGCAGATGCAGTAAACACGCACGTTCTGCACAGCTTGATTCAATTGGTGCAGCGCTAAACATGGCGTCACCCTCCAATTCTCAAGCAGCGACATGAGCAAAAGGTCTGGTTTTTGCATTTAAAAGATTAAAACTCTGACCCCCGGGGCCTTTCAGGTCACAAGATTAAGCCCCTGACTACGTGTAATACTGTGGACTGACCAGTGTGTGTCCTTCCAGAACCTTCCAGAATTGAGGGTTTCATTTTTGTATTTTATTTTAAATAAGCCACATTTAATGTAAGACAGCTTCCATAGATTATGATGGGAAAGACGAGTCAAATATATATATTTGCCATCCACATATTCCTTTCTTATTTCATTGAAATTTTTTTTTTTTTGCTGTGTTGGAGGAGGCAGAGCGATGCAGGTTTATCAGCAGGTAAATATTTTAAATGAGTCCAGTTTGCTTCAGACATGTTGCACCAAATTGTTTATCGACCCATAACACAGCAACGGAAGTGCCTGATTAATGATGTTATTAAGGAGGGAGGGGGAGGCGGGGAGAAGATGACAGTCCATTTCCGTGACTGACTGAAGACAAGTTTCGCTATACGTTGTAATATAGTTTCTCATTGAAATTTCCTCACAAGGTAACATGGTTGCTGGCGTGTTGGCCTGCAGATAGAGGCTTTGGTCGAGTTTGTTCATTGCTACTGTAGTAATACTTGAGAAAAAAGAGGATTCATGAGGCTTTTCTATTGGTGGATTTGTTTGGTAAAAGATGTTTTGGTGAAGGACACGGCTGGGAGGAAGCGGGTCACAAAACTGTTCGCCTTGTTCCGGGGATATGACGCTAACAAAGACCAACAATCCTGTCTAAAAACTAAAGATCGAAACTGTGGTCTGTCATCAACGAAAAACAAAGACTGCTCTCCATTAGAAGGATTACTTTCAGTTTCCTTTCCCGAGTAGTATTGCAAACAGTCACACTATAACAGCGCCATCTGTTGGATGACTCAACGAAGGCGCCATCAAGTTGCACCGAGAAAACCTTGAGGATCAGAATGCTTCTCCTCATGGATTCAATAAGAAACTAGTCACAGAGGCAAGAATATCACACTCATTTGGGCCTCTTACCATCTTCTTTCTAGCACTAACCAGTGATAAGTGTGGAAGTCTATGGTAAATCTAGTGTAGCGTGGTTCTCCTTCTCTGCCATGGATACAGCTTCATCATGACAATACCTGTTGATCCAAAACATCCTCACTCCCATGGCGTAATATATGGACTTTAAGGGAGGATGGACTTTTGCGTCCCACTCTGACGCTAAAGGTAGTCATTGGAATGAAAACGTGTAGTGTCCCAGGCAAGGCGAGGGCGTGGCACACAAGGAACAGATGTTTGGACGCTCTCTTCACTGAATAATATTACATTTCAGATGCAAACCATAGCCCCTTACGTAGCTCTCCTCCGTGACTGAAGCGCCTGTCCATTGTGGGGGCTTTAAAATGCAAGTGACAAAAGGAGCTTCCTTTGGCCTCAGCATAGGACACAAAAGTCCACTTTTTGTTGCATAATTGTGTCTTTTTTCTTTTTTTGTACTGAATGGATTAGAAGAGTGACAAGAATATATGTATTTTTTCCAAACTCTTTACAAAGTACATTTTTGTTTTTGCACGTCCACAGGAAGACACTCAGCTATACCCATCGATTCCCCCATGACTGCTTAGTAGATACCGTAAGACGTGGACGCTCCGTCTGAGGAAAGCAATCTACACATCGAATTGAAGATTAGAAACGAAATCCCCGCGCTGCCCACGAGTTCCCGCCAGCCATCCGTCTCCCCTCCCTGGTCGGGAAGTTCCATCAGATCAGGGTAACCTTCAGACAAGAGGCTGCCAGCTGCCTGACACAATTGTCACTCACATCAGCCAGAGAACAAATGGCCTGGTTCCAGCGTGTGTCTGCTCTGGCTGTAAGTGAGACGGAGTGAAGAAGCTCAACAGATGATTTGCCATGCCTCAATACTCCCGCGACGGATCCAAGAGAAAAATGGACTAATCAGCGTCTCCAGTGGAGGAATCTCCCCCAATTTGTTTGGAGGCTAACAGGCATCAGTTAATGAGCTGAAGCAGCACGTCCTCCACTCGCTCTCCGCCTGCTGTTCCACTTGTGAAGAAGCAACGTGCCCTCCTCCAGACAAACGGCCCTGGTCTGAGTGACTTCACACTTTGAATGAAGCCAACCATGTATCCATGATAAAGAATGTGACTCTGACATAGCATTATAACCTCAAGCATGTATTTCTGTCATGTGCAGCGCCTTCGCTCCTCCCACGCCACAGAGCACATCATACTTCCCTTCTGCCCGTCATCTCATGAGACACAGCTACGCCACTTTATGATCCGATCTCTTCAGTTTCTCTGTCCCCTCTCATGTTGGCTGGTTCACCCATTCCTATTGTAGACTCCTTCTGCTTCCTAGGAACCACCATCACTGAGGACCTCAAATGGGAGCCAACCATCAGGTCCCTCATCAGGAAGGTCCAGCAGAGAATGTTCTTCCTGAGGCAGCTACGGAAACGACTGCCGACGAAGTTGCAGGTGGAGTTCTACATGGCCATCATCCAGTCCATCCTCACCTCCTCCATCACCGTCTGGTACAACAGTGCCACCTCCAGGGACAAGAGCCGACTGCAGCGCATCGTACGTTCTGCTGAGAAGGTGATCGGTTGCAGCCTGCCACCTCTTCAGGACCTGTATGTCTCCAGGACCCAGAGACGTGCAGGTCGGATCAGAGCAGACCCTTTTCACCCTGGACATGGACTGTTTGTTCCTCTTCCCTCTGGCAGGAGGCTACGGTCCATCCAGACCAGAACCTCCCGTCACAGGAACAGCTTCTTCTCCTCGGCCGTCAGACTGTTGAATTTGTGAACAGCCTTGTTGTTATTTTATTTTATTTTATTCCAAAACACTTTCCTAGTTGGTGGCCTCCCCACTGACGTTGGCAATAAATTTGACTCTGATTCTGATTCTGATTCATTCCACTGTCCGGTGTTCTTTACAGTGAACAATTTATTTGAAGGATTTTCCCAAGTCATTATAAGATGCTGGTTAACTGAACCAAGGTAGTAATGAGGGAAAGAAGCCTCAGGTAACAAAGTCAGGGGTGAAAATCTGTCCCACAGTGAAAGAAAGAACCTCTCTGTTAATGCCAGACAATGTCTGCGAGGAAACAGATGCAGTCCTGCAGAAGAGGCTCTTCACTGTTTTGATCTCTGCGCCCACCTTTTCCAGAACAAATGGCCCATTCAAGTAATAGAACTGACTCATTACTCGTGATTTCATTTGTGTTCAATAACTACATTTAATCTACTTAGACGGAAACAAACCAAAACCCTCTGAAATGACATGAAACCACGTGGTCAGCGCAAAGGTATTTATTTGTCATGGAAAAGTACAACCAGCTGCAAGTCATATTCATCAAATTAAAAAACACACTTGACACAAACTGTTGACAAAAAATGTACATCATGAATAACATTCAGAACAAAATACATATAATAAAGGTATGTATATATGCATGTACAATATATTTATTTTCAAAATAACAAGTACAAGTCTAAAGAAAGTATCGCCATAAACTTTTGTAATTAGTTTTAAGAACTGCTTCAGTTTATACTGTTGGGGGAAGCATCACTTTCTCGTTTTTCTTTTCAAGAACTTCTCCATAGTTGTTAACTATCACAGATTTGCCGCTGTCAAGTCACTTCAGTGACACACTACTGCCACCATACGTGGCTGATGTGTTAAAACTGAGTGTCTCGCGGCCCTCACGGCCCAGAAGTGTACAAAAAAAAACTTTTCGCGGCCCTCAAGGAGGCGCTCGCAGCCCAACCATGGGCCCCGGCTCTATGGTTAAGAATCACTGCAGCACAATACAAAACAGAGACCAAGGGGGGTGAAGAAGAGAGTGAAGGCATGAGGGCATCTCACACTCGGTGATTCCAGACTGTCCAGTATGTTTATACAATAGCCAGCCAGTCGTTCAGCCAGTCGTTCAATTTTGTGCAAAATAAAGACAGAATTTCGAGGCGCAAAAGCTTCATAGATCAACAAGCAGGTGGTGAATCTGTTTGCGTTTTCACATTTCAAGCATAAAACAACCAGTTTTTTTTGTAGGAGTTTGCATAAATCACTCCCTAAATGTTCCCTCCTTCAACTGATCATGTTTAATGAACAATTTCCACCTTATATTTTCTACTATCTGACCAAGCAGCATTGAAGTCCAGACCCGAGTGCTAAGAAACTCACAGCTCATCAGGGTTCACCGAGGATCTTCTGCCTTCAGCGCTTGTTTACACATGTCATAGAGGGCTGCGGCACATGGGGCCACGAGTTCAAGCCTGCAGGGAGCGACAGCCATCACATCATGAGGAGGACACCGCTTTGTTGCCGCCGCACACTGATGCTTAGCTAAGAGCCGGAGAAGAAGCTGGTAGAGAGAACATGAGTCGGTGCCCAAGTCACAACTCTTCTCTGTTTATAGGACCGGTTTGTGTAGGACTGAGTCTAAGAGAAAGTAAGTCGAAAAAGAGGGCTGTTTAGAGGTGATGAAGTCCTCCAGAGGTTTTGGGCCATTAAAGCTCCAAATGAGGAAACGCCCATCCTCGTGTGACCGATTGGAGAAATCCACTCTTCCCCATTCCCTAATGACCCGCATCTCTGCAGCCGCACCACCCAGCACCGCGAGTGTGGAAAAGCTCCGATGACTTTCAAACAAAAATCGCCAACAACCTATCAGCCTAAATCGTGAGTGCACAAAGTGAAGGTCCTGAGTCTTTGTACAAGGCCCACAAGTCCTTCTAAATACCGACATTCATCTCAAAATAAAGTGCACCAGAAATGAAGCTGGCACTAGTTGAAGACTTCCACTTATTTGGAATCTTCCTTAGATGGAATAATGGATGCAAATGAATGGGAATTTGACTTGAACATTTGAAGAAACAAGGAGTGTGTATATATATATGTATACAGTGGTACCTCGGCTGTCGACCACAATCCGTTCCAGACGGCCGTTCGAGAAGCGATTTGTTCGAAACCTGAATCGATTTTTCCCATTACAATGAATGGAAAAAGAAATAATGCGTTCCAAGCCTTAAAATAGTCTTTTGTAGGAGTGAATGTAGAGTGTCTGCTGCAGGTGCGCTGTTCCTCTATGTGTGTGGCCGCTGCATGTGGGAGGGGTTGCCGAGTGAGTGACGTCTCTCCAGAAGTGAAGAGGTGCCCGGTGCGTGTCCAGCTCTGAATGTGCGCTTCTGTGCAGTTTGGCTGTGACAAAGTCACAAACCAAGTAACGCTCTGTCCCAGACTCGCCTCATCCCTGTCCCAGCTCCAGCCCACAACAGGACATCAAACCCTGGAGTGGTGTGGAGAGCGAGCACCTCCCCTGTGACACTCTACCACGGTCCAGTGTGGAGACAGGAAAGGTTTTACACCTCAATATGAAGAAAAAACAGTCAGTAAATGTAGCGGGACACGCCTGCATCCAGAGGCTGCGTTATACACAATAACAAAGCGCGTCGTGGGTCAGCTGACCGGTACGCGTACATTATGTTTTTTCCGGCTTTTTTCGGGGGCTTTCGAGTTCTGGATTTTCGTTCGAAATCAGAAGCAAAAAAATGTCTGAATTTGTTCGAAGTCCGAGATGTCCGAAAACCGAGGTACCACTGTATATATATTTATGATTTAAAATGGCTGCCATTTCATGACTACACACAACTTTGAAACGTCACCACCTTGAAAGCTCTGGAATGCGCCCTCAGAAATACCAAAAACAAACATGCCGGGGAAGGAGATCCAACCAGCTCCATCTTTGCTAAAGACTACGATGGAGCTGGTTGAACCTCCATGTTGTTTCGGGTTTTACTGAACGCCCGGAAACACTGAGCTGGACGATTTCAATAGTGTGCAAGCATTGCTAAACTCTGATCAGGCGACAGTTGTATTGCAGGCATCTCCAGGGTATCACAGTCACATGGAGCAGTCAGATGTGCACAGCCGTGCCTTTCAGACACACACAAGTTGGTAAGTGTCACAGACCACACTGATCCTCTTATGTTAATTCACATTATACTTACAGGAACTACTCTCTGCACCTTAAGAGGCCAGTATATATGTTTTTTCCTGAGAGAAGTTGAGGTTGAAAGTCAAAAATGCAGAACACAAAACACGAAACACATTTCAATGAAAACATTTAAATGAATGAGAGGAAAATAAATTGGGTATTAATGTATAGAAAATTATTTAAAAACAAAAGGAAATGCGTCAGCACAACAAGACACAGAGACAACAACAAAAAAAAAAAAGGGAACGTGATTCATGATAGAAATGACCACTGGGGAAGTCAGAGCAACTTGTTCAACCTGTGATATTCCTAACCCGCTCAGGTACCTGGACACACAGGCGCTCACTAACAACCACATCAGCCGTCACTTGGAGACTCATTAAGCTGACAGGCCTTGGCCTCAGAGGGCAGGACGAGACGTCGCTGCCCTCTCAGTCCTGTCACCGCGTGATGGATCTCTCCACCGCCGGCTGCCAGGCTGCCACTCAAGTCCGCCTTCCAGTGGGCATCCTTCAGCAGGGAACACTTACGAAGCAGATGCTGCATCAGCTTTATAAACATTCCTGTTCATGGTTCGACTCAATTATCCCTGCGACGCTGTCAGAATACCGAGACACAAACTGGTCGTCCATTAACCTCCGTCCGTTTTGTGGGTGGACACCGGCGCGTCACCTGCGCAGCCGATCCCGGACCAGGATGCTTGAAGCTAGTGGGCGCAATCCAACAACGGATGGATGAAATCTATAGCTTGCTGACCTCAGCTCAAAATCACCCGCGGGCAACACGGTGGGTGGCGCGCGCTGCAGGACATGGACGTCGCTTGGCAGCGTGAGACGTGACGAGAGTGACAGCACAGACACACCACCTCTGGTGAAGAAGAGATGGTGTGATGGGAAGTGGAGCCATGCTGGCTGGAGGAGGGTCAGCTGGAGAGAGGGTGAGATGTCTGAAGTGATGAGAGCACTCTGCAGGAGCGGCTTACCAAGCATGAGCCAATGATCTATGAGTACGTTCAGGGCACGTGAGGTGGTGAGCAAACTCGTGGTCTGCAGAGCCAGAATGGAGCCTGGTCCCACTGCCTTGCTTCTTCTGTCTTGAGGTGGGAATAGACATCTCATTTAAGGCATGACTGGGTGGCGGCCGAGGCTAAACGCTTGGTGAGCGATGGTGGGATCAAGTCATTTAAAAGTGATTTCCGACTAGAAAAAGACAACATTTCTCGGGGTTCCATTGCCACCTAGGTGACCCAAAGTAGGAGTGGCTGCTCAGAGGCTTGGAATAGAGACCAGTAGTGTTGCGTTTGTCAAGAAGAATTGTGAAATAGTGTTGTTAACAAACCATTATCGTGAGGAAAGGCAACGTAAATGCTGTAAGAATAAATCTAACTTGTGTAATAATGCGATATTGCTGGGGGACATAAGCAAGGCACACAAAAATAAAAACTGTGATAAAATATCAACCAAATTTAGGTAAGACATGTATTTCATCACAGGTTACCACTTTCCACTTGCGTTATTATGAATTAGAAAACACACCTGTGGTTCCAGCATCAGCAACTTCTATAACAGATAGATCGGCAGCATGACGCAAAGATAAGGACGGTGGATGGTGTTATGCTGGGTGATCCTGCTTCCCTGCCGAGTCCCTCCTGGGTGCGTGCACACCTCACTGGTCTGCATGTCTCTTCTGAACGGTTCTTTGACAGGAACGGCTCCATGAATCCCGTCCGTAGATGATCTTGGCCAGAAGGGCACCAACTTAGGAGATGCTTGTCTGTGATGTAAGTGCTGTCTGTGGTCCTTTTTGTTATTTTCTGAAATCAAAACATTTATATTTGCTTTCCTCTGCTGCGTCCCTGTGCATGACGTCATGTACGGGGCACCTCAGGTTCACCACTGAAGCTGCCAGCGACAAGGACGTAAGCAACGGTGGAGTGAGGAGAGAGGTGCGTGTTTCTACCTAAAGATGCAGTAGATGCTTTGAATAGGTGTCTGCTGCCGAAGACAGTTTGAACCCTACTTTACATGGTCCTTGGATGCGCAGGAATGATTGTTTAGAGAAGGAAAAAACAGGTGTTGAAAGGACGGACTCAAAACCATATAAGACCCCAGAGTCGCTGCAGCGATCATTTGAGTGCAGCTACTGCCTGCAGGTGGCCAACGGGGGACGTGAGACACATACAGTCAGCTTTGTACACCCGTGTCTTACAGTGGACAGGGGCTTCTTCAGAAACACGCGGGACACTTCCTGCTTTTTTTTTAGATAAATTGTTATTTATCACTTGCATGCATGTTTCTATTAATAACAAGTTACATAATTTATTCATTTTGTAGCCGAGCTGTTCTGAGAGGCGGAATATTTAGAAGAACTCAAGATAGTTTCGTGGTACACCGGCATAGAACGCTGCAGCTCGCTTTATTGACCATCCCCTCGAGAGCCCCACATGTCCATTACACCTTCAAAATAAAAGAGAGCCACACAGTCACAGGAACGAATATCAAATATAACTTCTTACAATTGGTTCATCTGTAGAATATGAGCTATACATTCATGCAGCTGAGAATGTGCTGGAATTTGTTTTTGTTTTTTTTACCTTAGATATCAAAACAACATCAAAATTACCACAGAAGTTGTGTTTAGGCAGCTGCTAAATGTAACTTGCAAAATAACTCATTTTTAAGTCACTTTTTAAAGGGAGTACTCGGTAGTCAGATTACTTTTTCAACGTAACATGAAGAGGCTTCCGGAGCTCTCAGTTGAACATGGTGGCCAACAGAGATCAGAGGTGGCGCTCATGTTGGGGCACCTTTCGTAGCACGGATGACCAAGTAACCAGCGTGAACAAATGTAGAGTTGGAATGTGAATGACCTCTTGCCGTGACTGAGGATTTATTAGAGCAAAGACGGAGTGAGTGTTTGTCCTCGGATGTACAGGATGCTAATTGATGACACACCCGGAGGCCATTCTTCTGTCGGACAGAAACGCTGTGAGCAGCTGTTTTCTGGTCGAACAACAGTTTCTGTATTTTCGTTGTAAATTAAAACACCCACAGAGGAGAGTGCGTGTGCTGCGGGAAGATAAACGGTTGCACGTGGTTGTGTATTCCGCTCTCACACTCAGCTCACGGCCAGAATTGCAACGCCGTGTTTGTTCACTCACTTCAGTGACCCGGCAGGTAAAGTTGAAAATAGACGTATTCAGAGGGATTGTTGGGTATTCTGCTCAGCAGAGGCTCCGATGGGGTGAAGGCGGGGGGTGGGGGGTCCCGGGAGTTGAGCAGACAGTAGCTGGGTTATTTGGTTCTCCGCTCCCCTCCGGCTCCCCAGCGCTGAGAGAGACTCCGTTATTTACAGTGGAGAAGAGGAGCAGCACGGGAGCAGAAATAAATAAACCAGATGATGATGACCGGACACGCCGTCGCCGAAGGTTTGACGTCGCTGATGAGCCTGACCCGAGTTTGCAGGGGAACTAATCTTTGATATCACCTGCTGTTGTGTTTGTCTGGAACCAAAACCCGGAGTAAACACAGATTGCATTTCACGTGGAGGAGGCTAAACGCAAAAATATCATGAAGATCCAAAGTGGTGATGTCTCACTTGCAGCTCGGCTGTTGAACACCAGCTTCAGTCACCGACGTCCTGACCGAAAGTACCTTTTATCTGGGAGCTCATTCGCATGTTACATTTTTCATGATCACCGTCTGTGTGTTAGATGGGAACTCTGCTGTACCTGTGCTTCCCCCTGTGTTCCTCCAGAGGCGATTTTCACTGTCACGCCGTGCCTTCTATTTATCCTCCGCCAGCAGACATTCACAACATTCACTTGTCAGAGTATTAAAATCGTAGCCCTCATCTGGTCTGTTCACACGTTAACCTTGCCGATCAATCAGAACTCCGTGTGGCGAATGGTTGGATGGAGGGAATCCAGCAGAGCCACATTCGGTACCTTGTTTTAATCTGTGTTTTGGGTTTAATGTCTCTTGGGTTTAAGCTGCAGCACGGAAATAAGTCTATGTAAAACATTCTTTCCACAAAAGCGATCTTGTTTGCTTTTGTTCAAGGATGTTTTTTGCTACACAATGGCCAGAGTTCCCACCACTCTGAATTTGAAGTTCTATCACACCACACACCTCTAGCGATGCCTGAACACATAAGCAGTTTTCTACGAAGTTACGCATTGTTGCTTTAAGGCTGGGGAAGCACCGGCTAAAGTACCATTTCGGCTAGTTTTGGGCCGCAACTTTCTTGGCCGTGGATTTTGCTTTACTGTGTAAACTGTTGTACCCTACGCTGGAATAGCTTTCTCCTGTCACACTGCACCTGTAGCTGAAGTGAAACCACATCCTTTCACCGAGCTGCCTTGTGATTGGTTAAAATTTCCCGGGGATATTTCCAACCAGGAGATGCACTGAGGTTTATTTATTTTGAATAGATCACTGAAAGCATTAAATAATTTCATTTTAGAATGGAATTATCAAATTATTTTCCACCAAATGCAGCTTAACCGTTTTACAAAAAAATAGTTCAACCAACAAAAGTGGTCATTTATTTTGTCATGTATTGTCTTCACAGGTGACTTCCTGGTTCTCACATTGGTTGGCAGACAAGGCCAAGTCATGTGGTCTGAAGGACGTTTAGAACTGACACGTCAACACAACTAAATGCCTCAAAAAATGAGCAAAAATGAAACCCCCAAGTGAAAACCCCGATGAAAGAGGAAATGTTTTCCGACCCTAATATATAGTCCTCCTTCATCCATCCTCCGTGGGCCGTTAAATATTCATAAATACCACTTATCACAGCAAAATGTCATTACAGCAGAGTGCGTGAATGAAGTTTAGTCAGGCCTGTACTTGGCTTTAATGACTAGTTGTGCATTAATCGATACTGGAGCCCTGCAGGTCCAGTGCTTAGCATTCAAGGCTCATCTTATCACTGTTCCATTGAAAAGGTCTTGGCATATAAAAGGCTCTTGGCTGAGTCTTCTTCTCGGATGTCAGCACTCAAGCCGCTGTCTGTGGGCCTCCTCCACCGTGACTTTGCTCAAGGACTCTGACAACTTCAGTGAGCAACTTCTCCAACTCATCCGCGCGCAAGTCACCGCTCTGATGGTCTCTGCTTCACGTGTGTCACTCCTCCTCCTCCTCCTCCGCTGGTCAGGCTCCGCTGGCTGTACAGATGACACTGTGTATAGACTACGGCGGCAGTGGATCGGAACCTAGATGATGGATGTGAGCGGAGATATGAGACAAAGCCGGATGGATAGAGAAAGCGAGGGTCTCAAAGCCTGTCGGCCTTTTCATTACCGTCGTGTCTGTGCTTTTATCTGCCGACGACAATCTCTTTAAGCCAACAGGACAGACCTCAGTGAACGGTGTGTGAGCATGACAGGCCGAGCAAGTCAAGAATGGCGGGGTCATACGAGACTCTGACACGAATGATGGCAGAAGACTTCACCTCCGCCGACAGAAAGCCATTGTCAAAGCCCAGTAGACATCGTACTGGAAACATTTATCGGTTCTGAACTGTGCCGTTAAATGCTAAAGTACTAAGATAGCACAGACTACCTCAGACCAAAAGCAGCTGTGTGTCAGATGAGAGAATTTGCTTTTGGCGGCGCCACAGGTAAATGAGTGTAATAGCAGGGTGTCGTAAAGCTGGGTCTCCGGTCCCGCCCCCAACCCCACGTTTGTGTTAGAACGTGAGCAAGTCATTTTCACTGGCAATCTATTCATTGAAAAACTATTTTCACCATGCACAAAGTATATCTATACCGTTTTAGCACTGCAGTTCATCTGTTTCGCTGCAAACATATACCACACTTATATACAAACAACAAGCATATAAACATTTGTTCAATGATTTGGCAACACAACAGAGACATCAGTGAACACAAAAGTGACTGACAAGTCGAGTAGAAACATCGCCACTTCAGGATAAGATGAAAAGCCTTTTGTAGCTCTCAGTTATTGCCAGGCTGTAAATGCATCTCCTACATTGACACTTGTCCGGGATCTTCCTCTGTCATTCCATTCTTCTGCCATGATGTGAACAAAGGAACTCAGCTTGCTGCATAGGGCGCGGTGGGGGTGGAGTTGGGGCTGTGATGAGAGAGCTGGAGAGTCTGACTCCGGGATTTTGGACTGTTCAAAATGAAACCTGTCATCTCAGAAAATATGAAAATGATCTATTTATGTGTCACTGTTACGCATTGTTGCTTTAAGGCTGGAGCGGGTGGTGACACACTGGTCAAGTTTGTCAAGTTTGTTTGGAACACCGACGCATGCTCTTCCACGCTGTTCGTGTGTTTGTTCATGGTGCAAACATGCGCCAGCACCACACTCAGGATGCTTCAGAGATTGCGCCAGGCGGGGAGTGGGTGGGTGTGCGAAGAGACTTCGGATGCTCTCTTCACTGAATCATATTGGGTGTCATCCGTTGCTATTTATAACCCTTTATGTGGCTCACCTCTGTGACTGAAACACATGACTGTTTGATGGGCTTTAAATAGCCGCTGACACGTTGTTAAATATTGAACGAAAGGAGCTTTTTTTTGTCTTTTTTTTGTGTGTCGTGGTTCAATTGAAAACCTAATGCGTCAACAAGTAGCGCTGGAGGCTGCCTTTCTTGTCAGTATAGGACGCAGAAGTCCACTTTCCCAACGTCAACGGGTTACGGCACGAGTGAGGATGGGCTGCTGTTCGATGCAGGAGTGTAACTGGACAGTAGAGGTCTAGAACTTGCTTGCATAGATGGCACAGAAGTTCTGCTCAGGAGCTTGACTCACCTCCGCCACTGTGTTGCAAGCTTTCTGGCTTCTCATGTGTCGCTGGAATATGACGTCACGCTTCGTTGCTGCTCTCTGAGAGTTGAACCGCATTGAAATAAAATCAAAAACAAGGCGCGATAATTGCGCTCAAGAAGCAGCTTGAATGAGATTCTGCACTCTCCGTTCACACACTGGTCAACTGGATATGAAACAGCGCGAAAGGAAGAGAAATAACTGTATGAGCGTTGTCCATGTAGTTTAACATGATGGATTAAAACGCTGCTTTGGAAACTCACTAGAGAAATTGTCTTCAAAGCTGCTCACTTTTGCATCTCAAGAGGACCTTTGCATTCGTACTTGTAGAGAAGGAAGCGACACTTTTAAGTCTGTTCCTTCCCTTACTGCAGTTGAACTTGAGCAGGAAAATAAAAACGCTGTCATTCAGAAGAGGCTCAGAGTAGAACCCGTCCTCTGCTTTAAGGGAGCAGGGAACATCTTGGTCACTCAGTCTGTACTTACCAATGAAACTGAAGCAGTAGATGGAGAAAGTAAACGGCCATCTTGTTTTTGTAATTTAAAACAGAATCTATTCCGGCTACTTGAAAACACTGCGTGTAACATGACGTGTACGGGAACCTCATGGTTACAGCGCCGCCGCTCCAAACCGCAGGGATGATATTCAACGTGGTGACCGAATCCGTCTCCTGATGAATCTGTCAGAGGTGAAACTTTAAGCACCGTGACTCTCTCTTATTACAGTGGCGAGGGCAGCTTCACCTCATCCTCAAACGTGGACACCGAGTCTGGTTTCATAACAGGGTGACATGACACACCTCTAAAACCTCTCCTCAGTCTGCGTGCTGTCACCACACATGCAGGTTTTGACAGCTGCTGTGAGCTGCTGGTGGATTTGGTTACGCACCCCTCCGGCCTCCGTCCATTTCCCTCTCATTACTGATGAATATTTAATTCAGAAGCGCGTCTGCGCTTTCTCTTTCTGGCTCCGGAACTGCTCCTCCATGACTCGTGAGTCTGCCTGGTGCGCGGCTCCCTGAAAATCCCATAAAAAGTGTGGCTACTGCTGTGAGACTGAGTGAATACCAGAGGTGAGGAGAGCTGGCTGCAGTCTAGCAGTTTAATATCAGGCTGCTGTTGGCTCACAAAAACAACACCCACAGATGCACGATAAACAACCTTTTAGAATTCATTCATTCGCCACACGTTTCTGCTCACAATTTACTATGTAAACATCATCAGGAACAGCGATTTTGGTTAGAGCTACTGAGACCTAGAGCCTTTTCTCATGGAGGTTCAGGGTTTTTCACACTGTGATAAATACAGCGATGGTGGTGGAGTCAGGCCTGCAGACTCTTCATCTCCTCTCCAGTCTGTGGCCAGGATCGGGTTTGAGTTAGGGCTGTGTATTGGCTGGTATTTGGCGATGCGATATACGTCCCGATACAGGAGTGACGATATATCGCGAGACATTGCAATATGCCACGGGGTGACAAAAGGCATTATCGCATGGGGAAAATGCCTTAATACAGCTGAGAAGCAGAAACATTCATATATTTATTCTTTTAAAATGGGCCTAGCATGCTAAAAATATTGATATATTGCATGGTCAGGCATCATAGTAGTTGGATCTATCCATATTTTCTAACACTAGAGTGTTAGAAAATATCAAACGAGAGTGGATAAACATGAACCTCCTTTTCTTCACCTCCGAACTGTTCCTTTTTTTTTTGAAATTGTGTCTCTCTGGAGAATGCCTTATTTGAACAGCTAAAATCCATTTCTGGTTTGAATGGCTGGAGAAAGAGGGGTCTGACAGTCATGAGGAGAAAAACAAAAAGCAATTCAGTCTTCAGTTATGTTAAACTTCATATAGCATCATCGTGATTGTGTACCCACAGTTCAAAGCGTGAAGTCTGCTTCTGTTTCTTTTGACTTGAGGAACTAAAATTCAAGTTTAGTGCTACACTGCCCCCTATAGGCTTTTCTTATGACATGAAAAACTTATGACTGATACTCTCCCACTTTAGCATTAGAGTCCATATATATGTTGCGTATTAAATCACAGATTTGTGGCAAAGGCAGTAACACATTATCATTTTATTTATGTTGTTCAATAAAATCAATCTCACCGTGATTTATTAAAAAAACAGAAATTCAATCCCAATATTCACATCTATAGCTCATTGTTACGAATAAATTAGTTGGTATCAGTTCCACCTCACCACACTCCCTGAAGGCGTCAGATCAGTCCGACTCACACACCATCATCTCAGGCAGAGACGCGCGGCTCCGATGTCCCGATTCTCCACCATGGTTGTGCGTGGTTAAAACACGTGGGGTGCATTTAAATGTCTAAACTAGAGACTCACTTCTACTTTAATATTTAAACTTGTGGCAAAAAAAAAAAGAAATATACTTTTTCTTTCCAAAATCAAAGCAAAACCTTCAGTAGATAAATTACAAAGGTAGAAAAATGGCTCATCTCAACACAGACAATGACAATGTGTCCGTGGAACAACACAGAAAATGTCCATCGCTCATTGTTAGTCTTGTGGGGCCGAACAGTTTGTCAGCACCTTCAAACCCGAATGGGTCAAGTCGGTTTAAGTGCAGGGCGTCGCTGTCTTCAGGTGCGTCTGGCCTTTGGTCGCTTCGCCTGACGTTTGGCTTCATCTGCTGTGGCGTTGTCGGCGGTGGCTTGACTCATGCTCCTCACACCCTGGACACGACTCACCAGCTGCAGCACCAACGGGAGGACCTGTGGGACCACATGCGGTCGACATCGATCAGCTTCCCATTTTCCCACGGGTCAATAAAAAGCAAACTCCTCCAACACTCCAACCTTTTCATGGTTGTACGCTGCCAGCAGCAGCAGCAGAGTGAGAGGTAGAGCCACATAAGAACCCTGGGCCACATCCTGGTCAGGCACTTTGCGCTGAGAGGACACACACAAGGAATGTTGAGCTTCAAATCCAACCACTGTGGCGTTTGACATGTGCCCTTACTGTGGGGTTGAAGGTCAAGGTAACGTGCTTGTGGTAGCCAGAGGAGGTGAAGGAGACCTGAGGCAGCGTGAAGTCGTACTGGGAGCGGGACAGTGAGGAGTGGAGCATCAACACGTAGCTCTGCAGAGCAGAAGGAGATGGTCAGGCTTCGGTGACTATTATTGACAGACACCATCCACAGGTGGGAACAGGAAACATGAGCTTTAGGACACAATGTGACACTATTCTACAGGCGCACAGCACCAATACACATGCTGTCAGTGACCATCAGAATACACATTTGATTTCAAGCTTGGGTAGTTTAAACAGCGTCAACTGTTGCTGTGCAGTATGGCACCCATGTCTGAAATAAAAGTATGTTTTTATTAGAAAGTCTAGAAAAAAATATTGTGAGTCAGGTAGAATCATGGACCGGATGTGGTTTGAGTTTGAAAAGGACGACATTTATACAGCGCTCCCACGTGAGACCTGTGTGTGTGTGTGTGTGTGTGTGTGTGTGTGTGTGTGTGTCAACAACCAGCGGGTGAAACTCCCATCAAAACTGATCCACATCATGAGGCATTAGTTCAAATTACATCAGCGCTGCTGATCGTATACAAAAAAAAAACTAAAATAAAAACGCACCAAGAGACGCCAAGTTACGTAAAAATGATGGCAATTTTTCGTCCAATCCAAATGCACCATGAAGTGTTGTAGTTGAGACCATCTAACCAAAGTCGAGAGCAGGACCGAAGCATAAAGAGACAAAGTGTAATAGCCACACTTTGAGTGCCAGTGATCGAGTTTAGACTGAGACCAGTGAGGGGGTGTAACCGAGACACCCAAAGTGAATACTGTACATGACAAACTACAAGTTTGTTCCAACAATAGCATTTCAGTTGTTGAAAAAAATGACTAGTATTTCTTTTGCAGTTGGAAATAAATGTGTGTGTTTGCATGAATATTAGACCTATGCCTCTGTATCCAGTTTGGTCTCAGTCAATCGAAGTCCTGGTCTTGGACCTGGTCCCTGTAGTCTCTGGTTTCTCTCAGATTTGGTGGTCTCGACTACAAAACTCGCACCAAGTCAGGAACCCTAATGACAACAAGATCACCATGTCATTTTTGACTTTGTTACAAGTCTTAAAGGAAATCGGCACAGGTTTTAATGCATCTATCACATTTAGACACACGGTTTTCTCTCTTGCAAAGGTGAGGCTTGACTGTGCTTTACATCACTAGGCTGGAATTTGTTTACCCTCGTCTCCATCCTCCTCTGCAGGAGTCCCTCTGGAGAGAGAAACGCTTCTTCCCATGTAGTGCAACACAACATCTGGAATGTTTGAAACAATTGCTATGACTTGTGATAGACAATACCACATTGTGCTGCAGTTCACTATGGCCAGTGACACCATATGGTTTGGTGATCCGTGAGATTTTTGGTCCCAGGTTACACCAGGGGGCTTTTAGTTTGCCAGTGATACATCAGGAAGCTGTGTGGCACCCACTCACAGGAGGAGACAGTGAGTGAAAGGATCGACCACTGACACCACATCAGGGACCCCAAAGTCGCTCTATAAAAAACTAACCCAATGGGAACAGAGCTTCAGAGGAATGCAGGAGTGGTTTAGATGCTCACACTCTCTATGGAAGGCTGTGTATTAGGTTGGTCGTGGCTTCACGTCCGTGCGAATTCAATCGGCTGGTGAGTCACCTACCTCTCCATCTCTGTCCAGCGGAGGGAAATGGAAGAAGAGAGACTGGCCGAGTGAAACGCTGTTGATGGGGTTGTCCAGGTTGTCACTCTTGTACAGCTTCACCTGAATACAGAGAAGACAGTTGACGTCAGAAAGCATCAGTCGATGACATCATTGGAAAGAGTTTTGAATGTGTATTGCTGGACGCGATCGGTACCGAAATTGTCGGAAGATGTTCCGGGGAGGTCACGACGTTCCCGCTGAGGTCAAACTGGTTGATTTGTCGGAAGGCGATGATGTTGACGCCGTCGATGTCACTGTGGTCCACCTGAGCAGAAAGCAAGTCATGAGTGACGAAACATAAAAAAAAAATCCCAGAACGCTTCACATGATGAAATAATAAAAGGATTAAAGGGGATGAAGTCTGAGATTAGGGTGGTGCTCTTTCGCAATAGTAGAGAAACTCAGACAATGGAAGGAAAAGGCTCGTTTTTTGGGGAGAAGGAAAGTCTCAGGCGATGCAGCAGCTGATAAATCACAATCACACGGTTCCCACAGTTATTTCCGCTGCTCAATTATAAAAGGTTTTTCATGTAGCTGCCGAGTTGAGACATCAAGATAACTTAAATAAACCCCGTCATCAAAAGTTTTAATGCTTGAAAGTAGTTTGGTGTCAAATTCCCTCTTGAACCTGCCAGCAAATCCGACTGAGATCCATTAGCAGGAGATCTGAAGGGGAATTCACCTTTCATCCGTTTCATTTAATCCAATATGCAATACATAAAGTCGGAGGAAAAAAAAAGTCCTTACGATCAAGGGATAAGAACTATTGTTAGCAAGTGTGTGTGAAGCTCTGACTAATTTGTTGTTGGCAGTGAGGAGTGCAAGAACAGGAAGTAGCAGCTCATGTCTCACAGATACAGAGAAAGGAGGCGATGAAATAATCTGTTCTTCAAACAGAGGCAGACAACTGAGATCACGTTCACACCTCGATAGCTTTTTGCTGTGGAAGCGCCCGCTCTATGTGGTCGTTGCCCTCGGCCCGCAGCTGGATCAGATACTTGCAGCCGGGCTATCAAGGAGAAAGAGGTGAAAAAATAAACCTGTGGGTTTCGATCGATACAAAGACAGCAAACCACTTTTTAATCGAGCCAATGACCCAGCACAAAAAGTAAACATCCCTCCATGTTGTACTGGACGCATCACACTCTGGGCAGCGATAAGTTTGACACACCTTTCGTTGCATTCCAACAGGTCCATAACTAATGCTTTGTCACAGACCAACAGCTACTTTCTCTCATTCTCACCAGCAAACCACGCAGGCGGAATCTGCCTTCTTCATCGGTGACGGTGTCCTCGCTGTAGATGCTACACTCCGCCTGACCCACCGCCTCCACAGCCACATCTCTCTCCGCATCCCCGCTCAGAGACTGCACCATTCCGTAGCAGCTTGAGACCAGATGAACATTCAGACACAAGTACAAACAACGGGGTAGAGAACGTGGCATCGACAGGAAAAACCTTTACCTGTATGCTGTTTTGATACCAGTAATATCGATGCTCAGATTCTGACCCTCTTCGACGGAGATCATCTGAGACGGCGGGTCGAAGCGGAACTCCTTCATCATTGGTTTGAAGTAGTACTGACCGGGACTCTGGAAAATGAAAGCAGTGATTAATGTGAGGGAAAAACAAAGAGGCAACAGAGAGACTCTTCCATACCAGGTTATTGAAGGTCAGAAGGCCGGTGTCCTGAGTCAGCAGGTTGGAGCGAAAGCGGCCACCACTTAAAGACAACAGCACGCCAGACAGGGGGAGACCATCCTCTGATTTTATCTGCACAGGATCGAACAAAACAGATACGGTTGTTTGGGAAGGAAGAGAGGACAAAGGGTATAAAAGAAACATCTACATGCTGAAATACAGAACATTAAATAACAACTTGAAATAGGATCACAGACAACATTGAACAGTCATCTTCTTCTATGGTTGTTGTTTACAATACACTTGACTGTTTTTTGTGTTGTTGTTTTTTTGCTGTATGAAGTGATGTATCCAAGATGAATCCAAGTTGGATACTTCTTTAAGACTCTCAAATGATCATTACACTTTCCATCTCTTATCTTTGTTTTGGTTGTTTGCAGCGTAAAGCCTTTCATAGTCTGGGAGAAAACAGCCAAATGTATCATTTGACAATTCTCCAAAATCACACTGATATACAGGTATTGTACTTACAATCCCTTTGTATATCAGAACAGTAGAATTTGAATCACATTAAAGAGCCTCATTGCCTTTCAATTGACAGTGAAAGTCTGTGTTTTGGTGAAGTGGGAAAAATGAGCCCCCTCGGTGCAATAAAAACAAATCTACACCAGACTCAGCAGGAGGTGTATAGTGGAGTACAGGGTAATAACAACAAGTCAACACAGTGTTTTTATTCCTTCCAATTGCACCAACGTCTGAATCACCCAGGGCCTTCAGCCTGGTGCTTCACTACACTACAACGTCTCACAACAGTGACCATAAAGAAATCCAAAAATCAAATGTGACAGCAGACGGCGGCAGCGGTGCTGCAGTCACACATTCGCTAATGGCCTGAATCCCATTTAAAGCTGAGGGAAAAATAATCCCATTCCCAAAGGGCTTTAGAAAAAGCTGCACGTCAGTTGTTAAGCATTTCAGGAGGGACTTGGTGAATTTAAAGACCAAAATGGCATGAGATTTAAAACAAAGCACTCAACTTCAGGTTCTTTCCAGACAGCATACTGGATAATTTAAGTCCCTTAAAACCATCAAGGAATTGTGTGTTGCGTTTAGCAAAAGGATTAAACTTTTAAGAGCATAGATGATGCAAACAAACACAAGTTAAAGAGACAGTGTCTCGTGTACCTTAAAGGTGACACCTGCCAAAGCAAATGCCTTAAAGTCCCCCTCAGATCCCACCACAGGACTGAGAACGAAGCCTTCTTTGTTGGCACTGATGTCATACTGCCTGTCACTGTGGAGGGGACCAACACTAGGAAATTTGGAGGAAAAAAAAAGATCAGGGGTTACATTGAATTCAGTCAAAAACTAGCAACAAGCCAATCAGAAACCATACCTGTAAGCGCCCTGCTCATTGGTGACCACTGTGACAAGAGTCTCTGCAGCACCTTTCTCTGAGATGGAGATCTCCACACCCTGGAGCTGTGGGGACACTATGCCCTCGAGAAAGAGACCGGCACGACCCACGATGTCCACCACACGGCCTGGACATGACTCTGTTGAGAGTAAGAGAGCGGAAATGTTGAGAACAACCCTGCTTCATGTCAGGGACGACTGAGTGTTCACGGCTGGACCTCCAGTTATTGTAGCTTCGACCTCAGGAGGGTAGAACAGGAGCTCTTTGGAGGACGGAGTCACTGTTATCTTCTCTCCAGCTCTGAGAAATCAACACATATTTACAACATTTCATCTCACTGTAATCCAATAGTAACAAAAAAACTGACACTAGAGTTGTGAGATATTGATACAATTCAACACATTATTTTCTAAACTCTGGTTTTTATCCAGACATAACAAACAAATACGTTTTATGTATTTAACAATATATCCAATAACTTCAGAATTAATGACTCCAGAAGTCTTTAGATCAATGCAGTTTGGTAAGATAAATATAAGCAATGATACTCAGCAGTCCTGCCACTACTTAACTTTATACCAACAAAATAAAACGGTCAGCACATTAGTCTACCAGTTAGAGCTTATGTCTGTTACCAAGTGCTTGCATTACAGCACGATGAACATGAGAAAAGCTGACCTGGCCCAGTAGGAGAACTCGTAGTGAAAGGGCCCAACCAGTTCATCCGGCTTCTCAAAAACCAGCGTGCTGTCGTCTCTTGTGCCGCCATCTTCTTCAGCAGCTCTCCGCTCTCGTTCTTTGCGCCGCAGTTCGATCTCCGCCAGCTGCTGCTCGTTTCTTTGCTCTTCCTGGCTCCGTAGAGGACCGAGAACCAGCGCCGGCTCGCTCTCGATTGAACTCCTGAACCGGAGGAAACACTCTTTGTTTGACATCAAAAGATAAGGCGACGACTGCCGTGATATTTAACCACAAAAACATCCCTTTCAGTAATCCTGGATTGTTGTTCTATTAATCTTTAAAAAGCTACACTTCTTGAAAATACTTTACATACATACATGATTTTGTGTGCAAATTTCAGGTGGTTTTTCAAGCGTATACGTCCTTCAACCTATTCACTTCAATAGGTCTGTGGTTGACCGGTTGTGAGATTCATTTTTAGCTTGTCCACACATAAATTACTTTAGTGCACTGCAGCCATGAAACATCATGATCACAGAATCATGGTGAAGCTGACTTTAAAGAGCTGAAACACACCACAGTTGTGTATCTCCACTCCAGTGTCTTACTTAATGGTGACAGTGACGTCCATGATTTTATCGGTGGTGATGAGGCCAGTCATGCGATGCCGTACGGCAGTGAGAGTGAGGATGCTTGGCGCCGAGCTGTAACACATCATTGAAAACATCACTTGACTGAGTGTGCACAAGGAAGCACTGAACAGAAAGGTTTTTGTTCTGCTTACGTGTCGTAGATGTAGAAATCCTGTTCAAACTGGTGGCAGGAGCGCGGTGTGACTTTGTAGAAACCTGCACAAGCCATTCAGCAGCTCATTACCACCAATATTGTATTACGTCCATGTAAACCTGACATGTTGCACCCACCACTGCTTCTTTTTTTAAATACAAAAACCAGTCATCTATAAGCATGGAAATCATCTCACCAGGCTTCGAGAGGCAAAAGCGGTTCACTCCCTTTGAGAGATTGTAGACGCCCACGTTTTCAGGTTTGCTGCCATCTTGGAAAAACTCCTGCATGAAAACCAAACTTGGAATCAAACATCTTTGAAAATTCGCTTCAAGGCAGTACATGGGTTGTTACTGACCAGTGTGATGGCATGTGATAGGGAGCAACGCAGGATATAGCCAATCTGTCTCAACTCCAATCCCAAAACATCAGAGTCCACAACCTCCACCTCCATGGATTTATGCTTCCAGCACCACTCATCGTGTGAGATGCTCACTAGTGGCAAAAAAAGCAAGTTATAAAAACATACAAAGCCAAGCAAACAAACGGTGCTTGCAAACAACAAAGCATACAATGTAAATGTATGAAAATATTTTACAGGAAGCAACACATGTAAAGGAAGTGGAATATCAAAATACCAGAGAACATTTCCATGCAATTGATTATAGGTCACTGAAAACATAATCTTCAAAAACCTGCCAATTGAATTTTTTACAATGTGGCAGCACCTTTGTATTTTCCAGGCAGAACATTGTCGAAAGAGAAGTTGAGAATGTCTCCATTGCTGGACAGACTGACTGTCCTCCGCTCTCCCTGACGACTCACTGGTTGCAGCACAACTGAGAGGTCATCACACGACGCTAGGATTTAATAAGAGAACAAGTTAGTCAAAAGCCACATTCATGTGTTAATATAATCATGTCAATATTAAACCCGTATTTCTCTGAGTTTGTGAGTTAGAACTTAAAAAAGTACCGAGGCAGAAGACTTTCCCGGAAACCGAAGCCATGAATTGTGTGAACAGCAGGTCAGTCAGGGGTCGGTCCACTACTGAGATGTCCAAGGTCTCAGGAAGCAAGGCCAGTCCAGCTTTCACGTCCACATCCGGCAGAGACACCTAGAGACACACAGGTCCATTAGTTTCTTCTTCACACCCAGAATCTCTCACTGCATTCTCAAGAAGTGTTCAGATCTATTAATCTTACATGCACAGTATAGTCCCCAGGTTTTGTCTGGAAGCAGAAGGCCCCCTGTGGGTCTGACTCAATCGTGCGTCCTGAGTTCTTGTCCTTTCCCTGGTGGGTCAGAGTCACTTTGTAGCGACCCTGCTGCTTCATGCCCTCAGGGAGGTGGCTGATGGAGATTTGTCCACACACACTGAACCTGTTTGAAAACAATGACATGAACAGCTTCAGTTCCACTGACAAATAGACACAGAAAAGAAATAAAAATAAGAAGCCCCAGTCACCCTGCTGTGATGATGTCAGGAAGCTGTGGGGTGTTTGGGGCAATTTTCACTGTGACTGGCTCAAAGAACATGAGGTCCTTGTTGACGCGGATGGTGTAGGCACCTGCCGTCATGTTCTCCAAGCGAAAAGATCCATCATCTTTGCTGATCACTGGAGAGTAGGACACAAGCATGAGATGTGTTACACAAGAGAACTACAGAACCATGGGGTTTAACAACTTAACAAGCCAAATATCATAATGTGTAGTTTCCTGGAGTCACACAGGAGAAATAGTGACGGCTTTAGTCTTTTCCAACTGGCATCAATGTGTGCTGCTCAAAGGAAAACCTTTCAATGACATTAAAGATGGAGATGTTCATGTACATCTCAGAAATGTCTCGGTGATAGAGCTAAGACAGCCACGTGTTTCACAGCAACCAACAGCAGTTTGAATCCTGTAAAATGATTAGGTTTATGTCATGGAGGCTGAATTACCTTTGATCTGATTGTTAATCGAAACAGTGGCATCAGCGACGCCTTCCCCATCCACAGTGTTGAGAACTCGGCCAGTCACAGAGAAGCCCATGACCCGAAAGATGGGCTTGGGATAAAGTCAACAGAGGAAAAGTCAACTGTGTGTACAGTATAGCAGACAGAACGTAAAAGTGCCATTCATTACCTGCAAGTTCAGACTATTGTGCTCCACCTTGAAATCCAACTTGGCAGGAGCAACATCAAATGTGATTCTCTCACCCCGGTAGAAAGGCACCTGACAATAAAGATATAATAGATATACAAATAAATAATGTCAGTTTCTCCCCTTCGGAAATCAGATATTTTTTATATGGGAGAAAAAGGAAACATACAACAGTGTACTCGCCGCTGGCCAGTGAGGGAAAGACAAAGGTGCCATCTTCTCCGGAGAGTGAGCTGCACAGGTAGTGTAAGGAACTGTCCCCAGGGTCGGCCCCTTCCACAGGGGACGTGTTACAGCCACTGACAAACTGTAGTGGAAAAAAAAAAGCACCACACATTTTTTAGACTTACAAGTTGGCAAAGTTAGAAATGCAGTTTGCAACTTCAACCCAGTGTCCAGGTACGTTGGCTGCACTTTAATTACCTCCCTCTTCACAGAGGCTGAATACAGCAGGAAGGTGACCTCTTTCATGGGCTCTCCATCACTGCTGACTTCCCCGTATACATCATAGCCCCCAATCAGCAGTTGGTCAGCAGCTGCAGCGTTAGTATTGGATACATGCACCGAGGTTTTGCTCTGTGAATACAAAGCACAGTGAAGGTCACAATGATCGTTCAACATGGAAATAACGTAGAACATTCCTTCTTTCCTTTTGTTTGAAATTTAGCATAAGACTGTCCTGCAACTATTGATCAGCAATTTATCCACGATTTGGATTTATATTTCAAAGGAGCGATGTTCTGAATTTAGAAACTGGTCATACATTTAAAACATGGAAAATTGCATTGAATTGGACATACAAATAAGCGCCTCAGATAAATCATTTTAACACACGATAAGAGTAAGTTATTAATCACATTGTACTATAACCATGTAGTCAATCTACTGCTGAGCACAGGCTCAAATTGCGATACGTGACTTTTAAATTTATTTTTTATATTTCTTTTATCCAGTAAAGGTGATAGGAAAATGCCAGAAAACAATAAATAACTACCTTCTCCAGGGTCCAGGAAGGATGAGAAGCTATGATGTCATAGATACCAGGAAGGACTTTGGAGAATGTGAATCTGTTGAGATGAAACAAGACAAATATTTTCAGAAAAGGGTCACTCAAAAATATCTGACAAACAAATCAGCTCCTTTTTGAAGACTATAATTTAGGCGCCGCATACGAGGGGCATATTCAGTCTTACAGGTAAGATATCACCTAAAATCCAGGCAAGAATGCATGTAACATTTGTGTGCATTGTAATAACAATATTTGAGCTGAGATTCATTATAAATATTACAGACAAAAATTAACAAGCAGGTACAAAACAAAGCAATGCTGCTGGGGACACAAACTGAATAAAATGAAGGCAAAATGAAAGTGAGAACCTACAGGAGGCAGTACACGATACTGTAACATCAACTTACTTTCCCCCAGGGTGAGTTGAGACACTCTGAATTGCATCGCCTGTTCCTTTGGGGCTCAGTTTGACCTCAACTCCCGCTGGCCCAAGAAGGTGGCCCTTGCTAAGAACCTGTATCACATAAAATATGAATAGTTTGACAATAAAAACAATAGCATATAGCATTTAGCAATAACATATTATTCTCAATCATTTCATAAATACACACAGACTGCACAAATTACGCTTGTTTCGGAGAAACACTCTCCGGTTGGAGTTTGAACCATCCCGGCATAAGAGTGTTGACACATATATATTTGACACTTACCGTTCCAGACACTGAGAACCCAGTGAAAACAAAGTTGATGTCTTTTTCTTTGGTACAGATGTCAGTGATGCCATCGATGTGCACATCAACACTAGTGGGTTCTGAAAAATTTAAAAAAAAAAAAAAGAGATTTAATGAGGTATACATGTCTGATGCAAGAAGAATCTGACGCCATTTTGTTCTTACCAAAGCTCCAACCAACAGGAGGTTCAATCTTGACCACGAAATCACCCTGAACAGTAGAAAAGTAGTAGTAATTTAAAAAAAATAATATTTTTTAGATGATCATGACATACTACACATACCTTATCATATAGAGGGATCATAAAGTAGCCGTTGATTGGGGCACATTCCGTCTGATATTTTAAGGATCCTTGCTTTGTGTACAATTTGATCTGTGAAGAGAAGAGCAAATTAACAAGTCAAAAATATGATTTACAAATATTTACCGGTGTATATGAACAATAATTTAAGCATCCATTATGATATGGATTAAAGAAACAGCACATCAAAAAAGTGCTCTATAAGCAGGAGGATTCGGCCCTTAACAGATAATAGAATGTAGTAATAGAAAGTTGGATACGACATAAAAGAACCTTGGTTTACATGACTGCCTAGTTCTTGAGTTTCAAAACTCACAACGTTTATGATGTGCTATCTCCAAACACCATTTGACCCTGTGCCCGACGCTGTCTCTGCCATACAATTAAAAAAAAAGCACCAATAGCTGAGACTTGAAATTAGCAACTTATAACCTTATTATTAATGGGGAGGACGTAAGCTAAAACCCGATTATAACAAGTGCCGTTGAGTAAGTAAAACCCTTGCTAATTCCTGTCAAACTAACACCGCCGTTTATAATCGTATTTCGCTGAACAAGCTCGCCGCTAGCTCGACAGCTAAAAAGCTAACTCACCTCGATCAATGAGTAGTTTATTTCCACGTCGGATTTCACAAATCCTCCACACGCCACCACTATGTCATCGGACGACGCAGTCAGAAACTGAGAGTAAATGATACAGAAGAGAAACCACAGAGAACCGGCGTCTGCTCGAATAGTAAGGCTCGGCATTTTGGATGACAGTCGGATCCTTGGCTGAGCCGAGCAACTGCACGCTGCTTCCGCTCCCTGCCGATTTCCTGACAGAAAAGCTATTGATGGCGAGGAGCAGCGACCCCTGCCGATCGGGAGTGGCAGAAAAAAATTGACACGAATAAACGCTTCCTCAAAACCCTTCTTCACCTTCTTCTGCCGCTTATCCGGAGTCGGGTCGCGGAGGCAGCATTCGGAGCAAGGAAGCCCAAACTTCCCGATCCGCACAAACCTCCTCCAGCTCTTCCCGATCCCGAGGCGTTCCCAGGCCAGACCGGAGACATCATCTCTCCAGCGAGTCCTGGGTCTTCCCCGGGGTCTCCTCCCGGTAGGACATGCCCGGAACACCTCCCCAGGGAGGCGTCCAGGGGGCATCCAGATAAGATGCCCGAGCCACCTCAGCTGGTTCCTCTCCATGTGTAGGAGCAGCGGCTCCACCCCGAGCTCCTCCCGGATGACCGAACTCCTCACCCTATCTCTAAGGGTGCGCCCAGCCACCCTGCGGAGGAAACTCATCTCAGCCGCTTGTATCCGCGATCTCATCCTTTCAGTCATGACCCGAAGCTCGTGACCATAGGTGAGGGTGGGAACGTTGAGCTTCGTCTTGTGACTCAGCTCCCTCTTCACCACAACGGTCCGATACAGCGACCGCATCACTGCTGCCGCTGCACCAACCCGTCTATCAATCTCACGCTGCCTTTTTCCCTCACTCGAGAACAAGACCCCGAGATACTTAAACTCCACCACTTGGGGCAAGAACTCTCCACTGACCCGGAGAGAGCAAACCACCTTATTCCAGTCGAGAACCATGGCCTCAGACTTGGAGGTGCTGATCCCGGCGCTTCACACTCGGTCCCGGTCCGATGAGACCAGCAGAACAACATTGTCCGCAAATAGCAGAGATTAAATTCTGTGGTTCCCTCAAAACCCATCAACAGTAATTCAGTGTCGGGAGGTTGTTATAAAAAAAAAAAAAAAAAAAAAAAAAAGTTAAATAAAAAGATTAGCGTAGTAAGATTCATTTAAAAGACCAATGAACTTCAAAGATTTTTCCTCTAGAGCGTTCAGGACGACAGCCACGGTCAGGAATGGATATGGTTAAAAGGCTTAGGTTTAAAGAATGGAGTTTGATGAACAAAGCCTTTTACTCTTCACTGGATCAATTAAAGAAGTGAGAAACCAGAGGGAGCTCAGACTAAAAAATAAAGGAGAACTTTTAAATTACACAGCCAACAAGAGAATTTATTTTTCTTTTCAGAACAACAGAATACAAAAACATTAGTAGTATGTTACATAAAGCATGCTCCATCCCCTGAACCTATTTAGTCATAGACAGTAATAGAAGTTAAAAACCCATAGGAAATGATAAACACGAGAGCGGACGACTGAAAAAAAATTTAAAGTGCATATATGTCAGAAAGTACAGTACAGTGTGGATAAAAGAGTAAGTCCTTCTCAGAAGGAAATAATGAGAGCCATTGAAAGTAAAAGTTTTGGTCCTTAAACCCTGCAACAACACTATCAGTGATTGTCTAAAAAGTAATGGAATCTGTCGTAATTTTTCTGCAGCCTTCTTGTCCAAACCAGTGTCAGTTCTTCGGTGTGAAACGCGTCAGACGTGAGTGGAGGAGTCTGGCGGTGGGTGAGCAAGGAACACTGAATCATCAGTGAAGTTGTTGGCGAAGCTGGTGTGGTAGCTGGGGCTGCTTCTGCTGGTGCGGACCTGAGGCTTGAAACCAGGGGACCGGACCGGTGACAACCGTTGAGCTTGGCACAACTTCTGGATCAGGAAATGCTTGTCCTTGCCCTCCTAGATATGAAAATAAACAGACAGAGGAGACCATTATTGATGGAATTGGGCAGAAGGATTGAGTGACACATGCCAACAAACCATCGCTAGTTGTTCTCTCAGTTGGTTTATAACCTTCTTGTGAGCACCAGCCAGGGCTATCATGTAGAACATGGCTAAACTGTGGGGAGCAGGGATGGAGATCAGACTGTTACCTTTGCTCTTGTTAAGACTTGCAAAATAGCCAGCTTTACCAAGTGACAACAAAGAGGGACACCGCAAAAGCCTCGGAGGAGAGTGCATAGAGGAAACCCTGGACTCCACTGGGTAACTCTTCAATGGTCCTTGGCAGAACCTCCCACGAGGTCGTGTAGTTAACAAAAGGTCCGCAGGCCTGAGAGCAGTTGATTCTGTTTGAAAACAAAAGTCAGCAAACATGTGTCTCACTTCAAACCAACAGTAAGGCAAGAGTTGTCACTTACTGCGCGATGCTGACTATAACCGGCACGCTGGCGAGAATCAGGCCGATCAGCAGCACGCCCAGGAAGAAGAAGTTGGAGCTGGAGGCCCTGAACGGACGAGTGGCTGGACGACAGTTGTTCACCAGTGAAACCTGGAGCACAAGAATAGAAATCACTTCAGGGGCTGCTGGTTTGTTGTGGTGTCGGGGTTTGAAGTGAAGGATGAAGTGAAAGCAATTGGAAAACATCAACCGTGACACTGTAGAGCCTCAAAAAACATAATGGAAACTATAGAGTACAATTTATGTGGCATATTTTTCTTCCTAACATTATTGCAGAGCTCTCACTCATGATGTTTTAACATTATGACTAGGGTTGGGATTCGATTAAAAAACAATTAACCTAGTTCATTCGTTTTTATATCACCTTATTTAAACTAAAGCTCTTTTAATGTCTTGAAAATATTTGCATAAGAATTTCATTCAGAGTAGTGGAAACCCTGGCCATTGTGTAGCGAAAAAAATCCCTGAACAAAACAGATGCTTTTGTTTGCTTTTGTCCAGGGATTCCTCCATGTTTGCTGTTGTTGTTATCATCCTAGCTGCCACGTGTCTTGTGCATCAGTGGGCCAGGAACTCCTGCACTTATAAAGGTTCCCTGTTGTCTGGAGAGCAAACTGTTAATTTATTTTTATTTTGTTAATGATAACATAACCACTGACGCATAACTATCAATTTTATCCAAGTCGTAACCCATGTTTGCAATTCAAGGTCATGACTCAGGAGGTCCACGGTTGGGAGATACTTCCGTCGTTTTTATATATACAAATCACACCTTAGTATACGACGCAGGACCAGTGAAACTTTGAAAAAATAACTGTGTCTAACAATCCTGAAAATATGTTATCAATTACGCTCATGAAACAGAAACACAACTGGATGTGTTGTCTGCAACAACATTATGAAGTACGGTGCAGCACTGTGCAGGAAGACATGCAAGTGAATGGTCACGTTCACCTTTTTGATGTAGAAGACAAAGAAGTACTTGATGGTGCAGATAGCTGGCAGCATTGGTGAGTAGAAGGTGCCTATCCAGCAGATGGTCTGACCGTAGACGATCTCGAGAACATTCTGAGGAATGGCAAACTCCTGCTGACCCCACCACTTGGCCAGGCCACAGTCGCAGTACTTCACTATCAACCTGAGGAATCAACATTTCCGCTGCGTCATCCTCCGCCGTGAGACATGACGTGATCTTGACACTCACTTGCGCGGAAATTCCACAAATATGGTCGTGGCGACGACGATGATGAAATCAAAGATGGTGAGTTTGTACATTTCCTGACCGACGCGTGTTTCCCAACACTGGAGAGGAGAAGACAGAGGGCTTCTGGTGATGACGCAGGTCACAACCACTGCTGCAGCAGAGTCAGTTGTAGTGTCACTTACTGAGTAGAGCAGGTGGTTGTAGCCACAGACGCACGGCTCTGTTTTGCATTTGGTGATCTGAGACCAGAGAGACAAGAGCAACACCGCAATACTGCTCAGTCGCATGAAGACACACCTGGGAAAATGGATGGAACAAACAAGAACAAATGACTATTATAACAAACGTTTTCACCATCCATCCATCCATTTTAGAGGCTTCCAGGGACTTAATATTCATCCGTTTGCCACAAGATCAAATGTGAGAGAGTAAGTTACATATTAAAGTCAATGTGTCTCCTCATTCAAAGGTGACACTTCATGAAAACAGTTGAGCAGGAGTCATCTGAATTGTAATAAACCACAGTTAAAAAAAGAAAAAAACATTCATGAGTACATCTTACCTGATCAGAGTGAAACGGATCTCGAAGACGGGTGAGTAGTCTTCGTAGTTGATGATAACAGAGACGAACAGAGGTGTGACGAAGTTGGCCAGCGTGATCACGATCGACGGCAGATATTCGCAGATGAGGTCAACAATGAAATTCACCTGAGGACAAAGAAAAGATGCAGAGATTTGTGCTCATAGTGGTCATCGATACAACTTTAAAATGGAAAACTGAGAGCAGGTTGTTTTCTACCTTGGCATTTTTCAGCTGAGCTTCTTGGGAGAAGATAGTGGCCAAATAGATGGCGTAAAAACATCCAGCCAAGAGGCCGATGACAAAAATATTAAGGAAGAATCGGATCAGGTAAATGCGACACTTCTCTTTGCGAGTGCGATCTGCAATCTTCTGCTTGATCCTTTCCTCCTCCAAATCCGTCTAGGGATGACAAAGGCACAGGAAGCGTGCTCAAGTTAAACATGCAGAGTGAGTTCAAATCACATCTCTAAAATGCTGCATTTGTCCCACTGACCCGGAGCTCGTAGAGGAGGCTACTTCTCTTCAGCCGGGCAGCGTTCGGGTTGGTGATGCAGAAGTCCCAGCCAGCAAAGATCTTGTTGCAAAAGCTCTGAAAGCGGTCTTCATCCTGGATTAAGTTGCGTTTAAATCCGGAGGCAGACCTTGAATTGAGTGTTTTTAATCAACGAGTGTTCAAATGACCACTTTTATGAACTTCATTTCAATACCTTTTGACAATCCAGAAGAGACTGAGGAACAGGTATGCTACCGTCACCAGCAGGTAGGCCAGTGGTAAGTTGTAGGACATGTTTGGGAAGTGGACTTTGTGAGCCCTATAGTAGCCATAAAATAAATATGTCTGCTCCAAAAAGCCCTATAGATAAACAAAGGGAAAGTGGGTGTGAGACTCAAACGTACAATGATGAAGACGTGGTTAATTCGAAAGGTACATACTCCACCAGAGAGAAGATCTGTGATGTGTTCATGAAAGAGGACAAGACCTCGACGAGCGCTGCCTGAGTACACGCTACAAATGCCACCTGAGAACAAAAGATTTAAAAAGCTTTGTTAAGGCATCACATGCTGGTTTCACATCTGCAAAATATTCAGACTGCATTTTTGCTTTATTGTTGACTGAATCGTCAGCATGTGCATGGTGTTGGTTGTCTGGACTGGTGACCTGACCAGAGTGTCCCCTGCCTCTCACCCCAAGCAGCAGGAACAGGCTTCAAGCCCCTAGTCCACTTTTAGTATCTTAAATCCCTTATAGAAAATAATATTTGTGAGTGAAATTAAAACATTTTCAGTAGTCTTTCATAGACACAAATCCATTTCCAGAAGAATGTTTAATAATGTAGGTTTGAAAACGTACACACATATTTTGAAACAGAGAGCCCTGGTGTCTTGCACCAAAAAGGTTTTAAGGAATGTCCTCTTTAATTGAAAATGTAACTAGATTTTTTGTTATCTTTACGTGGGTGAGCATTGGAAAGAAATTCACAATACATCACTTATCGTGACATTCGGCTCATTGATGACACAATAGTGTCACGGTTCAATAATATTACAAAATAATGCCTTACACAGAAGAGGATGACGGAATGAAATGCTTTTAACTACTGAGAGCAAAAAAATGATTTGTTCCAAATCGGCTAAAATAAAAACAAATTAATTCAAAAAAAGAAAGACAAAATATGGATATTATACTAGAGGTCAATGTATAACTATATATTGATTATTTTTTCACATATCTAATATTTTTTGGAGAAACCTATACACTGGTTGCTGTGCTCATAATGCTGTGCTATGGCTTCACAGATGAGGAAACTTCAAGTTCAACTTATAATGGAATCTGTCTTTGAAGGAGCCGGCCCCAAGATAGGATTGAAATTGAGTGGATTGTAGATCTCACCATCATTTATGTTATATGTGATGTTCCCCGAAGCATGGGGGGCGATGATGATGGGCAGCATGACAAAGCCAAACATCAAAGTGAAGATGATCAAATTAAGCATGACCAGGAAACGCAAGAATGAAAAATAAGACAGAATTCCCGTTCCAAACATCCCTGTAGAAACAAAAAGCATCGTCAGTTCAAAGCAAAAATGAAGAAACCTGCTGGTTCAGACCTTCAATGAGATGAATATCTCCTCTCCAGAGCTCTATAGAGCTCACCCACTCCTGAGCATCATCCTTGAGTCTTCGAAGATATCTGCGAGAGTTCCTTCTCCACTGTCTCCAACTGCTTAGTTCTTTAGCTTCTTCCTGACGCTGTGTCCTACAGACAGTAAGAGATCTCTAAATATCCCTTTCGAAAATGAAAACTACCAACATTTCAGAATCAGCAAAGCATTTCCTACTTGTTCCTCCTTTTCTGAGCCATGGTCTTGGCAAGTTCCCTGATCGGACGCTCGCCGTCCATTGGTTTCTCGGCATGTCTGTTTGTGAAGGTGCTCACAGTCCATTTGCCGCTACCGTGGGAGCTTAGCCGAGCCCTGGAGCTGCTTCTTCTCTTCGAGGCACCTGATGACGACTTCCTACGGTACAGCAGAGACTGGTAGCTGGGCAGCTGGTCCAGCAGCGGGTTACTGGTGACCCTTCTGCTACGGTCAGTGTAGAACACTACAAAGCATGTATGAAAAATTAAAGCACATTGTCATTGCATTCTAAGGTTAATCAATTCTTTTTTTTTCACCTCAATTTACAGAATATAAATAAATAAATATGGAGACATATTAGAAAAGGACAACAAGGAAAAAGGGTGAACTAACTATTATTATATTGTAGAAAAATAGAGCATCTTTATTTGTTTATCCGAAGTTGTTGTCGTTTTATCAGATACACCACAACTTAAAATTGGACCTTTAAACATGTTTTAATTTAAGGAAACTACTCCTGGTCATGAATTAAATGAAAAAAAGAGCCTATTAAAATTGAAGTTTTGGAGCTCAAGTTTGTCTTTGGACAAAAGATGCAACATCTACACACATATGGAGCACTTCCATGTAACACTGCAGAAATGTTTTACGTTGTAATGCTGGTGGAATAATCGCTCATCACGTCAGTTTTGTCGTGAACTGTCAGGTGTGGCAACAAAAAAGTCGCGATGTATAAGTTTGTGTTAGCATTAGCCGGATAGCAGCGGTCTGCGGGTTGTCAACCGTCTACCATTGAATTCTCTTCAGAGACTAAGCAATGCCGGGGATATTGAATAAACTTGGGCTCACCTGAGTCGACCTCCATTATTTCCGTTCCGTCAGCAACAACACCTTTGTATGTTTTGTTCTGTAAAGACAGTTTGCGAAATAGTTGCGCTGCTGCCAGTTGTCAGGAAAGGGCGCACCGCACTTCCTGTTTGAGGAGCGAGTCCCGTCGTTTTTCATGCATTCTTTCAGTCGTTCTCGAAGTGAAGTGAAATATTATGTCGCTTTTATAAAGAGTTTATTATAGGGAGGGAGTTGTCACACTGTTCAAAATCGTGATGGATTAATTTCTACTGCGGTCATTTAATTTTGTTTTGCATAAAAACATCACATGAAAACATCGTTGCGGTGAAATAATAATAATTATTATTATTATTATTATTATTATTATTATAGAATCAGAATATTATAGTAGTGGTAGTAGTAGGACTAGTATTGTAAATATTAGTTGTATTATTTCATGCCATTTTATGCATATGCCAAGTCATTTCCAGCGTTGATAGAATATTAGAATTATAACACAATATTGCTTGCATTGAAAAAAAAAAAAATGAATTGTTGAATTGAAGAGCCTGACTCACCTTAAAGTAAATAATGATAAGTAAACACATAAAAATTGGATTCGCATTTCTAAATGGCCTACATTATTATCAGTTTTACTGACAAGTGGACTTTTACCTCTGTGACTTAGGCACGTTCACTTCCTGGTAACGGGCAGTTTCTCATCTGACCTGAGTGATGGTTGAGCTCCGACTGACTCTGGAGAAGGGGACAGTAGCTCTTGAATAGTTCTTTGACTACTCGCTTTTTCTCTTTCTTTTTCTCCAGGTAAGAAGGCATCCAATTCTTCAGTCTATTTGAATTTTATCATATCAGTTATCTGATTTATACAAGCATATTTATGTGTCATTGTAGCTGAAGTAGATGATCGTATCTTATTTTGTGGGTCGTGTGGTAGAAACCAAATACACATCAGGAATTATTGATGAATAAGATGGGGGCACCAGGTAGAATTACCTATTGAAGACAACATGGGTCAGAGCACAACACACAACGTTGAATTTGTCAACAATTTGTCCTCAGTTTTAGGTTGCTACTGATGTTGGAAGTGTTGAGAAACATTGACCATCAACTTTTTTTGCTATGAACAGCTGCGAACAGTTGCCAGGATCTCCATAGAAATAATTGACACGACTGAAGACGCTCATGTCAAGATACAGCAACGGAGGGGTTTTTAATCCAGCCTACCATGACAGCGAAACTTTGGAGCTTGACAGGTCAGTGCAGTGCTGTTATTCAACTGGCTCTGTTGTGAAAGATACTTGAATTATCTCGCAGTTCTGAGAAGTTGGAATGTGACCGAATTATAGCACAGTCATTGTAGAGGAAGGATGTTGCACACTGCAAAACTGTAACACAAAAACAGTAATAATAATAGTGTTATTATTATTGTTGTTGTTATTAATAATGATTTTCTATTTGACTGTCGATAAATTATGCAAATGTATTCAAAGCTTGTCAGTTTGGATGAAAATTTCAACAAGAGTTAGACTGAAATGAGTAATTTTCTTGTTCAAATCTCTGTGGGAACAGCTGTGTATTGAAGCTGGATTGAGGTCTAGTTGATCCACAGTACATTTCAATACCTAAAAGTATGCCAACCTTCAACACAGCTGCACAGCTTGTTTTCCTTCTCCTCCTCTCAGTCTGAGGCCGTGTTTAATAAGCTTTGTGGGCTCTCCAGGTCCAACAGAGGACGGCATCACACGAACCCATATGCTGGAGAAGATCCAGCCAGGTGGAATCATGGTGCCGCAGCTCATCACTACCCGACTGGTCAAAGCAGGAACGATGGGTCAGCTCGGGTCCCGTGGGGTGGATGGCAAGAGGAGAGCTGGCGGGGCAGGGAGAGCATCCCCATGGGGCTCCTCTCTACACGCCCCGAGAGCCCGGGATTTCAGCATGACTTCAGTGAGACAACATCAACTTTGGGATTTCACAAGCAGGAACACTCCAGCATACATGTGTCTCTTCCATCGCTCCTCAGGCCACAGCACTTTCCAGATCAACTCCAGCAGCCAGTATGATGGATTCTCATCCACTCGACTTCCTTTGGCATCGACAGGTAATGACTTTATCGCAGTAACCTGGGGTTTCCTTCAGTCATTTGAAATCTGAAATACCGCACCAGAGTTTTATGGATCAAATATTGCCGCTAGCAAACATTGTAAATTGTGCGGGAAACAACCAGTAAGTTCACTTAATATGGAAGGAGTCACTGATTAACAAAGAACACATTGAAGATAAGACACTTTAAAGAGACAAGATGGCTGTTTTGTGGATTGTTTTCATTACTTGTTATGATCCTGATTCAAACAGCAACACATGGTTTGACAACTTCGGAATCAGATTCTGAATTTGCTTTTCAGATTGTTCCAAATGAGTTTGAAATAGTTTAGTGAAATGAATGTCTAAATATTATGGAAAATATGGAACAAATGTGGGAATGTTGTAGTCTTTGGCCTATCAGAATTGGGGTGCAACTGTATGAGACAAGCAAGGTCCTTGAGATGAGTGACAGGATGAATCTCAGAACAGGTTTGGTTGCATACAGTGAAGGGCAGGCGGAAGGTTTAATAACTTACTCAGCTTCTTAATGCACCAGCAGGACACATGACAATGAGATGGCGGGGCGCTGGAATGAGAAGGATGGGCATGTTTCCTGACGCAGATCCTGCTCACGCGGCCTTCACAGAGGAAGCCATCAGAAGCGAGATGGAAAACGGTAACAAGGTTAGAGTGACTTCTGTAACGGCGGCTGATAAAAGACTGTTGTGTCGTTGCGACAGAGGAGCAGGACCTGGTTAAAGAACTTGTCGGCCTGTCAACAAACGAGAGAGTCAGTGCCATTCGGAACCTCCCCATGACCTTCGAGGAGAAGAAACACATACGGTGGGTTTCGGCTGAGAGTTCTTCCTCTTCGTCGCCCTAGTTAAATATTGTTGAGAGCAATAAAGAGAGAGGGAGTATGTGGTGATGCAATCTGTCACCTGTGTAGCGTCCAGGGGTGGGCAATTCAATTTCATATATATATATATATATATATATATATATATATATATATATATATATATATATATATATATATATATATATATATATATATATATATATAATAACATAACTAAAAAAAACATGTAAATATAAGAAATAAATTCACTTTTTTAGTACGTTAAATAGCTTTTCATTAGCTATCGATTTCTTTGGTAGTTGAGCACTGATCTCATGGGGCCACATTGTGGCCCCCGTGCCACACTTTTCCCACCTCTGGTCTAGACCATGTCGAACGTCTCTTCCTTTAAACAGGCACCAGGTGTTGGCTTTCAAGTCCTCCAAGCGGGAATTCACGTGTTTCTCTGACTGCACAGAAAACATATCACTAGTAAGCCTCCTCCGCCTCCTTCACCTCATATTAATGTCCCGTCTAAAACCTCACGTTTGGTCCCTGCAGTCTCTCCGCAGGTGTGATTACTCTCTGAGGTCAGCCAGACAGAGCATGGAGCTATGGCAGGGAACGTTTAAGGAAATCGGAGGCCGATTTGGGACAAGCGTCCTCTCCTACTTCCTCTTCCTCAAGTGGTTGCTGTTGCTCAACATTATCTCCTTCCTGGTCAACTTTGGCTTCATCACCATCCCACTGCTTGTTTATGATCACACGCCCAATGTACCTGCAAACCTCAACTTCAGAGGACTGGAGATCCTCACTGGAGCTGTAAGAGAAGTTCTCAATCCAAGACCTCAACAAAATAACTCCCACTGAGGAATAGATTTCAAAGATTTTTTTATGATTTTCACCCTAACTTTCAGACTTTTACTGCATGAAAATCTTGTGATCGTATTGGCAGGGTTACTTCAACTACACCGTGATGTACTACGGTGGCTACAGCAATGAAACACTTTCTGGTACGGTGGAATACAACATGCAGCTGGCTTATTTTTTCACCATCAGTGTGTACATGGTGCTGTGTGGGTTCACGCTCATCTACAGGTCAGTTTGCTTAGGACTTAATACAGGCAGACATCGTGCTCATATTAATAGTAATAATAATAAAAACAACACATTGTAATAATAATCGATATTGTGTTGTTTTTCCAAAAAGCATGGCGAGCTCTTTCAAGACGAACTACGTTCTAGTGGGCACCGTTTCGAACAGCGCCTGGCAGCTTCTGTGCAGCTGGGATTTCAGCTTGACCAATGAGAGAGCAGTAAGACTGCGGAGGAGCAACCTTCGTGTTCAGCTAAAGGTGAGTCTTTTTCAGTCATCAAATATATTGAAAGGATTTCATTTAGATTGTTGCACTTTGGTGAATTACTTTCACCAGCGACGCAAACAGCGTCTGAACAAGAGGATACACGACCTAACAGATACACGGTATGGAAGGTATTTAAAGCTGCAGATACAATTCCAGATTTTTTTTTTTTCAGCTGAGCATGTTTTTCAACTTCTGACATTCCTTTCAATCCACTGGTTTTGTTCACACCATCCTGAGGTTTACAACTTGGTGACCTCAGGATACCGCTCCAAAGCTTTTTACTAGTGGCTCAGTCAGGGGGAGATCGATTCTGACTGTGGATGTTAGCAGTCAAATCTGAAGCCAAAGGCGAGGATGAGGATCAGCTTGTTTAAATCGGAAGCCGCGATTCCGATGTCGAGTCCTGTCCTAGAGGTGGCATCCTTCACCAGGTGTTAAAGTATCTTGGGGTCGCAGAAGAGGGAAGGATGGAGGGAAGGAATTGAGAGATCTTCAGACTGTATCATTCTGTGACGCTGAAAACAGAGCTAAGCTAGAAGGACAAGATCTCAATAAGGTGAGGAATTCCCTCAGATGATGGAGGAGGCTACTGGGGAGAGGAAAGTCTGGGCATCTTTGCTTCTGCTGCTGTGCCCTTCGAGAAGCTAAAGACAATGGATGGATGGAATATATATATATATATATATATATATATATATATATATATATATATATATATATATATATATATATATATATATATATATATATATATATATATATTGTTGGACTGTAATGAGTTCCTGGTCCACTGATCCCACTGACACGTGGCAGCTAGGATGGTAACAACAACAACAAACATGGAGGAATCCCTGAACAAAAGCAAATAAAAGCATCTGTTTGCTTTTGTTCAGGGATGTTTTTCACTACTAATGTCGTCCTCCATCCCCTCAGGAATCTTTGTCAGAAAAAGCCCAGCGGAATCAGTTGACCAACAAAGAGAAGCTCAAACACTACGGGATTCATCTGGGCTCGTGGCTCCTCTCCACGGGTCTGGCGGTGGGCTGCGCTGCCAGTGTCTACTTCCTGTGCCAATTTGAAGGCGGGGTGAGCAGACGTTCCAGTACTCCTCTAAACAACCTTTTGTTTGAATGTGTTGCAGTAATGCTGTACGTCACATTTCTGCATACCACGTGTTGGTATCTTTATGGTGGAGTCGATAAATGCTGTTACGTATCTACTTCTTTTATGTTCCAGTAACTATATAACTATATATGGCCCTTATCTTTACGCTTTATATGACTGCATTTTCATTATTCATTAATTTTCAGCGGACCACTGACGACGAAAACTGGACCCTGATTCAGGAGGCAGAGACTCTTCTTGTTCCCTTTGTGGTGTCGCTGATCAACCTGGTCATCCCACTCTTCTACTCCCTCTTCAACAAGTTCGAGTGCTACTCCAGCCAGAGGCGTCAGATCTACGCCCTGGTGCTCAGGTATGACGATGACTCAGTCTTTTTTTTATGCATCGCTTGAGCGTTCTAGAGCCAGGGTCTAAAATTCAAAGCTTCAGTTCTCCACTGGCGTCTCACACACCCACAGTTGATGCACACCTTTCTAATCTATAAGCCATAAGTCATAAACTAACCCTTTATTCCTGGTCCAGGAACGTCATACTCAAGATGTTCGTCCTGGGCATTCTATGCCACTATTGGATGCATGTGGTTGCACAGAATTTCTCAGTAAGTTTGCTTGCGCCATTCTCATGACCAGCTGAGACTGATCCTTGTTTCTCACTCCACAGTGTTGGGAGTCCATGGTGGGACAAGCTTTGTACCGTCTGGTCATATTCGACTTCTTGTTTCTAATGTTGGGCTCCTTGTTTGGAGAGTTTCTCAGCAAGTGAGTCACAAACACTCATTGGCATAAACTTGCCTGTAGCCATGAACTCATATTCAACGTTTATACACTGCAGTGTGATCGGGACCAGAGTCTTCCCTCGTCTGGGGGTTCCCGAATTTGACGTGGCGAGAAACGTTCTAGAGCTCACCTATTCCCAAACTCTTGCCTGGTAAGATAATCCACTCACATATGGATAGCAATAGGCTTTTGGTATCTAGTAGAATCCAGCCTAGAAAAAAAGTTTGCATATCGGGATCGCCCCACCTGGGGAAGCTTCTTAAGTCCAACCTGGTCTGGAAATTCTTTTTTTTTTTTTCCGACGCTTCGAAGCTGTGGACCATTTCAGGGATCATTCAAAGATGATGAAACATCACCGCGTCATCTCCAAAAAGCAAAGATCAGAGGAGCAGCAGACAGAAAACCCTTGCTGTAACAAGTTACTCGGACCCATTGCAGTATTGTGAAACGAAAATATTATAATTCAATAATGGAATGTTTTGTCTATGAAATTTGAAAATAAGTAACAGCTTGACAAATCCGTCAAAAGATTTGTGGATCCAGAAGTCAGTCGGGACAAACACCAAAATTTAAGCATCGACATGTTTACTTCCTGTATATATCGGTCAGTAGTTTCTTGTGGACCACTTTTCCAAGATCAGGAAATTACTCCAAAAATACTCTTTAAAAAATTACAGCTTTATTGGTCTATGTTTTTATGGAAATAATAAAAATAATTTACTTTACAAAATCTGCAAAATAAAAATGTAACAAAAATGATTTGTAAAAACTTCAAAGTAATTTTTTTAATATGTTACATTCTTCAAAAACAAAGTCACAATTTATTTACTCTGAAAATAACTTGATATTCCTACTGCATTTGTATACGTGAATATTCAGATCAGGAACGTCATTATTGACAGTCCTGTAATTGTTTTTCCAGGATTGGAATTTATTTCTCTCCACTGCTTCCTGCCATCCAGATCCTTAAGTACTTCCTCCTGTTCTACCTGAAGAAGGTAAAAGGTCACTCAGCCCTGGTCAGAGTTCTGTTTGACAGTAAACCATCGATCCATTGTGTGGACACAGCGCCATCAGCAGAAACAAAGCTACCAGTGTGTGACCTCGCCTCATTCTCTCGGCTCGGGTTCCCTTATTTGTGCTGCTGGCTCAATAATTAAAATCCTTTCATCACACTGACCCGGGCCTTTCTTTAGTCTTATGGAAAATACAGGAGCAGGATTATGTGCTGAGCTCTTCGGTTGCATCGCAGCAGGCACGACCTGTCACTCACAGAGAAATGAATTCATTGAATGAATGGATGGATTTATCAAGTTGCTTGTGTCCATACGTTGTGTGCAGGTCAGTCTGACACGCAACTGTCAACCTCCGCGGCGTTCAGGCAGGGCAGCTCAGATGAAGACCATCTTCATCGCCCTGCTCTTCTTCCCTTTCTTTGTGGGAGCACTGTCTGTGGTGGGCTACACTTCCTGGAGGTGAGACGGAGACACTGCACGTACAACTGTCACGCCTCACAACTGTCACGCATTGTCAGACTCAGGTTTGATACCACTTGTAGGCTACTTGTCATAGGAGACCCCTCATAGTATGATATGATAGGAGCTCTGTACTTTGACAGTAGGAAAAAATGGAAATTTAAAAGTTTAATAATAAGAAATAAACAATGAGTGAAAATATAGGGAAAATAAACTGAAATAAAATGTACACGTCTAAATTAAACGTTAAAATTGTTTAATTTTCTCACATTTATTCCCAAATTTCTATCCTTCCACACACTAAAGAGACAGGGGTGCCATAATTCATATACCTGTATATATATATTTATATATCTTAATGTATTTCTGTTGCTATTAGTCATTAGAATCATGAACTCTAGGAGCAACAGCGCCATCTGTTGACATAAAATTGACATTGAATTGAAGTGTTTTGAATCAAAATAAACTTCACTTATTAAGTGTAAATAATTTTTATGCGCATGACATACATTCAATAGGTATTTCAGCTCCAAGTAGCATTAGGAATAGTATTAAATAATCCTACTTAATACTTAATAATTTATTGGAAACACACCTCCTTGTGGGATCATTTTTCTCTGAGACATTTTTTTCCAGTCCCCAGGAGGTCAAGCCTTAATGTGAGGATGAAGACTTTAAGATGATACTTCGATTTAAGTTTGGTTCAGAGTGCTGGTTAAGGTTAGCCGCTTGTTTTGGATGGTTTGGTTTAGGGGAAGAGGCTGCGGTTGTTGGTCACTGAAGAGTGTGACCTCTGATGGAAACCTCCTTTCCACACCTTTCCTCGCAGTTTGATCCCGTCCCAACAGTGCGGTCCGTTCCGTGGCCTCAACAACACCTTCAGCGTGGTGGGTCACTGGATCGACGATCTGGAGGGCGTTATTGAGTCGGAGTGGGTGGTTTGGATTTACAAGAACGTCATCAAAAGCGAAATCTTCTATTTCCTGTGTACACTCATTATATTGTAAGTGGCCGGTCTCCTCAATTTTGTTTGTCTTTATTTTTTCTTTTATTTCTTAGCGCAACATTTAAAAAACACCACTTCTTGAACATTTTTTTTTAGCTTTAAAACGTATATTCAGAGTTATGTAATAGTAATAGCATGTCGTAACTTTCTCTTTTCTTCCTGTGACTAATTTCACATGATGTTCCAAAATATTTTGTCAATATTAGAAAGCTTCCGTCATTTTATTTTGATCTCATATTTAACTACTCACCATCCCTTGGGCTGAAAATCTGACGTCCAAAACATCAACAAAATTCTGATGACAAAGCAAAAAAAAAAAAAAAATAGCATTTTTAATAGCAAATATGATGTTGATGGCGCAGCAATGCTCGGCTGAAATTCCCAAAGCTATAAAAGCAAAATCACAAAAGGGCTCAAGTTGCATAATTGGGTGGAAGAAAATCCGCTTGCATCATTGTTATATCTGTGTTTACGTGTTTCCCTGGCTGTGTTTCCTGTCATGTTCTCTTCCCCCAGGGTGGTCATTTATATCTTCTGGCAGGTCACTCAGGGCCGTAAGCAGCTTATCAGCCTCCTGAGACAACAGATTGTTAACGTGAGTGTGGATAAATACCCCACGTGTGTTATTTTATGCTTATTTAAGCCCCGGTGGATTCTAATATTGGAACACATCTGCTTTTGTATTTCTCATTTTGGACTCAGGAGGGGAAGGACAAGTCGTTCTTACTGGAGAAGTTGAGAAACATGCAGCAATCTCAACCAGACCCCAAGCCCAAACAGAAGAAACAGAGGGTCGGTTGCTCTCAAATACTTGATCTGAATGGTGAACGCTCATGTTTCCTCTCACTTCAGCATCATAAACGTCAAGATGATCCCTCATCGAGCGGACAGTCAAACTCCAATGCAGTGGTCCAAGGTTTATTTGCCCGCCAACAGCTCGAGGAAAAGGAGAGGAGCAGCCACGGAGGCGTGCTGGTTCCTTCAGACCTGAGCCCATCCAGTGCCCTGGCACAAGCTATGGCAGCCAGACAGAGAGCCACGAGCCAAAACCAGTTTGCAGATCCTGAGATGGCTTTGGGTTCAGCAGGGTACACAGTCACGCAGGTCAGACACAGAGAGGAGGACGTCTCTGGGTCCTCGGTGTCCAGCGTGATGATGCAGGTGATGCAGGCCAGGCAGAGAGTGGAGGAAGAGGACGGGATGCAGTGGGTGTCTGACCCGGCCCACACAAGCTCCAGCGCTCTCATACAGGCCATGCTCGCCCGGCAGCAGGCCCAGAACGAGTTCGATGATGGATATTAAACTGGCTGGAATGTGAAAACACAAACTTCCATACAACGCCACCTTGTTTCCTCCATATTTTTTGGACCTAAAATTGTGTCTTATAACAGCCGTCTGGTCATTTGATGTGTTTTGATTCATCCAACTGTGTTTATTTATGAACTTGGTAAGTGAGACTTTCGTGGCGATTTAGGGATCTGGACCACTGAAGCCATCTTTTTGGAAGGTCTCCAGGACGCCTCCGAGAATCTTTGTGTCATACTTGGCCTGGGAGCTGCTCCGTTTGGATGGATACCTCAATGAAACAGCACTCAAAAAAAGGAAGATAACGTTGAAAACGTTGCAGTGGAAAATGTGCCAACATGTGTGTCATGCAAGACTGTCATGTTTTCTTTCCTTCTTATTAAAAACGCTGTTATGTAATTCACTCTCACGACAGTCCGTTTCTCATGAGGGATTAGACAGTCCCTGAGGCAGAAGCACTGCCCTCCTCTGGTGAAAACATACACCTCATTTTTAATGCCTGACTTTTTTTTATGTTTAATAATTCCTACCTATGTCTAAGTTTGTTTGGTGTTATGATACTGTGGATACATATATTTATTCAACCTCATAAACGCTTCCTTCAATACATTGAATTATTTCTGAGAAAATAAATAGATACTTGGGCGGATATATTTATGTGGATAAACATTGCTGAAGTAAAGTTGTCAGTTTTCAGTAAATTATTTTTCCCTCCACAACTTCTCCTACTCATAAATCACCTCAGCTCACCCTGGCAGGTCCAGCCTCTTGCACTATCCCACTCTTATGTTATCGCAATCTTGAATCCAGTTTTGGATTTCCTCCGCTTCCTCTGATGCTCTCTCCCCCGGCATATTGGGATGATGACGTCATCAGGGGCTGGCTTCTGCCAGTCTGACCCACAAACCTTTTTGCATTAGCTCGTAACTTCAGCTCACATCTTCCTCATGAGTAGAGCCTTCATCTCTTCCTGAAACTATTGCCAACCATCTCCTGGCAGCCATCCTTTCCTTCCTAAGAACGGCCATCACCACCAACGTTACACACCTTTTTATTTGTGTGTACTTTCACTGTCATTCTGGTTTGTTTGGAGACTGAATAATAACACTTCAGGTGTGGCGACTAAGAGAGTGAAGACAGGGTTGCTGACTGGCTTCACAGTAACATCATTAAAGATGGTGGCACTTAAGGATCTTCCACAAACAATCTCTTTTATACAGCAAAAAAGATGGGCCAGAATGAAGGATTCAAACACAGCCAGCATCAGTGCCAAGTGCCTGTGTGTTAAGATCACTCCAGAGAGAAACCGTCTCTGAGCGTTCAGCCTGGAACTAAACCAATAAATTCTGAATTTAAAGAGTTCATGGACTTGAAAGTAAAATGTACTGAAAGAAGAGAGCGTGGTAAATTGTTGTCATGAGGCGAGAGAGACACCAAAACCTGAGAGTATAAAATAAATCCAAATGATAATGAAGCTTAACTAGATTTTAAAGTTTTTAATGTTGCTAGGACAACAGAAATTTGCAGGATGCCGGAGTTTGTTCTCGGGAAGAAAAACAACAAGATTTTCTGCAAAAACTTTCCACCTTCTCCAAACCTCCATTAACTTTCATTAAATTAATGCTGCAGGCTTAAGATCAGTTTCCTCTTAAGGCAGTTGGCTGTTTCCTTTCTCAGAAGTCGGGTTAGCGCTTCAGTGCCAGAGCAAAATATTTTAGTTTTTGTCTCGAATTGTTTAAGCGCCAGTCTTCATTGGTTCTTTGGTTCAATCAAAACCGGCTGCTGTCAGACCCTTAAATCTTAAAAAGCACATAGTTGACAATATTCAGATTTATTTTCACATTTTAAACAGTTGAAATCAATCTTCTCTCCGCTGATGTTGTGTAAACTGAAGTAAGGCAGCGTTTAAGTTCTCACATGGCTCAAACATTGTGCCCTGACGTTACATCTTAAGTTAAACTCCCACCAGTTTGGATGGGGAACTACTCTAACATTTGTCCCAGAGAGGAGAGTGAACAAACAGCCTCTCTCAGCATTGCTCCTCCCCCAAAGACTCACGAATGTCATTTAAGCCCATGGAGTCGCCTGGTATCGGAGTCCTCCTTCCGCTTTTCAGGGACTGACTGGAATAGACCTCCACCGCTTTAGAAATGGAGTGCACCGAATGGTCCCTGAAGTATCCGAAAGCCTCGCGGGCACGCTCCTCTCGGATGCTTTGCTCAAAAGTCTTGCGTTTGTGCCGGAATTCAATGACAGTCTTGGTGTAGGAGTTGAGGGTGGTGACCGATGCGCCCATGCAGCAGGTGAAGGAAGCCCAGGCCATGCTGAGGGTGGACAGAAAGTTCAGGTGAGTCCTTGAAATGCATGTATCTGTATTCATGGTGAGGATTTTCATTTGTCACCTCAGGGGCCTTCTCATGTGACACCTCACACACAGGGACACATCAGCTCAGACAAATCTTTGGCATGTTGAAACTATCAAGCTGAGCAACACCTCCCCTGCAAACTTTTCTTTTAGGACAGACAATGAGTCTTGCAAGAGAAAGAGGACCACAAAGGATTATTCCAACAAATAGTTGCAGGAAGATTCTAAAATCCCTTTCATTTCAACATAATTGCAGTTTGTCTATCTGTCCATCCATCCCTATATCCATCCATCCATCCATCCATCCATGCATCCATTCCATTCAACCATCTATCATTCATGTATCCATCTATTAAGCTATCCCTCATCCATCTTTCATCCATCTATCTATCCATCATCTATCATTTATCCAGTTATCATCCATCCATCATCCAGAGTCCCGCAGAACTCTTCTCCGAGTCTTAGATGGCAATAGACGTATCCCCAGGCTAAACTAAAGACCAAACTCTGGGACTGCCCCAGGGCCACCACCCAGCTAGATGTGCACGGAGTCCCTCATTCAGGAGGTGTCCTAAAAAGTGTCAGTTCTACCTCCACTTCCCAGGTGACACAGCTTCTCACCTTATCTCTTATGGAGAGCCACAGCCACAGAGAAAACCCAGTTACCTGCAGTCAGCCTCAACCCAATGTTTGTGACCATAGATGAGAGAAGGAACGCAGATCAACCCATACATTTGGTTTGTGGCTCAGCTCTTTCTACAAAACCACAGATGTATTATTAATATATTATTATACATTTGCCAGGAATTGTTTTAGAAGTCAGTTCATGTCACTGAAAGATATCATTCCTGCATTTTTTCAGTCTTGGAGCCTTGAGGGTTTGGTTGCATTTATTTTAAGGTGGTCAAAACAAGAGTGCTTGGAAACATACAAAGCTTTCCTTGGGAGTCACTTAGCTTGGTTTATTGATGTCTAAGAGCCAACACTTTGAACATCAACAGGACACAAGTGCATCCTGGGAGTTGCAGGTGGCCTGTGTTTGGTTCAATGACAATGATGACGGCAATGTAATTTTATTGCCATCAATATTCATGACCATATTAATTCATATTTGTTCTGTTTTGCCAGATGTTTATTACATGTGTTTTGTGCTTAATATGTAATTACATTTTGCACTTTTAGCAAGTGAGTCTTCAAAAAAATTTGTGAAAAATAAAATAAAATAATCATAGTTAGTTGCTCTGATCTACCGGTAAATGAAAGCCATTGCTTTTATGCATATTTCAGAACAGTGAGATGAAGATTTAAAAGAGGAGGGAGGAAGGTTAAAGTGACTCAAATCCACACAGCCCCAAGAGACGGTCGACACCCTTTAGCCTTGTTTGAACGACCTCTGACATTTGATTCCCTTGTTTCCTTTACAAAAAACTGACCATGAATTGACTACAATAAAGTACTTTTTGACACTTCTTTGCTCAAATTTGTGCCACTTGTCTTTGAGCGTCTAGTGAGGTCAGAAAATCTAATCATCCTCTCGTGTTCTCGCCGCGTCACCAACGCACCCAAAAGGTCAAGAAATGTTTAACCTGGGAGATGAATTTTCCATGTTCTGCGCATATTGTAAGAATGAAATATTATCCGGTTATGCAATCCCAATCACGCCTGTATTGAGGATTTGAACATTAAAGCCTAATCCTGCCTGACATGAAAGCTTTGGCTTTTTTCATTAGTGGGACGGTGACGCTGGACCGAGGTGAGAGGAACACCGCACAAGCCGTGTGGACATGAATCACCATGATCCAGGAAATCGCTTCTGATAGCTGATACGATGACGCACCAGAAGGACCAGCCGTAGTCCCAGTTGTACGGCCTCCAGTCAGGCGGACCCAGACTGACGGTGACCTGGAAGACCTGCGTGTACATCACATGAGCCACCATGCCGAGGAGACCTGCAAAACAGAAGCCTGGAAACTTAGCAACTACTGACTAGTTCGAGCAACAGGAAAATGCCATTTATATATTTGTAATGCACCTTCCGAAACAAACTGAAATAAAGGACAAATATTCAATCAGGCTCTTGATCCACTGGAGAAGATAAATATGAATACATACGACTGAAATACCAATGATCCCACTGGGACCTCATGATAATCTGAATGACTAGAAGTTGCTCTCTGACCTTTAATTCACATAACATACCTGACCCGTAACCCTATTCCAAATCCATATGCTCATACATGGGGTCATCACAGCCTGCTGTACTTCTACTACTGGCTTATATGCATGGATGATAACTACGGCTCAGTGGGTGGATGATGTTACGGCAAAACAAATGTAATAAACGACTATTTAGACCATTCATTCAGTTCTCTATGTTTTTCAGCAGTGGGAGGAAACCAGAGTGAGAGGAGAAATTGTTTTCACCGGGAATCAAACCGGCAACCTCACAAGTGCGGTTTACTCTCTGCCACTATCATGATGTTCGAAATCTAAAATACAAGTCTACTACAAAGTACAAACAACAAACTGCAACTCATTATTAGGTTGGGAGCTGGTCCGGCCAAACACACCTGAGAGGACAGTGAACACCGCGGCGAAGGCATTGAGCTTGAGTCCATCGATGACGTTGCTGGAGTGGACCAACTCCAGACACATGAGGCTGAAGCCCACCACCAGGAGAACGATGTAGAGCATCTCTGACACCAGCGAGAGCCACAGCATCCCTGCACACATGAATGCTTCCTGGTTAGTTTGTGCCCATAAAGCAACTCTGGCTGAATTTTCCACACTATTCCACCATCAGCACAGACTACTCCAAAGGTTTGCTGTGGCTGTTTTGTTTTGTTCACACCTGGATACCTTACATATGGAGAGCTAGGTACTGAGAATGAGAACTGACGTGGTTTTGGATTCATTGTTTTTCCATGATTTACGCACCTTTCTCTGAGGCTGGCGCCAAATCAATGAAGCTTCTGCATCTCTCACCTGGGAAAAAACATTAAAATGAAAAATGAAAAAATGTATATAAACTTGACAGAAATGCATGGACAAATAGTGAGAATTATTAATTTCACAAAGTACACTATACTTTTGTAGTTAATTATTCAACATTACAGCATCATAGTCAAACTATTGTCAATGCTAATGCTAATAATCGGGTTAGCATGGGGGCAGAACTTGAAAACACAGTCAAAGTTGCTGGAAGTGGCACTTATTTAGCTGGAAATATAAACGTCAACAGAGGGTGGATTAGACGTGTTTTGGGAGTAAACCTTTCTCCGAGCACACACTGTATCTCTGTGTTAGCGATATGCAGGGTTAGCGCTTGAGCTCAGATTTTCCCTCCAGGTTTTGAGTTTGATGTACATGGTTATGAGTAACATAGTTTTGTATTTACAGTTATGACTGATGTCCCATTGATTTCACAATAAAAGTGAAAGTAGGAAACATAATGGTGTAGCCAACTCCAAATCCAGGAGGGGGCGCTCTGAGTGACCAAGGCAGAGGGCTTCTGCGTGAGCGTGATTCTGAATCCGACCAAACAATATCTGAAGCTCCAGCCAGGTGGTCACTCATTGTTGTGAGACGCAAAACATATTTATCGACGTTTCCTGGACCAGACAGGACAGTAACCCTCTGGCCTCTGCACGCACTCAGGAATTCCCAGCATTCCCGTTTCTAAATCCGAACGAACAGGATGTCAAATCTGAAACATTTGACCTGAGGAGGCAGCTTTTTTTGGACCCCGGACATGAAAATCAACAGATGGTCTCAGCAATATCGCGCAACATCTGGTTTAATCCCATTGAATGAGGTACTTTTTACAGAAGCTCAATCCCTCGGCTACATATTTGTCCTCGGATGTCAAACCCGCGCTGGCGTCTTGTGGAATTGTGTACGTTGGCTATTGCACTTCGGGGTGTTGCAGATCGATATTGCCCTGCTCTTGGGTCCAGCCGGGTGCAGCCACTGGTTTGTTGTAAGCGAAGCGTGTTAATAAGGTGGAGCATGGCAACAGCTGCTTTGAGGAAAAACTCATCAAGGCTGCTGTTGCGTAATCCTTATTAACACAAGCTGCCTGCATCACTTGATGAGAACGGCGTGTGCGAGCAATTTCTTCTGCTGTAATCTCAATGACATTTCTATTCTCCATCAGCACAACATTCTATATCGTCTTATAGGAATAAATAGCAGCTGGCATGATCCACATTCCACCGCTAAAATAACCCATCTACGTCGACACTGTCCCGGCAGCAACAGTGACCTTGACCTGACCCCGCGGAATTGAGCGTCTCCATTAAGTCTCGGGCTTGACTTGGACCCCCTCTTGACCTCAGGGCACTAAAGCGCCACCCTGGATGGATTCCTTCCTCAAGCACGTTTGTGATCTGACAAATCTCCGCGGCTGTTTTCATTCCTCTTAAGCTGTGAAGCAATCACGCACTGACACGGTCCGGTCCAGGGCTGAGATGTCCCGACCTGATCCTGGCAGATTCATTATTTTAGACAACTTTTCAAACACTCTGAGCGCTACAGTCAAATACAATAGAACACGTTCAGCTGCAGGATCAGAACACATGGATGAAAAGCAACCGGTCTGTATCAGCCTGTCAATCTTCTACTGCACTGCACATTATATGTACTGCATAGTGGGAAAGTAATGCCTGGTATATAAGTGTAGCGACGTGCACAACTGATGACTTTAAAGGGTCAATTCATCAACAGGAATTTAGATCTTGAGACCAGAGGTGGTGTCTCTACTAACAAACATGTAAAGCAATAGATCATGACAGATTAGTATTTATTTTAGGGATTCAAGTACCATAGAATGTTGTCCTTAATGCTGACATTGATACACACTATTTGAATTACTGCATTTAAAATAAATGTACTATTATTTGACATTCATATTTTATATTGTTTGGATTTTTAAGGATGCAATATAGTTATTTGTTAACAGTTACATACATACATATGTACTGTATATATATAAATATATATATATAATCTGCTCACATAAATGGGATGAGGCTGTCGTCAAACTGTATATACACAACAATAACGCATTTCTGTGTGACTGTTAAAAAGCATCACATCTTCATGTCAACAGTAATCTAACTCACGTCCGTTTTACTCTTCCTTGTTGCATGTGATGGGAGTTTGCTGCAGCGTATTGCAAAAAGCTTAACTGCGACTTCCAGTATTAGAGTCGACTGGTGAAGATTAATGATCCCAAAATATTTCCTTTTGCCTGGCCAATGCCGAGAAATGGGTCATCGCAGGACTCCAGTGGACTTTTGGATTCTTCAAGTTGCAGTCAGATACGATGGCTTGTTCTTGAATTATGAGTATGTTTCATAATCCTTTTTCATTTTATTTTTGTGAATCATTTATTTTTGGAGTGGAGTGGAGAATTTAATTTTTTTTTGCCTCTTCTTGTTCATTTTTCTGTAAATTGGTTCAAGTTTTCATTTGATTAATTTATAAAAAGAAGAATTGTTTTTTTGGCATGTTATGCTCTGAATGATTTTTTTTTCTTCTCTGAAACATCACAATGAAAAAAAAAAATCCCTCAAACGCTGAAAAGAAAACAGTATGCACAAATAATTTATAATTATATTTAATATATGAATTGAAATATTTCACCCATTTGTATAATGTATGGTTAGTCCATGAAGTATTCTCTTCTTTTTCAGAACTGAAATTAAAAAAATTAAATCATATTTTTGTCCTGTAAACGCACCGAAAATCACACAAAACATTCCATTTTATCTGCCTTTTTTTCGTTTTAAATTGATTTATTTCAGTTACTTCAATTATTTTGCGGTAGTTAGCAAAAGCTGATTAGAAAATACAGATAATATTTATGCCTATGAATTTAAATGGAATTATTTTCACAGATCTTTTCTCCCACGGTCCATAAGTTTTTGTATCATGACCCAAAATGTGACTGAGGACCAGAGGTTTGTTGACACAGCTAAAACAATAATTAAAGAATAAATAAATAAAAGTAATAGCTCAAAAGGTCCGTCTCACTTTCATCGTGGATGTTTTCCTCACAGGAGAACCAGATCCCCGTGTGGAACTGTCTGAAGAGGAAGCGGTCGTCCCCGGTCTCCCAGCTGTAGACCACCTTGTTGGGGTCCGTCTCGTTGACCCCGTAGTCGATGCACTGATGCGTCCTCAGCTTGCTGCATTTTGGTTTGGGGACCCTCTGCGTACCTACACACCAGTAGGTGGTGATGAACGCGGTGACGGAAAATATCAGAGCGAAGAAGTTCAAACCCACCGACAGGAGGGTCCTGCATCGGCGGGATGTGTTCATGGTCCGCGGAAAAGAAGAACGAAAAAGTTCATCAGAAGTCAAGTCCCAAACGCATCAGGTGGAAGGAAGTGTTCCATTTGGCGCAGCGCGCTCTCCAAAACCGTCCACTGAGGCGCATCATCATCTCAGCGCGGACACATCTGTCTGCCAACGCGTCACATTTGCATCATTAGAGCCTTTTGACACGCAGGCACGGGAGGGTGCAGCCCAGCGCCTGTCACGTTGTCTGAGGATTTGACGCTGCTGGCACCAAGTGTCTTGTGACGCACGGGATGATTCCGCTCGTGAGACGAGGGCGATGCTGCCACTACGGTGACCGAGGCCAGTGCGCGTCTGATCGGACGCGTTAGGTTGTCAAAAACACACGCACACGAACTGACACGCGCTCGCAACGCACCTTCTGATGGTCACGGTCATTTTTAGTATTATAATGCAACATCGATTTTTATGTGGTCGACTGTAGTAATACTGTTTTCTATATCAATGCTATTTTGCTAAAAGAAATAAAATAGACTGACAGTTAAAAATAGGCTCGATACCTGTGTGTTTTTAACTCTGGGAGGAAACCGGAGCGCCTAGAGAGGCAAGCCTCACAAGCACGGGGAACACGGAGAAGTCGTTGTTTGATGGTTTGGTTAATAATAATAATAATAATAATAATAATAGTAATAGTAATTATTATTATTATTGTTGTTGTTGTTATTATTATAATATTCTGTCCGGGTCGGTGGAGAGTTCTTGCCCCAAGTGGTGGAGTTTAAGTATCTCGGGGTCTTGTTCTCGAGTGAGGGAAAAGGGGAGCGTGAGATTGATAGACGGGTTGGTGCTGCGGCAGCAGTGATGCGGTCGCTGTATCGGACCGTGGTGGTGAGGAGGGAGCTGAGTCACAAGACGAAGCTCTCGATTTACCGATCGATCTACGTTCCCATCCTCACCTATGGTCACGAGCTTTGGGTAATGACTGAAAGGATGAGATCGCGGATACAAGCGGCTGAGATGAGTTTCCTCCGCAGGGTGGCTGGGCGCACCCTTAGAGATAGGGTGAGGAGTTCGGTCATCCGGGAGGAGCTCGGGGTGGAGCCGCTGCTCCTCCACGTGGAGAGGAACCAGCCTAGGTGGCTCGGGCATCTGATCCGGATGCCCCCTGGACGCCTCCCTGGGGAGGTGTTCCGGGCATGTCCTACAGGGAGGAGACCCCGGGGAAGACCCAGGACTCGCTGGAGAGATGATGTCTCCGGTCTGGCCTGGGAACGCCTCGGGATCCCTTGGGAGGAGCTGGAGGAGGTTTGTGCAGATCAGGAAGTTTGGGCTCCCTTGCTCCGAATGCTGCCTCCGCGACCTGACCCCGGATAAGCGGCAGAAGAAGGAAGGATATGGACACATTGAATTTTAAAAGTTGCTGAAAACTTGCAACTGACATTAACATAGTTAAGATGAAACAACATTTAAAATCAATATTCAGTTGTCAGTAAGTTTTGCTTGAGTGACAGGTGGAACAAAGAACCGCTGCAGAGGAAGAGATGACTTTTACTTTCTGTCTAATTCCTGCCGATTGCGTCATCGCAGTGTTTGTTGTTTTAATTATTTTTAAACTTTTTAAGCTTCCAGGAAGCCAGAGATCATTAGACAAAAGTCACAGAGCCGACCTTCAAATGCAATCAGTTTAATTAAACGTCTGATGTAATTTCTCTTCTCTGTGTGTGTGAGTGAGTCTGTGTGTGTTCGGTCACACACATGGCCTCGCACACACACACACACACACACACAGAAAGGAAGACAATTTAGATCCAAGACCACCTTTAAGATCACTGTGAAAAGCTTAGTAGCAGATTATAAAATGAGCTTATGAACATCCAGCATCAGCTCAAGTTCAACAGTGAAGGTCGAGGTTTAAAGGTCGAAGGTTGAAGTCAGTCAGCGACACTGATTCTGATGACATTTACATGCTGGATACAGGGTTTTACTGTCATGCAAGTTGCCGTGCACGGAGGACAAGACAGGATTTTCTCTGCAGCTGCGTTCACGATGGAAGATTGTCCTCTGTTTTTTTGCCTTTCCTGAGCAGCAGCAGCAGCAGCAGCAAAATGACCCACACAGATACCGTGTTTCGGCGCTGTGAATTCATGTTATTTTGACCCTCTGTGAAGGACGGTTCCACCTGGTGCTTCAGTCGTTCCACAATCTTATTGAGCAGCGCGTCAGAGCAGATGGTCACGGTTACTACTTATGACGTGCATCGTGATGCTGACGCTGGCAGTCGTCCTCAATAACAACAAACATACTCAGTCTATTGCTGAGATGAGTTCTTCCTCTCTGAAAGGCTCTGGTGATGGAGAAATATGCTCTGATCCAGCTCTTGTAGTTTCAGCAGAGAGGAACTCTCAGCACAAATATTCTCAGCTGCAGGAAGGAAACACTTGGTGCAAGAACCTCGGTCACCATTTCGCTTGTGTCCAGCCCTGGACAGACCCAGAACCTTTGGATTAGCTGACTCAGTCTTTTCCCACTTAGCTTGATAACATATCACAATATCACAGTCTAACTTGTGGCTGAAAAAGTCCATTCAGGAGTCAAGGAAATATGAATAGAAATGGAATCTGATATCACTTCCTGTTTCAATTCTTAGGGCTAAATTCAGCTTAGCTTACATTAGCATTCAGCGTGAAGCCATACAAGAGGTAACTACTCTTAAAGACAGACAAAAGACAAGTTGAACACTACCTCCAACACACTTGGGGTCCACCTCCAACCCAGCTAGCCCACACAGGCCCTCTTATAAGCCCACCAAGCCCAAGGTTAAGCAATATGGGTCCCACAATTCATTGGCGACCGGTTGTTAATTGTCCACCTCCAGCCCTCTCCCAGCCAGCCCACCTTCATCCCACCTCCAGCCCTCTCCCATCCAGCCCACCTTCATCCCAACTTCATCCTACCTCCAGCCAGCCCACCTTCATCCCACCTCCAGCCCTCTCCCATCCAGCCCACCTTCATCCCAACTTCATCCTACCTCCAGCCAGCCCACCTTCATCCCACCTCCAGCCCTCTCCCATCCAGCCCACCTTCATCCCAACTTCATCCTACCTCCAGCCAGCCCACCTTCATCCCACCTCAAGCCCTGTCCCAGCCAGCCCACCTTCATCCCACCTCAAGCCCTGTCCCAGCCAGCCCACCTTCATCCCACCCCCAGCCCTGTCCCAGCCAGCCCACCTTCATCCCACCTCCAGCCAGCCTACCTTTATCCCACCTCCAGCCCTCTTCCAGTCAGCCTACCCTCATCCCAACTTCATCCCACCTCCAGCCATCTTCCAGCTGGCCCACCTTCACCCTACCTTCATTCCACCTCCAGCCCTCTTCCAGCCAGCCCACCTTCACCCTACCTTCATCCCACCTCCAGCCCTCTTCCAGGCAGCGTACCTTCATCCCAACTTCATCCCAACTCCAGCCATCTTCCAGCCAGCCCACCTTCATCCCAACTCCAGCCATCTTGCAGCCAGCCCACCTTCATCCTACCTTTATCCCACCTCCAGCCCTCTTCCAGTCAGCCTACCTTCACCCTACCTTCATCCCACCTCCAGCCCTCTTCCAGGCAGCGTATCTTCATCCCAACTTTATCCCACCTCCAGCCATCTCCCAGCCAGCCCACCTTCATCCTAACTTCATCCCACCTCCAGCCCTCTCCCAGCCAGCCCACCTTCATCCCACCTCCAGCCATTTTCCAGCCAGTCCACCTTCATCCCAACTCCAGCCATCTTCCAGCCAGTCCACCTTCATACCAACTTCATCCCAACTCCAGCCCACTTCCAGCCAGCCCACCTTCATCCCAACTTCATCCCACCTCCAGCCCTCTCCCAGCCAGCCCACCTTCATACCAACTTCATCCCACTTCCAGCCAGCCCACCTTCATCCCAACTTCATCCCACCTCCAGCCATCTTCCAGCTGGCCCACCTTCATACCAACTTCATCCCAACTCCAGCCCACTTCCAGCCAGCCCACCTTCATCCCAACTTCATCCCACCTCCAGCCCACCGCCAGTCCACCTTCATCCAAAATTCAGAACACCAACATCCCACCTCCAGCCCTCTTCCAGCCCACATTAAAACCACCAACAGACCACCAGCATCCCACCTCCATCCATTTATTAAAGCAGATTCATAAAAAATACACAACATAGTGCAGCGACTGGGGATGGTGGGAGGACATTCCCAGCATGCATCTGAACAGAGAGTACATCCGTCTCTTTAGTTTGCTGAACTGCTGCATTAAAGCATTGTCTTGCTATAGTGACCTTCCGAAGATAGTTTTTATCAACATCCGCTTCACACTAGAAGTTGAACTGTTGGCTGACCAAGTCATTTTTAGATCATGCCACCATGGATTCTGGGTAGATGTGGGATGGCTGGGAGCCCATGTTTGGTCTCATGATCCACAGCTCCCCTGCTGTTCTGAATAAAGTTTGGTGATATGCATTCTGTTGTTCAGCAGATCTCAGTATGGCCCTCAGAAACTGTCACTGGTTATAGATGTTAAACAGATAAAGACAAACTTCAGCATGGTCCTTCTGTTGCCGTTCTGCCTGGCTGTCCATTCACCAGCTCCAGAGTAGGGCTAATCTCTCCATACATTAAACATATCCCGTCATTCACAAAAATAAATTCACAACTTCAGTCCCTCACACTGTTGACTTCTCTTGTCCTACACCACGAATACAATGCTGAACGCTGAAAACGAGTGGGTTACGTAAACAAGCCAAGACATATTCAGCATGGCAATCTTACATAAGTTTCCCGGGACAAGAGCCAGCATGGATTTCACTGACAGACAGAGGAGACCTGATCCTCTGAGATAAGACAACACATTTCCTGACAGCTATGCCAAAGCCAAGCCTCACACGATCACCATGACTGACATGTATATAGAATTGTAATGTTCTTTTGTTCAGCAGCAACATGAGGTATAGTGGCGGGGATTAAAACACAGCCTGGGATTAGGATGCTGTGCTTTATTAACATGTTGTGAGGCAACATAGCAAAAATGCATCCCAGTATTGTATAAGGATCATTTTTGAAGCGATTACCGGCCATGTATTTTCTTATTTACTACCTTTTTCCTTGCTGGCATATGTGGATTAAGTGCAACGCTGGACAGCTAAGCTTTTGATAGCCGCGGGCTTCATTTTTGCCGGAGTGACGACTTCCACTTAAGAGTAGAATTCTCTGCAAAACGGATAGCTCCGAAGGATTAGTCCCTATAATCGTTGCTTCACTGATCCTCGAAATCATACTGTCTGGGTGTTTGGAAATCTGCTTACAGTGACAGTAGATGGTGTGTGAGTGGTTTTTCGATTGTGTGCAGAGTGTGGTGTGGGGGTATGGGGGTGGGGGGCGGTCACTGAAAGTGCGTCAGTCACCACTTTTCTGGGAGCACAGTTCAGGGCGTTTGACCCTCTAGGGGCCACTTCAGAAGACACAACGTTGCCATGAAAAATGATGTCAACTCCAACAATGACCTGGACTGCATTTAACTTTAGCTGTGTTCCATACATTACTGCATGCAGTATTCAAGTACTTTCTCATGATGTTTGAACCTGCAAAATTTGACTTAAAAATAAACAAAAGCCAGACACATCCAGCCATATTAAAAGGGTTTCCTACGGTACTTTCCACATTATATGAAACGTCACGTTAGAACGATCAAACCACGCACAAAATGTTCCTTTTCAACGAAACCGCGCATCATGGGGTCGATGATACAACTTTTTAATCGAGATAAATAAGCATGGTTTTGGAGATATATATATATATATATATATATATATATATATATATATATATATATATATATATATATAAAATATATTATTAATATATAAAAAATATGTTTTCTTCTGTAAAATGTTTTTATATATTAATAATATATATTTTATATATATATATAATTTTTTATAAAAATATATATTTTTTTTCTTCTCTAAAAGAAATTTTAACATTCGATATGACTTGATAAATCCCCAAATTTCATTTCGATGCAAGCAACAAATGGTGAAGCTGAGGTGTTGACAATAAAAGCCCACAAACAAGCTTAAGAACTGAGCCTGCCTGATGAGACTTTTAATACAGTGGCGGGAAATGAAGGCCAGTGACCCAAATAATGACCGTGTCATACAGCAGAACCAAACCAAATCTGGTCAACACAAACCATGTGTGAGGACGAGGAACAGCTGTGGGTGCCTGATCTTGCTCGTGTTTGAAGGAGACAGACCTGTTTTTTTTTTCTCCAGCAGGCAGACGTGTGACTTGTACACATGTCAGTCTTCCAATATTCCACACACATATGGGGTCAAACTATTGTCACTTGAGGACACAGATGCCCTCTCTATATGCACAGAACCTAAAGACACTGCTTTTTCCGACATTAAAAGTTTGATTCCCCGAGGTCAAGTCTGGTGCAGAGACAACACCCAGATGGCACCCAACAGCAGGAAGATGACTAAATCTGTGAAGTGAAAACATTCCGCCACATTGATTGAATTTGCATCCTTTTTCTAAGAATTTTCTAGGAACCAATTGTACTCCAGTTGCTTGGATGTTGCCAAGTTCAGTGTCCAGAAGCATGAATGGAGACCCACAGTCAGAAGGTGTGTGTTTGCGTGATACCATGGCTATTTATTAAAGAGAAACTCTTCCACTTTAGACAAAGTTAACATTCGTATTCATCTTATTTAACAGCAACTGTTGCAGTTGATCCACACTTCAGGACAAACACAATCGACTTTGTTAATCTTACTGCATGTCAGAGGGTCGTGTCGTGGGAACCATTTTGTATAAATAATAAGTTACGAACTGAGCTGAAATGTCACTTGATTTCACTGATTATTAAAAGGTGTTTTTTTTGTTGTCTAGTTCCAATGAGATGTTTGATGACGGAGCGGTAAAATCAAGCACATCGAAAAGACACGCTGGGTTTGACTTGATTACAAAAACAAGGGAAATGTTGTTGGATCCCAGTGGCAGGAGAGGAATGTCACGAGACTTCTGGTGGAATCTATCCGTCTACGCAGAACTGGACACGGCCAGTTTCTTCAGGTGGTCCATGAAGACCTGCAGGCTGACGTCGTCTGTGAGGATGGGGGCTCCCGTCTCCTGCGGATTTCGCAGAGAAAGAAGGTCAAGCAAGAAGAAACCATAAAAGCCAAGTTCACTTTAAATTCAACTGCAGGTCAAAGGTCAGAGTTTGGTTCAAATCAGACAAGAGATTTCCTTTTCCTAATCCTATGCATTTCCTTTGTACTCAAATACTGTGTGGGATTTTGGGGATTTTGGGATAATCTGACAACTTTCATCTTCTATTTAGTTCACTAATCTGAAAACAAATTGATTATCAGGATTCCCAGAAAACATTCAATTGTCCTTCAGTAACAAAATATCAGTGTTGTTTACTTTTTCACTTGAAAAAACTGAACATTCTACAGGGAGTGTACATCCATCCATCAGCCTTGTCCTCATCCCAGCAGAGGCAGCAACATAGCAGAGACCCAGACCTCCCTCTGTTCCACTTCCTCTCCTCCTCCAACTTTTAAGTGGATTCGGGAGCATCGGCAGGCCAACTGTAATCCCTCCAGAGTGTCTTGATTCTGCCCCAGGGCTTCCATCCAATAGGAGATGCTCGGCACACTGCACTAGGGAGATGAGGTGCCAAAGTTGCCTCAAATGGCTTCTCTCGCGACACACAAGCTGGGGGTTTACTCTCAGTCACTCCCAACTAGTCCTAGTGGACCTTGTGGAGGAGACTTGCCTCCGCCATCTTTATTTTGGTCGCCAGTGTCAAGATGATAGCAGGGTGTTGGAATATAAGCCAGTCTGTCGGTTACTTTTGAAGCAACTATCCTGTCGGGATCCGTTCTTACAACATTCATGAAATACCTCAGATGTTTCTTATGTATAGCAGTTCAGTTTTGTAGTTTACCGAATGGACACCAAGTCAAGAGTCAAGTTACTGGGTCAGTTTAATAGAGGTGAACGACTGCCGTTCCACTTTTTTTTCTTTTTAATTTTATGTCACGAGACCGACACAAACTCCCTTTGACTAGTGATGGGTAGATGAGGTATCATGAAACAGTATTGCAGGGTTGAGGTAACAGTGCCGTAACAGCGCCACCAGATGGCACTCTTGGTTAAGAAATGTGAGGTAACGTTGCACTTGTTGTCAGCTGACAGTGCCATCTGGTGGCCTCTTAAAATCAGGACATGTCTCATGAAACCTCAGAAACCCTTCAATACTGTTTCATCTACCCATCATTACCTCAGACCACCCTCTGGTTCTCAAGCACTGAAAACCATGCAGACCACAACATCTAAAAAAAAGACACCATCCAGGTCACCAAGCCTAAAATTCTCCTGACTGAGGGTGTAAACAAACTGTCCATTACTGAAACAGACAGCTGTAAAACTCCTTCTGGTAAAGGGGAGTGTTACACATGGATCCCGGCCTTCAGGGCCTTTTATTTCAATAATTTACTACCACAATCGTCTTTCCTACTACTGTACCATACCTGACCAAGTAATGCTTATAACAGTTCATTCGATTGTACTAAACACCCATTAGGATTCAACAAAACAATATTAAAATGACTCCAAATGGAACAAAGGGCGTACCTGTCCCCATGCATAGAGGTTGTTGTGGGTCTGCGAGGGGTTGACCTTTGAGAGGAGGAACCGCGCCTGGGAGCCTCCGTGCTCCGTGTCGATGTAGCGCGGCATGGGGAAGCGAGTCTGCAGGATTTCTTGGGCATCATCCAGAGGAGCCTGCAGCAGCTGTTTAAAGTTCTCGTACTCGGCCATTTCCTGGTAGCCTGCTTTCCTCCACTGGGCAATGGTCTGGAGTTTTACACATACAGGCATAAGTTAATAAAGAATGACCCACATGGTCTTTATTAAGTAGAACACAGGCTCAGTTTGCTCACAATAAAGCACATTAATTTAGGCACGTGACTCACCTCTCCATGGTAAATGACCAGCTGGAAGAACGTGTCCATCAGAAGGATTCGGTCTGGCAAGATGCTGCTGCTGTCCAGGAGGACGGGCTACATGGAGAAGGACACAATGAATTAAAAGAATCAAAAGCACTATACAAACACAAAGTACTAATTTTGCCTCCTTCATAAAAGTTTGGTGTTGGCATATTAGCGCCCCCTGCTGGCGTAATCCTGTACGGTTGGCGAATTTGGTCCTCAAGTTGTCGACCGGATGTGGATTTGATACGAGTCAATCGACAGGCTGTTATGGGTGAGATACTGACCTCTGGTGGCCCATAGAAGGAGTATGAGTAGAGGATGGGCTGGATCATGATGAGGGACTGGGTCAGGTCCTGTCGGACAAAGTGGTGCCTGTAGTAGGACGACTCATCGGGACTGTTGTTAAACACCTGCAGGAAGGGCGACCGCCGCAGGTGGAACATGAACTGAAGAAGAGGAGAAACCCAGAGTGAGGGGCATTTATCAATGTATACACCACAATTGTTTGAACAGGTGTATGTACGTACTTGAGGGTACAGTGACAGAGACTCTGACAGCTTGAATGAAGTCGGATCATCTTTGTTGAACTGGCCAAACTTCTGACACTGCAGAGCAAGCAGTCAAATGAAAACATAGATGTCACTTGCGTATCCAGAACAGATGGCTTGAATTCCAAAAGACATTTCAACTATTCATAGAATCAGACAGCAAATACCGCAACATATTGTTCTTCACATTACAAAGAGCGATGACGTAGGAAGACTGGCTGCGTGTGTGTGTGTGTGTGTGTGCGTCACTAACCAGGCGAATGAGCTGCCTGTCCAGCCAGCGCAGAACATCTGGCCCCTCCTCTGACTCAGCTCTGAACACTCCCAAGCGAGCCATCAGCACTGCAGCAGCTTCCTGGTCGAATGAAGACTCAATGTGCTGAATTTGAGACTGTGCATCTGCCCAGCTAGGAGGGTGGAAAACATGGAGGGAGGTGAAAAAAAGGTGTGGTGTCAATGACAAACAGAGTTGTGTTCTCAGCAGGAATGCAAACATCCTTTCTATCTGGCTATTTAGTTCTGGCAGCCAATTCCAACATGAACATTCATCATGTACTGAACAGATGAGTGCATGTGCAATTAAATAATAATGACTGGAAGGATTAATCTCAATATTGAAAAGCTCAGTACTCACTTCCTTGCAACAGTTGTGACCCGTATCCTCCTCTGAGTGCTCGAGTGCTGGTATTGGGTGACAAACTGAATCGCTCCTCGGCCACCTTGAGGGACCGGTGCACTGTGCTGCGGACAAAAAGTATCGGCACCGTAAGACTCACTTTAGAGCCGATGATGTCAGCCAGAAGAAATGAAGTATATTGGTTATTAACTACTTGCAGAGTAGATGTAATATTTTGTTTTACCTGATTGACCACTTCAAAATAAATACCCAACGTGGTTGAAGGGTTGAGGCTGCACACCTTCCACTGGTTGGTGCCACCGACTCCCAACTCCTGTATAAAGCAGCATTCATGTCAGTTATATCAGACCCATAATGTTCATGATGTGACAATGAATATGGGCAGTAGCTTACATTTTCTGACACAGAGGGACCTTTGGAATTCAGAGAAACACAAGGTCCAATGGATCCACAGACCTTTAGCTCTCTTGATGTCTACAAAGAAAAGGGACATTTATTAAAACATTCCCATATATTATTTAGAACTATAAATCCATTTACCTTAACTTCCAGGACGCCACCAAAAGCCATGCGGAAATCTCCATTGTAGTCTTTGCTGAAGACCCTCTGGAAGGTTTGTTTGAAAAGGGAGGTGTTGAAAGAGTCACCCATCACAATGTGGCCCCTGTGAGTGGTACACAGTGGTATAGAGGTTGGTGCAACTCCATCAATGACCGAACTACAGACAGAGTTATTGAGTTCTTACATACCCGGTGAGATTAGATAAACACTTCATCTCCAACAGCCCAGTCTGGTCCAGGGCACAAGCGTAAATGTCGATACTGTGGCCGTTTACTGCAGAGCGGTTGGCCAAGGCTTCATAGTACTACAAGAGCCAGGATGAGCAAATAACTTTCAGTTCACATATTAAATATGAAAACCCTAGATACATTTCAGGAAACTCAAAACTTTGATTTTGCAGACAAAAACAAGCACCTTAGTGGCTTTCTTCAAGTGTCGCGCGTTATCCTTCTGGATATCATGCCATGAGCGGATGGGTGTTTTCAACTCATCGCCGACCACCATGCCAGGGCCCTGGGTTGGAGGTCCACCAATGAACAGCATGACCCGAGCGCCTGTGTTGGGGAATGTTCCCTAAGGACCAGATAAGGAGAGGGATTTTAGTTTTTAGTTTAGTTGTCTTTTTCTTTGGGTGATAGGATGACTTTTCAGGACCCAGACAATCAGACAGCGCCATCTATAAGGCTCTAAAAATGTAGGGATTGCTTTAGGAAGTTCCATCTTTTAATCCACATCAGAAATAAATAAGATCAACCTGTCATCTGATCATATTTACACTAGTTGGTTGGTGCAACATCTGAGCCAGGATGGACAATATTAACCCTGAAAGTCCACTGTGTTCCTGATTAAATATTTGGGTAGCACTTCAAGGAATTTCAATATATTTGGGGGGGAACGTCTACAAACTTGTTACGTAATCCATGTACAAAACCAATAATAAACAGCATGATTCAGCCACCAGTTTTCAGGAGCTCTGAATCAGCAATGGAAAGAGCAAAGGTACCTATCAATTCGTACAAAAACCATAGGAAATAGTTTGTTTTGGGAAAAAGGCATTTTAAAAATCTCCTTTTCCACAAAAAAGCACATGTCTAAAGTATGTTCACACAGTGAGTCATTTTGAATAATCACTCACAAACTAATCCGACTGAGATAACGGATGTCGTTGTTTTTTTCCACAGCATCACATTGATTAAAGTAAACAAGTCAAGTCATCAGAATTTAAAGTCACCCAGAGGGCCAAATGTGTTCCAATCAGGCACCATGTCTGCTCTGGTGACGGAGCACAGCAGTGGGTTGATTTGTGGCTGTTTGGTGTTACATAACCTCAGAGATTAGAGGACAGTGCAAGGAGGCAACCAGGACTCTGGAGCCTTTTGAGCCAACAAAGCAGCGGTGTGTTCTAGATAATTATCAGCCAGACTGCACTATTCTGATCAGTTACACGTGGAGGCACAGTCCAGCAAAGGTGCTACGTCTAACCTTGGTATCAGTAACCTTCAATCAGTTGACTGACTGAAACACTAACTAGTTTTTGTTGTTGTTGGTGTTGGTGTTAAAAATCCATTCCTTTTAGATGTGTTTTGACTGGGCCATGCAGATTAAGGTCACCTAAGGTATGAATAAAATATTGGTGTGGTGTATAAGATGATTTTTCCCCTATGGAAACAGGACAAAATACAACTTGTCTCACTACAATGATGAATATGAAAGCATGAACGGGTTGGCTATACCTCGAGCAGACCAACAGCCACGGAAAGTGCAACACCAGTTGAACGGAGTGGACGTTTTCCCTGTGGAACTGGCCAGGGGTCTCGCTGAAGCTCACCCAGCAGGTCTGTCAGATTCATATCAACTTTGTGAACTGACTGGAGGAACCTACAAATGGTGGGGAACAGGTAGGTAAGGAACATGAACATGCAATCTGCACATTTTAACATAGTTAACATTCCATACCTGCAAGTGGGTGCGACATTCTGTGGTGCCGCCGGGCGTCCTTGTGGTCCAGGTCCCGCGGGTTTCGACAGACCCAGCATCTCCTGAAACAACAAACGTTCTACAGTGAATACGCATTCAAACGTTGTACCCATGCCATAAATGCTGCTTTTACCAACCTGGATCTGCTTAGATGACAGATCCTTGGTGCCTCTGAACACGTAGCTCTTTGCAATGCCCTCGCAGCCAAGTTCATGCACTTGGACCATGCGCCCAAAAGTTATAAGACCAACAAGAGCATTGGGAGGCAGAAGACTTAGGGACATCTGAAGTGACTCTTTTAGGGCCTGCAGGTCTTCTTCTTCCAAACATGTGTCCACAACATAGAGGAAAATGAGTGGAGCTGTGGGTCCACGCTGTTGGAAGAAAAGGGTTCAATTTGAAATCGTGTTTATGTATTACTAAATGCAAGGTTCTCCCAAGAGTCAGATTTCATGTCAACAAAAACAACAGAAAACATTGGACTGCTACAGCACTCAGGAGAACCATGAAGTGATGTATCGTCATCAGCAAGCAAAAATTCCATACATTCTAAGAAGCTCTCTGTCCTGCAAGCTCACTTTATATATAGAACACTTGTTTGAGCCAGTTTGCACAGGCCAGGTGAACTAGTATTTGTAGTGTGCATACACCATATGTCATCTACCGGCCCAGAAACTGTCTATTGTCGCTAAAAAAAAGGGTAAATGATTTGGCAACTGGAGACCAATCTAGACTAGTGTAGTGTAGTGTAGTGCAAATACATGACAAGTCCTTCACTTCTACTTCTAACACCTTCCCATTTCATTTTCTTGTACTACGAAGTTCAGAGTGTAGTCAATAGCTGTATTCATACCTGTACAATGTACTCAATGGTTGAAAACTGAGGCATGAGTTCAGCCGGTTGATTGACCTCTGATATGCCTGCATAAGAGGGAGGGAACTGCAAAGCACACAGATAGAACATGAGCCCAGGGACATGTAATAACACCAAATTCAACTCTTAAGTGAACAACATTTGTTAATTTGTAACTCATTAAATAAAAAAAAATACTCACCGGGTTTCTCTGGAAGCAGAAGTTACATGCCCAAATTTTGGCCCTAAAGTCCACTTGACTGTTAAAAAAAACAACAAATGCTTTTACTCCTTGAGAAGACACACTTTACGAAAGGTTAATGTAACTGTTTTTCATATAAACGGAATTACAAGATTTTATTATCACTATCAAAGTATTTTATGGGACTCACCACAGCGGGTTGAGCACAGCCTTGCAGTTTGCCCGGCTGCACATGACAGGCTCATATTGGACAGGTGGCAGGTCGGGTCGCTCTTTCAGTGGCGTGAAGAGGCAAGAGACTGGCACCACAAGCCGAGTAGCTTCCAGTCGGCTGGATGGCCAGAGGTTCCAGCTGAATCGTACCCCATCCCTGTCTTCATTTTGTTGGATGAACTCCTGGTAGGTTGCCATCACCAATCTTGAGGCAGAAGTCCAATAAATAACAAATTTGTTTTTGTTCACTAAAAACTCTCAATGGCTGTCAAATAAAAACAAAACACAAAACAACAAAATAAAATGCTAAATAAATAAAAAGCACAATAGCGCCTTATTAGATCCTTCTCTCAGGAGTAGTGAAGTCTGAACTAAACTCACTCCCTTTATACCTGCACCTATACACCTGCATTCTATATTAAGAAACACGCATGTCTACGTGACGTACTTGAAATATTTCAGAGGAACCAGTCCAACATGTTTTATTAAGTCAATTTGCGCGCAAAGAAATCCTTGCCACCCAATTGAGATGGAGCTGACAGGAGTATGAGTCAGAGCATTAGGCAGTGTAAAGGAGAGCTCACAGTGACACGTCTATCCCTACCATCAGGGGTATGACGTAATAACAATAATTAAAAAAAAACAACAAAGAAATAAATTGACAAACCTAGAAACAACACTATAAACAACCACCACCAAAAAAAAAACCTTTTGCTCCTTCACAATTTGACAATGTACTTGAGTGACTTATTTGAATTATATGCTTTCAAATGCTTTCAACAAAAAACTGAGCAAGGCAGAAATACTTATAATTAAACTATTTAAACGTACGTCAAGCATACAATATAGCAGTGTACATGGAATAACAAATGAATGCCCCTTTCTGTTATTTTAAAAGGTAGTTGCTTATAATAATACTAATAAATAATAATAATCCATACATGCATACGAGAAAAATAACTCAGCTTATTACATTTGAAGGTGACATTTACAGAAACCTTTTAGTCTTGTGTTGTTAACCTATTCCTTTCTTTTCACTAAAAAAATATAACGATAAACCGGGATCATCCCAACTTAATAACAGTTGCTCCGGGCTAAAGCTAACGGTGTGCAAGATGACAGCAGAACTAACACTACAACACGTAATGATAATCACCACAAAGATACATTAGTAAAGAGGTTAACACTGACGCTTCTCAAACTTAAAAATGAGCTAAAACGATGACCTACAAACAGGAAGCAGGATAAAACCAACGAACAGTTCGGCTAACGACATTTAGCAACAACCCACTTCCTGCCGAATCCTGAACGGGGCCAGACCACAAGCGGCCTAGTTGTTTCTTAAACGCCTCGAATTACTGACCTTGTAGTCCCGCGGTTGTAGAGCGACGTAAAAGACGAGAGCGTGTCTTGAACAAATTACAACATTTAAATTTAAAACCGACTAATGGACCGAAGAAAAAGGGGACGTCGGGAAGGGTCGATCCCTCGCAGCCGGCTTCTGCTACCCGAAAGGAATGACGTGTTACTCCAAGTTAAGTCGCTTCCTATTGGCTCTTCCGTTCGTGAGGTCATCGACGGGAGGCGACGGAGTGCTTATGGGAAATGGAGTTCAAAAGACGTTTCGCGCACACACACACACACACACACACACACACACACACACACACACACACACACGCACACACACACACACACACATATATATATATATGAGGATCAGCCACTTATGAGTGAGTGAGACTCATAAGTGGCCGGGATGAGGATCAGCACCTCCAAGTCTGAGGCCATGGTTATATATATATGGGATCACAGTCCTCAGCCTCCCTGGAAAGTCTATTCCAGGGTACTAGAGAGGAGACTTCGGCCAATAGTCGAACCTCGGATCCAGGACGAACAGTGTGGTTTTCGGCCCGGTCGTGGAACACTGGACCAGCTCTATACCCCCCATCAGGTTCATGGGAGTTCACCCAACCAGTCCACATGTGCTTTGTGGATTTGGAGAAGGCGTTCGACCGTGTTCCTCGCGGTGTCGTGTGGGGGGTGCTCCGTCAATATGGGGTGTGGGGCCCTCTGCTAGGGGCTGTCCGTGCCCTGTATGACCGGAGCAGGAGCATGGTTCGCATCGCCGGCAGTAAATCAGACTTGTTCCCGGTGCATGTTGGCCTCCGCCAGGGCTGCCCTTTGTCACTGGTTCTGTTCATTACTTTTATGGACAGAATTTCAAGGCGCAGCCAGGGGTCGGACGGGATCCGGTTCGGGAACCACAGAATTTCATCTCTGCTTTTTGCGGATGATGTTGTTCTGCTGGCCTCATCGGACCAGGACCTTCAGCATGCGCTGGGTCGGTTTGCAGCCGAGTGTGAAGTGGCCGGGATGAGGATCAGCACCTCCAAGTCTGAGGCCATGGTTCTCGACCGGAATAAGGTGGTTTGCTCTCTCCAGGTCGGTGGAGAGTTCTTGCCTCAAGTGGCGGAGTTTAAGTATCTCGGGGTCTTGTTCTCGAGTGAGGGAAAAGGGGAGCGTGAGATTGATAGACGGGTTGGTGCAGCGGCAGCAGTGATGCGGTCGCTGTATCGGACCGTCGTGGTGAAGAGGGAGCTGAGTCACAAGACGAAGCTCTGGATTTACCGATCGATCTACGTTCCCATCCTCACCTATGGTCACGAGCTTTGGGTAATGACCGAAAGGATGAGATCGCGGATACAAGCGGCTGAGATGAGTTTCCTCCGCAGGGTGGCTGGGCGCATCCTTAGAGATAGGGTGAAGAGTTCGGTCATCCAGGAGGAGCTCGGGGTGGAGCCGCTGCTCCTCCACATCGAGAGGAACCAGCTGAGGTGGCTCGGGCATCTGATCCGGATGCCCCCTGGACGCCTCCCTGGGGAGGTGTTCCGGGCATGTCCCATGTCCCCATGACCCCGGAGACTCAGGACTCGCTGGAGAGATGATGTCTCCGGTCTGGCCTGGGAACGTGTCGGGATCGGGAAGAGCTGGAGGAGGTTTGTGCGGATCAGGAAGTATGGGGTTCCTTGCTCCGAATGCTGCCTCTGCGACCCGACTCCGGATAAGCAGCAGAAGAATGTGAAGGTGATATATATAGTAGTGCTTTTAATGCGTAGTGCGTTAAAAAATGTAACACAATTAATTGTGAGTATCAACAGTTCTTCATTTTGCCTCATTTAGAGGCGGGTTATACTTCTATTATTCATTTTTGAATTGCTATATATATATACATATATATATATATACATATATATATAATACTGATACTGTAAAATACTGCATTTGGGCGCATTCGTTTAAGCTAATTCTATAATTTTATCTCTGCTAATCCACATTTAAGCGGTCCATCTCTTTTCTAAGGTTCAGGACAATAACTGTCTGCGCACGTGATCACCACTAGGTGGCGATGCATCCACGTTACATCACTAGTTCAGAGCCAAAGCCCCAATGGGTGGGAGAGCTCTTCACCAGCAGCATGTGAGAAACAAGCTCCCCCTCTCTTTCGGTTTCCTCCGTCGTACAAAGCAGGCTCCTCTCTGCTCGATCTCGCTGAAGCTTCGCACGTGGATACGAGCTTGGATAACGCGTTTGGACCTCGGACCGGGGAGGCCACCCACCCATCCCTGCTCCACACGCCGTCTGCTGCGAGGAGGATGTTGCAGTGAGACGGACAGAGAGAATCGCCCCCTCCCTTCTTCTCTCAGCCGGCATCCTCAGCTGTTGCTCCTCTCCCAGCACAGGAAGTACCGGAAGAAAAGCCCAAACGATGCACGTGTGCCGTCACCCTTGACCGTGACGAAGAGGCGGCAAGGGGAGCGGATGCGAGCAGAAGTGGTCGGCGGGCTTCCCAGTGTTTTCTCTGCTTTGTCGGTGCCGGAGGAGCTGAGCCAATGGAGAAGGCGACACCTTCGCCACAGCCCCAGCTCCAGCTGTCGATCACCAAGAGCGAAAGTCCGGCGGAGGACATATCCGGGCTGAGCGACGAGGATCTGCTCCGATGGACCAAAGAGGATCTGGTGCGGCGGCTGCGGAGGTCCGAGGCTGACAAGATGAGCGTGATTCTGGACCACGGGAATCTCATCAGGGAGGTCAATCGCAGCCTTCAGTTGCACTTGAACGAGATCAGGGGGCTGAAGGTGAGGGGACGCGCGCATGCTGGAGGATGAGATCATAGGTTTGGAGCGCACCTGAGAACGCGCACGGCTGGAAGGAGGGAGGCTGTGTTAGTGATCGGTGAAGTTGAGTGTGTGTGTGTGCTTCTGTCTGCAGGCCTGTGACTAGATTCCCTGCAGTGAACACACCTTGATATTTAATAACCCGCAACATTTTTGGGTTTTGCATTCTGGATCTATTTATAACAGGAGGCCAGAGATGGAGCTGATACCTGGGCCTGGTCCTCGGAAAGTTCCTTGATATCTCTTCTACCCGTGTTATGCTGCTCTGTGTTTTTCGTTCCACATGCAGTTGATGTCTTCCTAACTGTTTATTTGATGTATAAATGACCTGAAACTGCATCGGAGAGTGATGCAGAAAGGAAAACCATTTTGTGGTCAGGGCCCATTGAGTCATGAATACCCCAATCGGAACATAATGTTTTGCAACCAGAGCTGCTCTCAGATAACCTGCGGATGGGGGCATGACCGTGACTAAGCATGGGATCTGAAGCCAAAGATGCGTTGCATATTCAGCATATACTGCCAAGTGATGATGACCACGTGAATGAAGCGCAGATAGGGAGACATTGTTCGTTCTTTTCATCTAAATTCACTTGGTAGTTTTTTCTCTAATGTTCTGAGCTCCGTGTGAGATGGAACCCAAGCCTACTTGGGACCCATTTTCCTATCCTGGAGGGCCTGTCACCTTCCCATCCATATATACTACCTACTTACACTGAAAAGTACTGGAGAATTCAATTGACAGTGAGGGAGGGAAGGAGACGGGATGTGGGAGAGCTGGATTGTTTCAGAATGATAGAGGAGAAGAAAGGAGAGGACACTCATTTACTGCAATAAAGGGTGTTTTTAAGGGTGTAGAATTACCATTTAAGTGTGCACACTTTGTAATTCCGCTGCCTCACAACGTGTTTATTTCTGTGTGTGGCCTCTTCACTTCTTTGTAACAGTCACCCGCGTCTCTTTGCAGACGGCTAAAGATTTCAGTTCAAAATGAATGCATTTGCCAGCTATCTTAATATGAACAATGGTTTCTGGAAATGCAATTATTGTCAGCCAAACTAATTTGTTTGGTATTAAATTGACCACATTTGCTTCTCCGATTTGCATAATCATAATTCACAATGTTGCCGTTGCTCCGAGCTCATGCTCAGTCTGACTAATCTCCCCTCCCTTTTGTTTTTTTTTTTTTAATTCCCCCTCTGATTCTGTCTGTCAGGACATCAATCAGAAGCTACAGGAGGACAACCGCGAGCTGAGGGACCTGTGCTGCTTTCTGGATGACGACCGTCAGAAAGGCAAGCGTGTATCCAGGGAATGGCAACGCTTGGGCCGCTACAGTGCCAGCATCATGCGCAAAGAGGTCACGCTCTATCTGCAAAAACTTAAGGAGCTGGAGCTGAGACAAGAGGAGGTCGTTCGTGAGAACCTGGAGTTGAAGGAGCTCTGCCTCCTCCTGGATGAGGAGAAAGGAGGTGGCGGCGGCGGCGGTGGAGGGGTTGGTGGTAGTGTTGGAGTGGGAGGTTGCCGCAACTCCATCGACAGTCAGAACAGTATGCTTCTTGTTCCTGGCCAGGGGCTTCTGATGAGGGATGTGGGAGACGGGAGCAGCACCTCCAGTGCTGGAAGTGCCGATAGCTCTGATCATACTCATCACAAGCACCCTCACTTGGCTGTGAGTGGAGGAGGAGAAAAGGGCAGCCCTGAGCTGGTGCACAAACCCAGATGTAGCAGCATAAGTGGCATAGTCAGTGGATTGGACAGGGAGGTGTCCAGCCCCGAGCACCCAGCTGGACGCCACCGGAGTACGAGTCTGGAGTATCCATACACACTGCCTCATCACTGCCGACCCCGCTGTGGCTCCATATCTGTGCCTGACCATAGTCAATCAATGAGGGGTCTCAGCCCAGAGAAGTACTCGAGGAATCGTCGCAGCCCTGAGCAGCAACCCAAGCACCACAGCTCTGACCTGGTTCTGGGCCAGAGGCAGCACTCGCTGGGCCAGACGGGTAGTGGAGAGCTTTTCCAAAGGCACCACCGAAGCAGCATCAGCAGCAGCGGCTGTGGGAGTCCTGAGTCTCGCCACGCACATTTGGGAAGTGGCGATCATCACGATAAGAGCTGCGTCGGGCAGGGGGGCAGCCCGGAACCTCCCAGGCACCAATACAGCGTGAGCCCAGACCACGTGAAGTTTGGAAGCCCGGTGAGAGACGGGCAAAGACGGACAGGAGGGGATGAGTTATCGCCACATCATCGAAGTATCTATAACGGCATGAACGGTAAGTACAAGGTCACACAAGTAATGAGATGGGGGAGTTTTACGACAACACCACTTTTCTTATTGCCACGGTAACGCTGGAGCGTAGCTCTTTCTCAGTGTTTATTTCTGACATACTGATGTGTAGGCGGTGTGAACAGTAGTGGGGGGAGTGGTCATTTCAACTGGAATATCAAGAGGGTTTGTTTAAAGAAAAACATGGCGGACCACACAGTCAGACAGTGCCCATGCAGCAGGTAGACAGTTCTCTCAAGAAAAGAAAAACATCCAAGTGGCAATGAAAGGAAAGCTTTGTAGGACAGAAGTGATGAATGGTTTTAGAGAAGTGAAGACAGGAAACAGAGATAAACATGGCTGACTTGAAGATACTCATTGGGAGTGACTTGAAAGGACAAGATCGGAAATGAGTAAATCAGAGGGACAGTTCATGTGAAGATGTTTGGAGATAAAGTTAGGGAGCCTGGACTCAGATGACTGGTGGGATGAAGAACATTAACTGACAACCGATGTTCATGGACTTGGTGAATGAGGACACGAAGAGGCCGGGTGTGACTAGGCAGGATGCTGTGGCAAGTGGAAAATGATCTAAGAAGTTTTATAAAGAAAAATGGGTTCTTATTCTAGTCAGGGTTTCTTATAACTCACTCACCAACCCAATGTGTCAGCTCAGTGTGATGTCGCAGGAAACAATGAGTTAAGTTGGTAGAATTAACTCATGATTCCGGACCAGTCACATAGGAGTGGGTGTGGCCAGATAAACCGAAATTTCAGCTGCCGCTAATGTTCATTTTGTAACGTACATATTTTATTGTTATTATTATATATAGAGAGAAAGCCACTGTGGTGCGTGGAGACATGTAGAGACATGAGACATTCACTGTGATCATTGACAACAGTGTCCTCCAGCATCCAACTCCTTCATGGTTGCTTCCTGCAAGTTGAGAGCAGGCACCACGACATGGCAGCAGAGTCGATTGAGAGTTCCCCTTTTGGAATAATAGAGCTGTTGCAAAAAGCAAACAATCTGGGTGATGTCGCTGCCATTCTAACTCCCTTTGAGGAAATTCTGCCTTTTGAAATTCCACATCAGCGTTGATTTATTGTAGTGTCTCTCTGGGAATGTGGGCCAGCACGGCAGAGAAGACAGAAAATGAGGGCGTTTAGAAATGTTTATTTTGCATGCACTGCCTGAGCAGCTACGGCGTTGCCTTGTACCATAGTGAATGCCTGCCTCACAACAGCAGCTCATCATGCTACAGCTTGCAGTCTGTAGGAGTAGTGCTGAGTGGCTGGAACTGGCAGAAGTCAAAGGAAGGAAGGGTTCCTCAAGGTGATTCGATCCAGCTAGCCCAAGCTGAAATCAGACAGCCCACACAGTCCAAACAGAAGGAAGCAATGCTTATGTAATTTATTTCTGCGGCATGGGACTGATGCACAATTTACAAACCTTTTTTTTTTTAAATCTGACAGAGACAATACTCTAGATTGGCTACATTCCATTCCACATCACAGTTCAAGTCGGGTGCGATCGGCTGTCTGTGCACACCTTAAGATTTTTGGTTGATAATATTGAACATGCTTCACGTTTACATTTGTGGGCCCCAACTGTTTGGCGAGCCGATTATCGGGCCAAATTCACTCACTAGCACTTGGTTTTGAATGCCCTCCATAATGATGAGTGATTGACGTCCCTAAGAATTGACGTCACGTGGAAAGACAATGTGTCATTGCCTGCCGTGCTGTGTTTTGTTTCCTGCATATCGAGTGTTGGAGACGTTTTTGAGATGCTAGCTAACGTTTTTGCAACCTCTTGCATCGGCGCTGATAATCTCACTTGGTTTGGTGAACCAACGGAGAAGAAATGGGCGGAGCCGAAGCCAGCTTCACCGCTGAGGTGACAGATCTGTTAGAGGTAGGACGATGTTAACGTTAGCATGGATGCCAGTCGACTGTTGTTTGTTAAGAAGAACTAAAAATACACTGTTGTATATACATGTTGTCGGACACGGTCGTCCATTTGGGGTGCTAATGTGTGATACGAGTGAAAGTAAACAAACAGAAGAGTAGTCCTTGTTACTAAAATGTCCCTGTTGTCCTATCCAACATAGTTTTAAAATAAAGTACTGTGGTATCCTGGAAATCTATCCACGCTTCCACGTAATTTCAAGTCAGCTCCGGAGCTCCCTCGGTTTGAAGGGATCATTTCAAGTGGTGAAAAGCGAGTCCCCTCGGTCTTAGGAGTATTGGGACACACTACACTTTCACATGAACTCACAAAACCCAGTGTTGGGTGAGAAATGGGACACAGCCAAAAACTCTTTGATAGGTCAATGGTATAGGACCTATGATAATCGGGCGTTTACCATCCTTCGTCGTGAGAGCGCAAAGTCAGGACCAAAACAATGTGATGTGTGTGTCCTCCCCATCAGATGACCTGAGAAACCGATGCAGAATGAAATGGTTCACGCAACATTTGGAGGTGGATCCAATCTGTTGTTAGTGGGTTGCTTCACGTGTTGCCTAAGTAATGATGGAGGCACATATCTTCATTCCTACCAAGTTAGAACCTATATATATATATATATATATATATATATATAAAATCATGACTTTAGCTTCACTGGATGCTCCTTTGCTGCTATCATGCAACCCTCCTTTCATGGCCTGACGTAATCTTGGGAACTACTCTGGAAAGATAGAAATCACCGCAAGAGCTCAGTCATCCGGAAGCAATTTGGAGTTTTAGTAATCTGTCTCTGGAGAGCTTACTAATATCATTCATGACATCAAAACCCTTTTGAGCTCACCAACCATCAGACGACTAATAAAGGGAAAGGAAAAGAAAAGAAAAGAAAATCCAGCACTTTGAAGACATTTTGAAATCTCTATGGCTTCCAGTGTGTTGTTTTGCATCCACAACGTAATTTGAAACATATTTATTCGCGCTCCGTTCGCTTGATATGAAGTTGCAGTCTTGTCGTCTGAAACAAATATGAGTCCTGCAAAAAGGTCAGGCCACATTAATGCCTGACAAATCCGTAATTGGAAAATGTTGAGTGCGCCGGCTGGCCCATCTAGACTGGGTGTTTGCCAAGTGCAGTATAACTGTCGGTAACACAGCTCCGAGTGAAACATGGACAGAATTACCTTTCCCAGATCCATTAAGACCCAATGTACCATGTCTTTGTTAGTGGATAGATGCAGGGCCAGTTACGAGGCAATTACAGTGACATATATATATATAAATAATGTTGTCTTTAAATTTGATTCAGTATCTGTCAAGCCTTTTCAGTTTAAAGAAATTGTGTAAGTTATATTTATTATATATGTTTATATTTGTTTTGAAAATCACATCAACAAATATCTTCAAAACAATTCTTTCCTCAGCACATGCGGTGCTTTGCAGGACAAATCTTCCTTTTACATTTGAACAATAAATCCTAAGTAGCTTCCTCTGTTTCTTTTTTTTCCTGCACTGACCTCTTGAACACTGTCCTACAGGCTTTTGTCTTGGCTCCTGATAAAACCGTTGTGCTGAACATTTCATTAATATAATAAGGCATATGCCACACACCGCGTCTGATATGTGCCATTATTGTTTTCAAAAACACCAATCACATTGCTCCATGTCGTATTCCTTGTCAAGGCATTGTTTGTGACTACTGAGCTATGTCTGGCTTTTAGGCCGGAGAAGTAAAGAGAGCAGTTGGTGTGTCATCCACTGACCCGTCTTTTCTGTTATGTCCTCTTTTGGACAGAGAGAGAATTTAATTCCAGTGACGATGTAGTACACTCCACTCACATGGATTATCTTCTAAGCCCCTTTGCGCAGTATTATTTCAATTTATGTATGTGTATACGGGTGTGCTCCTATCTATGTGTGTGTGTGTGGGTGTAGTTAGGGAGGATGTGTCAAACTTTCACCATCCCGAACCCGCGGGCCGGTGTTAGGTTTTCCCTTTTTTCGGGCCGAGTGAAAGTCTCGTGTTCACATGCCACTTAGCTGGGCCGAGGCTCAGCTGTTTTAAAATTCCTGACAAAATCCAAAATGAAGGCAACATAATACCCTGACCTCAGCAGGCTTGAGCCGCTGTTGTGTAACATTTGGGACGCTTATCACACACAATCATACGCCGGTCTGTTAGGTCTGACTGCAGACAATTTCTTTTCCGCTCTGCAAGATGAAAACACTGTGTTTTTGTATCCCCACTTATGTGTAATCCTCCCCGCTTTATTCATGCTATACATCTAATCTCAGCATTTTGACTTTAGTATTGAAAATACGCTGATATAGCATCAGAAATTATATGGTGAAGTCATCGTTTTGACTCCACCCGCCTCTTAAAACTGTCAACTGAATTGCCTCCACAGACTCTCGACTCCCTTTCTAGCGCATCTGTGAAGTGTTTTTTTATCGGGCTGGGACCATTACAGATTGATTTAGATGAATTAATTTCAGCCCAAAATAACAATTAGATCCAGATAATAGAAAATGAAACCCATATAAATTCTCATAGGGAACGTTTTCAGTCTCCAGTTCCAGATGCAGCACATCATACAATGTGATGTCATCACCAAAGCATCCATGATGAAGGAGACTAAATAAGATTGTGTTGATGGTCTGAAAATTCAAGTGTAAAAACTTAAAGCACATTAACATTTGTTTAAACTAATGTGGCAGAATCATGGTTTTATTATTATTATTATTATTATTATTTTATTTTTTTATTAAAGGTGTTTTATCTCATAAATGTACTTTTACATTAAAAAAAAAAAAAAAAAACTATATTACATGCAACCACGTGTCTTAGAGAGTCCATGTGTCTTATGTGTTTATGGGCCTGTGTTTTTATTGGCCTGACTCTGTCTCCTCATCCCAAGAAAGATCAACAGCATTGAAAATGAAGTCCTGGGTGAAAGTAACTAAAGTTTTTCTCTCTTCCCAATTGTTCCATATTACTTCCCCCTACCATTCTGCCCTGAATCAGTCTCTGCTATCATCAGTATTGCTTTAAATTTCTTTTGCAATATAATATTGCACCATTTAGAACAAGTGTAAAGAGGGAGGTTGGCGAACTTGTGCTTCCTTGTGTTCTAAAGCCACTAATTCAGACAGTTTCTGGGAGCTTTGTAGAGGCTCACAGAGGTTTGAGCATCCTCACCCAGATAGAAGTCAAATGTAAAAACCTACTTCAAGATGGGCACCACCTAGATAAGCTCAACATTTTAAACATATAGTGGGGCTAAAAGAGGCTAGAGCGAAATCATCAACCTGTGTGTGTTGTTCCATCGCGTCTGGAAGCTTCTCTGCAGTTGTCTGTTCTTATTTCGTCTTCCGACATGTCCCCCTCAGCAAGTAGTTACTCAGCAGCTGTGAACACACATTAGGAGATAAAGAACAACCCTCATGAATCTCCTTAAGTGATATTATATATAATTTGGAGTATCTTTTTTTTCCCTGCTGAAGTCTCGCTCACCATTCGGCTCTAATATTTGTATTTATCCACTTTTATTTGTATTAACTTGCCACACCACAAAGAGTTTCCCTAATGGACCAGGAGGCATTTACTTCAATATAGTATTATAAATAAAATAAAATGTACTATTCTGGGATACTTTGTGTTCCATTAATCCACCGCAAATTTAAAGCATCACCGAGATTAATGTTTCAAAATATGGATTGCCAAAACTGAACTAAGGGTTTTGTAATAAATACTTGAACTGATACACCTGTCACAAACAACCTCTTGGACACGCGGTTTTTACTCCAGAACACAAAACTGCTTGACACCCCCTCGTGAGTGAGGTCAAGAATACATTTTTCTTTATTCATGTTGAGGATAAGCACCATCATTTATGGGCCATCCCTGCAATTTAAACAGCGATGCAGCTATTATATGAAACGTTTTTCGACTGGCCACGTCAGACCAATGAAATCATACAATCCATTTATAAATGCAGAAAGAAGCGACATAGAAGAAATGATTAATAAGTCTGGGTCTGTGCATGTAAATTTAATAACTGTATTTAAAGTCTGTTTGACATTATGCAAATAATTGACTCAGAGTCTGTGACCCAGATTTAGAAAAAAAAAATCATGTATTTATACTGCAGATATACCCTTTGGTGAAAGATAATAAGACGGCGTGCTCTCCTGACCCAGACTGAAGGGGTGACTGTTCGCTAAGCCCTTGGCATATCAGCAATGCAGTGGGTCCCTTTCCAAAGAGGAGCGACTTAATCATGTTTTCTGCCTTAGCAATCATAAGTTCTGCATATTAGCTTAATCCTCTCAGATGATAGAGAGGGGAGGGGGGAATGGGATAAGAAAGCCACTTCTGTCTGTGGCAGAAATGCCATACCTTGTGATGCCACGCTGCTGCATGACCACAGGGTGATCAACGCAAATGCATTTACTGCAGTGGTGTCGCCAGAACTCTGATTTAAACAAAATATCTTTATGTTTATCACAGCATGTTTCATATTTCTGATAAACAGTCGCAGTTTTCTAAACCCCCCATGTTACATTTACATTTAAACAGTGACTAAAACTTGATCAATGGCAATTCAGTTGATCCAGCTGTTGTCTATCAGGCTTTTGTCGACAATGACTGCTTCACTTTTAGGAGTCAGAACAAACAGACAACCACTTATATTTGCTGAATATGGATTCTTTTCTTTACAAGGGGAAGATCAGATTTGACTTAAAGTGGTGAAATGTGTGGGCAGGCCAAGGATATAGTGAGCAGATACACTTTCAGTTGAAGGCAATTTTCAGATTGAGTCTGATGCGTGAGCTTCTTCATAATATTCCAAAGGCTTGAAAATGTGCAGGTGACATCTGCTATGACTGCGTTCTTTTATGTTTGACTTTGACTTCCAACAGAAGATTACATGAAGAAAAGAAAGTACCATTCTCCATCAGAAACTCAAATAAGTCTGCTTCTTCTTCGGACTGTAGCATTCTTAAGATACATTTTCGGAAAATATTGATAAACTAAAACATCGCGATAATTGTATGCGTGATATTGTATGGATATTATTGCTGATCCAAATACTTGATTGTGTGATATTGTATGATTTGGATTTTTTTAAGCTGGCTAGATCAATATTTGATACCTAGATACTTGCATATGCTGTTGCATTTGTGACGTGTTTCATTCTAATGTTGTCTTTGTGCGCACTGGAGGTACCTGAAAGTCCAACTGGACGTCATGTCAAACGCACCACATAGTACTGCGTTATCCGATTTCTCGCCTTAAAACAATGCCTCTCATTACGATGTATTGTTGAAACTGTATCACGGTATATCACAATGTATCGCATCGCCACTCCTGTATCTGATACGATACGTATCCCGATACAATACACAGTCCTATTCTATAATGGAATATTGTGTTCCAGTTACGTGGGAAGTCTGAGCTGGGAATTACGCCACAGCCGATTTCAGTGTGTTGGTTCTCGAAGTTGGAAAACAAATCACATCACTGATGATATTGACGGTTGATATTGAGCCACATTTTGCGCTACTATTGAATAAGTGTATCTTCCGTGGTGAGTAAGAAGTTGATGCTGATTTTGGAGCGATGACAAATAAAAGCCTGTAAAACACATCAGCCTATCAGGATGCCAGGAAGTAGCTGAGACACACAGTTGGCCTGCTTGATAAATATGATCTGTCGCTAATATATTTAGTGTGTGGTATCAACTGCCTTTGAATCCATCATTTGAAGTTTAATTTATTCATGAAATTGTTTCAAAAACTGATTCTAACTGCTGAATGTGATGTCAGCACCTGACACATTGTACGAACGGACGGATTTGGCACCTACACCGGATATAAGTTCACACCCCATTTGCTTCCCGAAAACCCGCCGAATCTAGAGGAGACAAATACCCGGAATGTGTTGTGTTTCTTTTGCTGTATTTCATTGATTTGAAACTTCTCCTTCCTGTTTACGTTCAGTGGAAGCCATCTTGGATTGGTACTCAAGGTGGTGGTGAGGATTCTCTGACTTTCCTGACAGACCAGCAGCTGTCATGTAGTTTGTATTCACAACCTTCACTGCTGTATATCAAATAGCTGGCCCTGATCTCCTCCAGAGTAGTCACCCCCATCAAGAGAGCCCACTGTAGAAAAGGCCAGAATATAAATACTAGAGACTTGTGTCAGATAGTGGTTAATGGTAAGAGTCAATTGATTCGACTTTTTTGCTCCTATAATCACCAATATATGTTCTCATACATTAATCCTGACAGGAGGTTGTTACTGTCAATCCCACTCGAGTGGTCAGACCTGTCAAGAAAGACCATATCTGTCCCGTCGGCTGTTCACTGTGCTCATGTCTGAGCCGGTTGTCTTCATGGCAAATAAAATTGTAAATTTAACTGACATAGACATTTGTCTTTTTCAATCATGTTTCAGAGTAAAAGTGCACTGATGCACTGAGAAGTACACGAGAGAGAGTATATGAAATGTTGAGGTATATTGCATATAGTGTAAGGGAACAACCGTGGCAGCGTCCACTCGGACATGGAGGCGAAGGCTGGGAAGATGACTGACTCAGTTCACCTGCAGTCCTGCCCTCACTCATGCGTGGTGGTAAAACCTGAGGCATCCGCTGTCCTCTTTTCAAATGGGAACACCAGTGTGGTGCCAGAATAAATGGGTCAGTGTCTGAAGTTTCTCCCCCTGCTGGTCTGCGCATGAGTTTGGCTACGATGATTTTAATCATAAGGCGGGCAAGGGGCCAACATTGTAAACACAGTCCAAGTTGCTGACCGAACAAAACGTCTTGTTTGTAAGAGGAAACCAGAGTCTGCAACTTGTTAGTCTTTGTTTTATTATTCAGAAAGTTATTTTTGTCTGCTGTTTACAACCAATTTCCCAGTGCACTTACAGCCTTTTTTTTCTTGAAACACTTTCCCGTCTTTCCTTGAATTCCCTCGCATCAGAATCTATAACTTGGAACAGACCATGAGTTTGGCATCGTCTATGTGGATGGGCGATCATCCTATGATGGATCTTGATGTGGACTACTATACAGTATGTTTTTTGTCTTAGCACCAATGATTTCATACAACCGGTGACCTTCGGCTTGTTGCAAATCCTCCCACATGGAGAGAAAAGACTGGGCTTGTTAGACAAGGGTAGATGCCCGAAGGCCATATCAAGATGGCTCCATGTGTCATGGCTTGTTGGAGAAGTTCTCGATCCAACCTTCAGGCTAGTTGCATGTGCTGATGCCTGTCGTAACAGAGAATCTCGCCATAAGCACTGGCCTCAGCTAATGTCTTCCCCTCCACTGATTTCCTGGAAATCTATCTCTCTCGTCCTCCGTCCGTCCTGTCCACTCCCTTCTTACTAATTGGCTGCCAGTCCAATTAAAAAAAAAAGAAAAAGAAAATAACAGCTGTCAGACCGAGAGATAACTCAGATTACAAAACCGTCTTCCTGGAGGATGTTGGATTTGCCAAACTCTGTTGAGGATGGAGCGTTGAGGAAGTGTTTGAGTGGATTACTGGCTCTTCCCTCCCTTTTCTCTCTTTCTCTCCCGCCGCACTCTTCCTCCAGCCTCTTCCTCTCCGACGTTTGTTTGCCAAGGCAATGGATGGAAAGCCTCCCCTTGACAAATTATAGTCTGACATGCAAAGCGACGTTAAAAGATCCAAAAGTTTGTCACAGCTGCAAGGCATAAAAGGATTTGGTGGAGAATTAGGACGCTGTAACTCAAGTGGATTAGTGTTATTACCAGTCAGCTTCATCTTCACCAGTGAGTTACCTTCTATTGCTCCTCATAGTTTGGAACAAACAGTGATTTTCCAGTGAATCGACGGTGGAGTTTAACATAACATCCCCAATAGTAGAACGGGTAAACATCGGAAGTTATGATTCAACTGTGTAGCTTTGAAGTAGTTAAATGAAAGCGCTCCCTGACTTTTTATTGGCCAAATCTAGATATTTCAACAATCCAAAGTTATCCAGGCAACCGAAGCAAAGATACCCAGACTTCCCCTAGAAGCCTTCTCCAGCTTCTTTGGAGGGAATTTCAAGGTGTTCCCAGGTCAGCTGAGAGACAGACATTCCAGCATGTCCTGGGTCTGCCTTCTACCAGTTGAACATGCCCTGAACACTTCAATGGGCAGGCGTCCTGACCGCATGTCTGAGTCACTTGAACTTGCTTCTCTTGATGTGAAAAGTGTGAAAGCTCCTTTCTCAATCTGGAGACTAGAGTACAGCCACCTGCCTGAGAAAACATTTGGGCCTAGAGGTCCTTGCCCAAAGTCTGTGGCCACAGGTATGTTGAGGAAAGAGCTTTGCCTTTTGGCTCTCGGCATAACAGACTGGTACAGGGTCCAATACCTAGGGAAGGAGCTCATCTCCCACGGATTTATAGGTATTTTAGCGAATGTTGCATTGAAATAGAATCATATTGTGATGTGCTTAAAGGGCATTGAACCATAGTGCAATTTGTGAATATTTAAAATGCTCATTTAAATCTCAATTATCGCAGTTGTTGTACAACATGAGGCTGATTAACCCTGACATACTTTTCTTCAGGGCATCACAACATTGTCACTGTATCAACTGCTGAACACTTCATGCGCCTCCCTGTATATGAAACCAAGCCCTATTATTGAGAAATGTCATTGCTATGCATCAGCAGCAGCCATGAAATTTGAAATGGTTTGTTTCCAGCCTCGTGTGTAGCGACCTTGATGCTAAAAACATATAATGCCTTCATAAACATGTTAAGAGGCAGATCACCAGATGTCGAAACGTTGACCCTCCTCAGTCTCTAAGTGGGTGTGTGAGTTATGATGCAGGCTGCTTGTTGTCTTATGTCTCCATCCCAAAGCCCAGAGGTGTGTGACAAATGTTCCTCAGTAGCCCCACTCATCCGGTAGACACGGAAAGCCAGTGGAACGGAGTCAAGTCTTTGTCCTTTTAAGCAGCGCCAATGGGGGAACGGCCCAGTGAGCTGAGAGAAAATTAGCTTGCAATGCCAGGTAATTAACTGGAAGTGGAGTCGCTGCCATGGAAGAGTCAGGGCCAAGCCTGAGGGAACTTGGTCGCTCCCAAAGTCACCAGCAATAGCCATGTTTGAACCGTGGCTATGCAACATTTACTTCAGCTGGCGCTCTGAGCCTTGCTGCGAGCTGGCAGGCGGAGCAGATCAGGTGATGAGGTTAGTCGGCCCAGACAGCTGGAGCTCAGTGGGTCGTGTGCAGTATCGACAGCTGCGAAACACTGAATCTGTGTTCAATGGTAGTACGGTTGGCCTCGTCCCTTATAGAGATGAAAAGGTGAATCACCAAATACACTGATGTGATTGTCATCCATCAACAAATAGTTCTGCGATTCTCTGTCAAGAGCAACCCAACAACCTGCTAGTTCTTCAGTGCACACAGGCATTATTTATTTACAACATTTAGTCGCTAAAAATGAGTCATAAACTTGTCAAAAAGGATCATGTGACACTTTCACCCTAGTTGTTTGACTAGTCACTAGTCTTGAGGTGAAATATCAACTCAAAGTATTGGCCGAGTAGTAAACGTTTAGATTGACACAGTGCATTTGTAATGTTGTCACAACGTATTGCCAACTACCATGTGGATATACCTAGTTTGAAATATACTGTATTTCCTTGATCTTTCATTGGCGTTCATGACGTTCTAGTTCCCCCCGTTTCAGACTTCCTTATGCATAAAAGGGATTTAGCCTTTACTTTTTCATCACTAGATTCTACCTTAAACCTTGAGTGATGGATCCCAAACTCACCGGCCTCAGGATGATATCTGAATTGATGGCGCCGGCTCAGCAGGGAACATGTCCACAGGTTTTTTTTTGGGTGAGTGAAGAAGATGCAGATGGTGCCCCTCCCCTGAGCTGCTCTGGGGGTTTGTGTTTTGATTTATTTCTGGAACAGTACAATTCAAATTTCTATTCCTTTCAATGGGAAACGTCACCTCGGTTTACAATCAGTTTGTGAAACAAATATATCAATTGAAGTGTCTAACAGAAACAACATCTCTGTATGTTCTCCTCATCGACTTCTTCTTGTTCTGCTTTCTAAGTAGACAGTTCTGTATCAGCACTCATCTCGACCCCATAACACCTGGCCTCTTTCTGCTCCATATTTCTGTTGCAACTAACCATAACCACAGCGACATTTAGTGCACACTGTTGCCACCCAAGCTATTTGTGATTCACTTTCTATGTGTGGAATAGAACAGTAAAATTCTGTTCTCCAATGTGCAGCATGTGATGCGAGTTATTTAAAATCGGGACGGCACTAACTGCTCCTTCATCCCTGACTGATGTGAGTAAAATGAAGGTGCTGCGAGAGCGGTCTAATGACTTGTAAGAAATGTGCACAGAACTAATTTAACTCCAGCAGGGCGCCTTAAATCTCCCACCATCAGCTTGTAAAACTGCCGATACCACATCTCACCCTGGCCATTGTGAGGCCCACATATCCACACACCACCGCCGCCCCACAGCGGGGCCAGCTACTTGGATAATTCATTAGCACTGAGGAAAGATGGGTGGCGACATGTTAAAATAGGACAACAGTAGTTTATCTTACAAATGCCCACTTTAATATTTCATTGGCCTCGGAGAGTCCAAGAGGAATGCTTGCTAATGGGACTGAGAGCACAAGCTTGTGCTGCTGCTGAGCTCCAGTCATCAGCAACAACACCGCGATGTATAGACTTTCAAACAGGGAGATGCTGCAGCGAGCGGTGGAGAAACAAAGCCGCTGTGGAGCTTTGTTTTCTACCTTGAATCACACAGAGGCGTCCAGCTAATGGGCGAGTTAAATGGGACGGTGAAGACAGAGTGCATTCATTAGGAGTCATCAGAGTTTTGACAGAACACCCATATGTTCATCTCTCTCAAGGAATAATGGTGCGCTGTTATGAACGTGGCAATTTGCGGAGGAAAACGTCAGGATAATTGATGTAATCAGGGGTTGATGGGATGGCGATGTCAATCAGTGTTTGTCTTTTAGCAGGGGGTGAGTGGTGCTGGTTTACTGTCCTGTGCCTCTAAGGTGGAGCGGAAAAGCTTTCTGCCAGGGTATGTGCTTCAAAAGTGAACATTTCAAACGCTTTCTTTACGCTTCTCACTCAGTCCCAGGGTTCTTCACAGTGTTTTAGGAGCATAGCAGCTCAGATTTTAACCCCCTACTCTGGGACTTTTCCAGCATAGGGGGTGAAATCTCAGCATTTTCAGCTGTTTTTTGTGGACATGAAGTGAAGCGTGTCAGCGTCTGTCAGGGCGCCTTTTAAGGTAGACCATTAAGGAGGACCATGTCAGATCTTCTGTCGTCCATCCATCCAGCCCCTCAAACTCTAAAAGGTCTTCTCCAGCAAACTCCCCATGGAGACAACCTCTATGCTTGGAGGAAGTCCTGGGGAGAAGCCTGAGTGCCTTTTCAAGTTAAACATGACAACACACTGCAGCGTCCGTCCGGCTGAGACCTGTCAATCATCGGGGAAGGCTGAGGGGGAAATGCATATAAATATATGGCTCACAAATTCCCAAACCCACCTGCACGACAAAAGCAACATATCATTGATCAAAGTAATTGTGGTTATGATCTTGGCCTTAATCGTGCAGTGATACTGTGGCTCTTTCACAGGTGCAGAAATGACACCTTCATCTACTATCTACATCTGCTTCTTAAGCTATTTTTTTTTTTTTTATTGACATCACGACTCTTTTTTATGGGCTAGGAAATACACACATGAATGCAAAAAAGTATGCCACATTATTAAATAACCCCTGATCTTTGTCATATTTAGGGCAACTGTTGAAGTTATTGCCCTTGCTGCTTTGCACTGCACTCTGTAGTGTCTGTCAGAAGAAGGGAAGCAGCATCATCTGATAGAAAAATGGTGATTTTAGGTGCATTTTAGCAGCGCAGCAAATGACTGGGAACGTGCCAGTTCAAATCTGAGGTGAAGAGCTCCAAAAACAGCATCATTTATCAGGAAAACATCATAAATGAAACAGAAAAAGCTTGCGGATTCTTTTTCATGACAGCAGAGTTTGACTCCCGACACTGATTTAGTATAGTTTGACAGGGCAGGGTTGAGAACAGCTGGCCCCTTTTTCTGTGCAGGCATCAGCCATCCATCCATCCCCACTGTAACGTTTGTCACTCTGACATAAACACCGGCGCAGAGAGAGTTGAAATGCTTCATCATGGATGTCTGCCCACCTCAAGTCTGTAGCATCTCTGTATGTTCTTGTTCTGATGTGATGAGCCGCTCTGCTGATATAGATATTGAGGTGGGATTCGATTAAAAAAATAAAAAAAATCTAGTTAATTCGATAATTTGTGAGGAATTAATCTCAATTAATCGCAGTTTAATGGTATTAATATTTGCCACATTTTTCAATTGGAATGAATTTGGTATATTACTGAATCAAATGTTGGACCCATACATACATTTATTTTCCATCAGTTTGACAATAGCACAATAAATCACGATGGTGGCTATATTCAAGTTTTTATATCACCTTATTTAAACTAAAGCTCTTTTCATGTCTTGAAAATATTTGTATAAGAATTTCAAGTACATTCAGAGTAGTGGAAACCTTGGCCATTGTGTAGTGAAAAACATCCCTGAACAAAAGCAAACTGCTTTTGTTTGCTTTTGTTCAGGGATTCCTCCATGTTTGTTGTTGTTGTTGTTATCCTCCTAGCTGCCACGTGTCTTGTGCATCAGTGTGATCAGTGGAACTCCTGCACTTACGTGCAAAGACTTGATCAGTCTGATAATAGACGGTGGAAAATGCTATATATAAATTGAACAATTGCGTGTACTCATCCCAAACTGTATAGTCATTGCCACAGAAGTACTAGCAGGGGCACACACTATGCCGCTTTGGAAGACTTTGTAAAACATAGTTGTAGCGTGGAAAGTTAATTCAGAGATGGATGGAATGTGCATGGTCTCATTTGGATCTGCAATGAAAGTATTGTGTTTATTTTGGTGCCCTTGTAATGTGTATAGTGACAAGTACTAAGCTTTTATTGTTGTTGTGGATGCATCTGACCTTCCTTCTAATTATTCTGAAACCTCTTTTCACAATAGCTTAGTCGTCCTATCGAACCAAAATTGCTTGTCATACGCGTCTCTAGCATTTCAACATGGCAAGCTTGATTTAAAATAATAATAATAATAGAAGTAAATCAATGGTGAGACTGTCTTTTGTGACACCGTTTATTGCTCTGACCTTTTGTTTAATTCCATTACCTTTCTGTCAGTGGGGAATAGGCTTCATTCTGTCGTAAGTATCCAGCACTAGTATTTCCTATATTCCTCCAGCACCTGAATGCATCATCATGTTCAGGTTCAACCATAGATTTATCAAGTGCAGACCTGCAAGCATTTGCCTGAGGTAAGATGTCTTTAGAGGTGAAAATGGAGGCAGAAGAAAAGGTTTGAATCTTTAGCGAAACGACTGCTCTAATGTATCAGGAAAGGAGGGGCAGCTGCTGGCGTGCGATTAGCCTTTTCAGTGACTGGACATCCACCTGAGCCATGGCCTTCCATGGGAAAACACATCCTGCGACATTCTTTATAAGATTTATGGCAGAACACTCAACAAACTGTGAGGAAGAGTCCAGGTGCTGTGTGTCTCAGACCTCACACTGGAAGCACAAAGGCACAAACACGCTCTCTTGTCAGGCTACAACGCTCCAATTATTCAGCTCTACTTGAGTGAATTTCATCTCTCCAAAGTCGATTTCAGCCTCCGAGTGGAACACAACGCGCACATCAGAGCTGCGAGTTATTTGCCGTTCCTACCTGCTGCCATCACTCACCTTTTGACAACTCTTATGCAGCAAGAAAGACACTTACCTTTTAGCAATGCAGCACGGTGGCCTTTATAGTGAGCTGCTCACACTGCGTGAACACAGAGAGAGAGGTAGCCGTGAATGTCATTTATGCCCAATACAAAAAGAAAAATCAGGTTTAGCAATGAGAATGAAGCATAAAAAAGAAAGTCGGATGAGTCAGCAGTTAAGTCAGCGGTGACTTTTCTCGTGCGAGGTGTTGCTAAGAAACTGATCTTTACTTAAACTTGCTTCAGTTTTTTCCTGCCCGTTTGTCAGAAGCAGATATTCAGTCTGTGAGTTTGGATTGTGATGCATCGTAGCTCAGTTGCTTATTACAGTTCATATCATGAGAAGCACATCAGCTTAGCAAGGGCACTTCAAAGCGGAGTGCGTAACAGACTCATTCAGAGTCAAGTCAAGCACTTGCACGGGCAGGTGGTAATTCACTACTAGTCGTGTACTTGTCTCTATGAGGTCAGTACTTGAGAAAATCCACTCAGTGACCCTGTCACTTATATGTGGATTCAGTTGTGTTTCATCATTTCTGCTGCGACAACCAAAGCTCCAGGCTTCATTGTAGCCCTGCTGCTCCACACCAGTACCTCAACCATTCATTAGGTGTGGCCAGCTCTCTGCTAACTGCAGAGTGGAGGAGAATGAATCACAGTATTTAAGAGAAAAAGACATGGCTGAAATATTATTACCTCCACTGGAGATAGGTAGATGTTTATCTCTCTGCCTGATCCCAAAACAACCTAGAATCAGGAGCTGTTGATGATGGGGCGAGGAAGTGATGGAGGTGTTCTGGACCACCGTCTGGCTCCACAAGTCTTTTAAAGGTTTTGTAACTCTCTGTAGTGATGAGCTGCAGCAGGAGCTCCGACAACTGTGTTGTCTGGTTCCGTAGCGCTACTTCCAACCTGCGTTCCCACTGAGCTCATTGCTATCAATGATATTTCAAATGCAAAAAGCTAATTGTACAGATAAAAAAAGTAGGGTAGGCGATATGACAAACAATATTACATCTCAGTGCTTTGTACTATTTCATGGTGACAATATATCTGATATTTTTCTTTGTCATGCATAATTTGAATTAAAACTCTTGTTTGCAGTACATTTATGGACATTTTGTAGAACCACTGGACAGTCTTTTCTTTGGATTATTATTATTATGTATTTGTTATTCTGTTATTATTATTATTGTTGTCCTTATTTTTACAATATTAATTTAAGTTTGATATTACAGTTCAGTTAGTCTAATGGTGGAATATGTGGCTGCTTTATGTAGAATCTTACTTTATGAAATCTTTCATTTTGTGAATATTTGCTGCTATGCGGAAGAATGAAGTCTATTTAACTCATTTGCAACTCTTTTGTTTTCTATAAATTTGAACATTGATGTATATACCTACATGTATATACAACAAGTGTAAGCTGCGAGGTAAATTGTCCATATTTAAGAAAATACCATAATTTTAACTGCATCATCTCAGTGGCTGAGGGTTGTTTTAGCGATTTACAAACTGTCAAATGCAAGTCACTTCATTGTCAGCGACTTGGACACATGTCAGTCTTGCCACTCAACACGAAAATATTATTATCGCACGAAAATATTATAGATGATATATGCCTCTAAAGTTAGCCGATAATCTTAAGCAAAAAAAATAAAATTAGCTGTCATTTTCTCTGTGTGATCTTATTCACGCTGTGTGTGGTTTGTTAGCCGATTAGAAGTTCACCAAAGGGATAAATTCAAGACGCTGTACTCTTTGAGCTCATTCGGACCCTATAGCTTTGAGTTTCACCTTTGCACCTGAAAGCGGATTATGAGCCAGAAGAGTGAAGAGAACTATAAATAAATGCGTATCGCTGAATAAAACATGGATGGCAGTGCTCCATCCTTTGCCACTCGGGACTGGCACCGATCATCTAAAACAGTTTTTAAATTCTGAAGGAATGTGTGTGGAGCTCTGTTGTTAAACACACTATTTCGAGCATGATTTATGTTAAGTTACTGTGTTTGTGAAGGAAGAGTGTGACTGAGTGAATGTGGCGTCCTAAAAAGATGTACATGCACGTGGAAGTGGCTCCCTAAAAGGTCTTGGAGTAACATATTCTGAGTGTTCTCTTTTGAACTGCATGTATCAGCACCGACAGCCTCTGCCTGGGGGATGAGGAGCTCAGTCCGACCACGTAGCCACCGACAGACAGCCTTACTGAATGTCTGACCGACTGCACGTTAAATGGAAGGTCACTGATCCACCCCGCATCTCCGCAGGCTGTGCTGCTCAGTTGGCCTGAATTATTTATGTGGCAGATTTTGTGGAGGATCAGAGGGAACGGCCATGTGAAATTACCTTTCATTGATCCTGTAAGTTGAGAAAGGAGCATGGATCAGAAGGCAGCTGAACAAGAATCTGTAGTGGTTATTGTTTAGTTTTGATATCGATTAAAACTTGAATACTTGAACACAGTTACTTAAAATCCAACGATGGTCTCCTATGAAAGACATAAAAAACGTCACTAGAAATTTGTTTTACGCCTCCTTTTTTCAATGAAGTGATAAACTGGCAAAAACCACAAGTTCAGCTGCTGCAAAAATATTGTTTTATGGTGATCATTCCTGGAAAGGTGACTATATTTCTGTATTTCATTATTGTTGTTAGTGCACACAACTTTCTTTAGACATTCATGTTGAATTTAGTTATTTTGCCAGTGATGTAAAAATGCCGGCTTTTTGATGCTTCCAGAATTTAAACTGTCATTTAAACAGTTTACTGATATTAAACAAACTACCAAGTAAACTAAATATTAAAAAATATGTTTTAACAATAAAAAACATAAAAAAAACATAAGCACAATAAGCATAACTCAGTGTAGAACTATGAAGGAAAATGTGGCTGCAAAACAAAGCTCTCGATTCTGCACACTACGATATACAGTTTGTTCCAGAAGTCGGAGATTGGCAGTCAAGCGACAGCCATAGTTGGCACAGTCTGCGTTGTTGTTCGCATATAAAGCATCAACAATGAGTATTACGCAATAAAAATATTTGTATATATATATATATATATATATATATATATATATATATATATATATATATATATATATGCGCTGAACTATACTAAGCATTCGACCGATTTTGTGAGAAAAAAAGCTAATAGCGTAATGTACAATAATAATGTAAACTTACAACAATGTAGACAATATTGCCGGCAGCCTACTCACTGTTTACCCTGGGAGCAGCCATCTTGGATTGCATACTTGCGACTGGGAAATTCTACGTTGGGTGACATCATCGGTGGGTGGAGCTTTCCCAGTTCTGAGGACAACTGGAACGCACCACGAGTCACAGGAGCAGACATCATGCCTGTTTGAACGGATTAGCTTGGTTTCTAATGCTGCAACTAAAAACACCAACAACAGTCAAACAGATTGTATTACCCAATATTCTTTTCTTATCAGGACGACTTATTTACGAACATCCTGCATTTCTGAGCAACTATTTGCTTTTGTGAAGTTCAGTCGACGTCTTTTTTTTCTTCAATAAGTTCGACACTACGATTTCAATATAGCTAATATACATTCAATATGTCAGATGATGCTAACTTTTAAAGACATGGTTGTGAACCAAAATCTATGTATATGACGTGGCATTTAGCTCTCATGTTGGATCAGTACATACTCTATGTCGGATGAGTAGAAAGTGCACGATCCAGCAGCAAAAGGTATAAAACAGCTTTTTGTTCCCCAAAACCGTGATTCTTGGTCGATGGTTTATTGTTTGCCTCTTGTATTGCTGCTTGAGTCTTGGTCCCTGTGGCCTCCTAACAAAGCTCTTTGATGCCACTAATTGCCCCACGGTGGACTCATATGAAAACAATACTTTACTCCTCTGCAATGTCAGGGCTCTCTGGCAAGCGCAGACTCTGCCCTTTGTGATGGAGGATTTTTAGCTATTGAGTTATAACCTTCAGTGACCAATGCCGTCTGCTATAACTCCTTCGAAACAGTCCTCTCAGGCCTTGGTTTTCAGAGGTGAAGTTTAAGTGAGCTTAAGCTCCATATTATTCCAGTAATGGTGTTATCTTTATGCTCTCGTCTGACCCCCTCCCGTCATTCACAACCAGCGAAATCCAATAAAGGTGTTAGCACCTCGCCCATAACTGAATCCACAAACAGTGTGTGTTTTGACTGTGGGCCTCACCTTGAGGAGGTCACTGATGCTCTAGTTTCATGAGAATTTGATCATGTCTAAAGTAGAGGGGATTGTGCGCTGGTGTGGCATCGTCGCTCTGCTCCATCACAAGGCAGCAGTTTGTAATCTTGTGATCTTTGTATCTGCTGACTTTCAGACTGCAAATCCATTTAAGCTAATTGCTCTGGTGCTTGGGCGGTCATGGTTTGAGTCTGGAGACTCAGAACAGTGTGAGAGAGGAGGAACAGGAAGAGTATCAGGCATTTTGTTCTTCTGCTTCGAATCTTCACGGCGGATCGATTCCTTCTGTGTTCGCCAACGTTAGCAGTGTAAATGTTGACCGTAGAGGAATTGCCATCGAACACACAAGGCTGGTCGCCGACTGGAATTTTAAACGGTGATATGGAATATCAAACCGTGTCTGATGTCTGGAAAGTCCAGACTTAGTAATAGGATCAAGAAGCCGGGGGCGGCTACCTCCACACAGCAGCGGGTTTGCAAGGCTTCCCAGATGTGTGTTTATTATGAAAGTCACCTGGACAGCATCTGGATCTAATATTGCCTTTCTGGGTCCTGCTATTCACCCTGCACAGAATGTAACAAAAACACGCATCTGCTATCTGTTTCATCCAACCATCAGCACTGCCAGAAGGAGAGAACTCACTGTACTGACTGGGGCTAAAATAAATAACTATTATTTTGAGTAGTAGACAAGACTGTGTAAATTATTGTTTATGACTGAGCTAGAATTATGCATTACACTAATATATATCGCCCAGCAGCTAGGTGATAAAATACTCGCTAGCAAAGAAATATTTCTGTACTTCATTCAACTTTCTTTAGACGTTCATGTTGAATTTAGTTATTTGGAAAGGTCTTACCAGTGTTGTAAAAATGTTATTAAAATGCCTGCTTTTTGATGATTCCAGGATTAAAACTGTCAGTTAAACAGTTTACTGATATTAAACAAACTACAAAGTAAACTAAATGTTAAAAAATATGTTGTTAACTATAAATAAACATAAAAAAAACATAAGCACAATAAGCATAAATCAATGTAGAACTATGAAGGAAAATTTTGACTGCAAAACAAAGCTCTCGATTCTGCACACTGCGATATATGGTTTGTTCCAGAAGTCGGAGATTGGCAGGCAAGCGACAGCCATAGTTGGCACAGTCTGCGTTGTTGTTCGCATGTAAAGCATCAACAATGAGTATTACGCAATAAAAATATTTGTGTATATATATGCGCCGAACTATACTGAGCAGTAGAAAGTGCACGATCCAGCCTTTAAAATACAAACAGCACGGCAAAAGGCATAAAACCGCTTTTTGTTCCTCTTGCATTGCTCATTGAGTCTTATTAGATTAGATTTCGTTTATATATACACATATATATATATATATATATATATATATATAGCTGTAATGCTTCTAGTTATATAGAAGTATTACAGCTTCTATATAACTAGTATATATCTAGTTATATATATATATATATATATATATATATATATATATATATATATATATATGTATACAGCATTTTTTTTTTATCCATCACCTTTGGGTTGTGAAAATTGCCCGACACAGCTGTAGGGTGAGCGACACCATTTCCCACTGACAGAAATGATAGAATCCCTACCTCCTTGTCAAATGCAGCATTCACTCATAGCGATAGCGGCGGGATGTTTTGAACAGGGTCCAGAGGTGGAACCTTCAGCTGTAATAGCGGATTCCTCCCCGTGTAAATACTCCACGAGAGTTCACATTGACAGTAACTCCAAATGACTTCAGAAGAACTTGTGGAAAGAAGCATCTGATGTGACTTTAAAATTACAGCGGGCAGTCAAGAGACCATCTCACTTTCATCTCTGCTCAAGACACAACTGCGCCGCTTCCTGATTTCCATACTACAGGATGGTTATTCAAAACATGCGCACGGCAAGCCGATGGTCAAACACCTTATCCAATGTCAAAAATAGCATTTAGCAGCATTTAGATTAACTTTATTTAATGCGCTTTTACGTGTTAATTTTAACAGCCTGACTGTGGCTTCCCATTTATTCGTACCTAATGTGTTCATTTCACAGTCACAGCTTCCGGAAATGGTTGGGGCGGGGAAATCAATGTGAACTCCATTTTAAATGAAGCACTTGTCCGCACTATTATGAAGCATCTACAGGCGACCGGGCATGGGTCTGCTGCTGACTCAGCATTTCACTGACAGAAGAACTGAGTCATCGCTGCACACACGCTGTCACTCTTGTTACAGCATCTTGGTGGAAGTTAACACGGCCCAAATGTCCATTCCCACAATCCACCAGCACCAAGGGTTGGTGTCTGAAATTAGACGGCTTGTCCCGGCGTGACATTTGTCCCTAATGTTCGTTCAGTTAAAAAATCTGTGCACGACCATGTGGAACAATCCAGTCCAAGCGACAACGCAGTCGCCTCAGTCCACGCCATGTTGATCTGAATTTGTATCTGTGGATCGGTCCACGCAGTGAAGCACATTTGCAGACGAATGTTCTGTTTTTCATCAAGTTCCGCTGCGTAATGCTCCCTTGTTTATATGAGGGTGTTAAGCGTACGTGCTGTCAGACAGACCCACACGCAGAAACTGCTGGACGGCATCAGCTGCTGGAGAAACTGCACTCAGTGGAACATTTAGCAAATGACTCAATTGTCTTCTGGTGTTCACACCCTCCAAAACAATATCCACCACAACCCCTCTGCTAACCACGAACATCTGTCTCTGTCTCCATGTGTGGAAGTTAAATATATATATCCCTGACACTGCAGATGAGATCTAGAGCCCAGGAATGGCATGAATGTGTTTGTTATGAAAACGAATGGGGCTCCCATCTGGACTGAATCACCTCGCATCAATGGCATTCGGACTAATATTGCACGGTCATTGCTGAAATTCGAGGGTGATTTATGGGCCAAGTTTCATTCCCAGCACAAATGAATGTTGAATTAAAGTCGATGTCATTGGAAAGTGCTGGGTTGTCATTGAGCTGCAACTGGGTTTGTATTGATCGATCAGACAGAACTTTTGTTCTCTCAGCAGACAAACTTTCTTTAGATCCAGGAAAGCAAATTCGCACCTTGCATCTGCTGAGAAGCCTCTGCTTCCGCTATGAAATTAATTCCTTTGCACTGACCTCCAAATAAAAATACCCTCTAGCCCACTCACCTCCCAACAACCCTCAACAACAGGAGTTTTTCATAGCTCTCCGTGGCTCTGTGCGTCATCTTCTCCCTCTGATAGTAAACAGATGGAGGGCAAAGGCAGAGGATCTACTGACGGTGGCTCCTGGAACCTTTGGCTGAAATGTGGTCACATGAGAATCATGAATCTTTAATGTGGGATGCTAGTGTGCCGAGGAGAGGGGGAGTAGAAATGTGCTGAAAAGATGATTATGGACTCCCGGGCAGGCTGGAAGAGGAAGAAGGGAAACGGGCGGGGTGTAATTGGAGGAATGCTTAATGAAGTGCTAAGAATGTAATCGCTAGTGTCTACAGTGCAAGTCCAAAGGTGCCAGCTGTCTTAGTTACCTTCTTAGCACACAGACGCATTTGAACCTTGTCTTTTTGGATCATGGCTGAAACAAAATATGTTTGCTTAACAATCCTATAACACCTATTCTGCTCCGTTTCCTCCTGCCGTTGGCTGCGCTGTGGAAAAGAAAGTGTTTGGGTTCAAGCCATGTGGTAGTCATCCGTGTCTTGGTATGTACTTGGTATTTATGCGGCCCCAAACATTTGACGCCACTGAAACACCTATGCGGAAGGTTGACTTCCGGATCAGCAATGTCCATCCATCAACACTGGACTCGAAAGTACACTTGTAAAGAGTCACTGTTGGACTCCTTGAGAGTGAGGTCCGGAGTGCTCCCTGCCTCTTGGTCTAGGTGGCAAGGATTGGCTCCAGTAGAAGTGGTAAAGCTCTGGGAACTGGCTTTTACACTATGTATGGACTCAAACCTGGGTCAAAGTCTGCATTGTGCCAAAATCAAATGTGAGCACAAAAAAGGCAAACTAAAAGGTGTCTCATATTGACGGTTGTCAAGTGGACTTTTTGTTGCATGGTACCATGCTAGGCTTTCATTTACGTACGTGTTTATAACACGTTGATAAACAAAGGTTAGGGTAAGACCACTGCATGATGTCACTTGGGATAAATATCGTACCTCCTTTACCACATCCATATGTACCAAGTAACATCACGTGTTAGGTCGCTTATTATCGCCACCCTCTGGCCCCGGATAACAAGAACCATCCTTTTCCAACGTCAGGAAATGCCCTAGGAAGGCAAACATTTCATTCAATTGAAAACCAATTGAAAGCGTCAACATGCGACACAGAAGGCGAATAAGTCCAGTTGACAGCTGTCGTTATGTGATGCTTTGGGAGTGAGAATGTGTATTTGTTGTACAGTTAGTGTTTGGTTGTTAATACAAATGGTTTTAGTACAAAATGTTTTTTTTTTTGTCACAAACTATTCTGTGGCAAGCCAAATATTAGTGGAATGAAATGTATCATTTGCTTAGGTTTTGCCATGAGGTTTCGCTGTGAAGTCAGTTCCTAACATAAAATATTGTTTAAATAATGTTAACATTAAATATATATATATACATATATATATACATCTATAGTTCCCTGCAGTGTTGCCGTCTGATATGACAGACATACCAAACATTATTCTGCTGTCTCACCCGACAGTTGGACGCGCTGGTGGCATCCCAGATGGTTCTGTGTAACAAATTATGTGCCTTTCTCCGCTGTGGGATTTTGAAATTCCCATGTGGCCGCTTGAACACACCACAGGTCATCAAAATGTCACACGACTATCCTCACACAAGCTGGTCCTCACTTTAATGAGTTGATAGATGGTGTTGAAATCATGGGCAGTTTATTGCAAAGGCTTCACTTTTCTTGCTGACTTTCACCAGTTTGACCAGCCAGAATCGTATTCAAAAATACAACAGATTTATTTCAGATTGGTGCTCACATTCATGATATATTGTGTTAAAAATCCCAAATATTTGACTTTTTCTACTTTAACATCATCTACTCAAACTTTTATTTATTTATACTTTTATTGATGCACAATTGAGTTGCTTTCATGAAAGACCACGCTCATCAAAGTATATTAATAGTGAAGGTTTTCTCTAGTTCCTCTAAGTCAGTGATTTTCAACCACTGTGCCGCGGCACACTAGTGTGCCGTGAGAGATCGTCAGGTGTGCCGTGAGAAATTATCCAATATCACTTTTTTTTGTTTAAATTAACATTTATTAATAATTTTCTGCAAATATTCAGTCATTGTCCAGTGTCTGTGCTGTAAAGGCTGGCAGAGTAATATTTGTCCGTGTGGCAACACGTAGCTGATTGCCTCGTTCCTCCAAGAGAATTAGTGATGCACCTGAGCTGTTGAAGAAGAGCTTTGTGTGTGTCTTTCTTCTATTCCTGCCAGGATATCGGCTTTGTGTTCATCTAAACAGGCCCAGGTTTCACACTGACTGAGTATAAATAAATTGAGAAATTATATTGTAATTAAATATACTATACAGAGTGTCATTTTGTAACATTTTTGGTTAGTTGTGTGCCACAAAATTTTTCCAATGTAAAAAATGTGCCGTGGCTCAAAAAAGGTTGAAAAACACTGCTCTAAGTTCACAATAGTACTGTGTTAAATTGATGATCTACCTTTAGTATAGCAGACCCATGATGGGCTATCGATGAGGCAGCATGGGGGAGCAGTAGTCAGAGGTCAGCAGGTGTCCCTCAACCTTTTGTCTGTTGCAGCGTCATACCCGTGTGACCCGTGGTAATTACCATATAATTATACTTCCTTCTGCAAGATCTTTGTTGAGTTTTGTATTTTTTATCGGGGGGGCGGGGGTCACCCATGTTGGAGCAAGATCAGATACCTTGTGCAGGTAGACGCCAAAGGAGGGCAAGCTGCTTATCTAAACTGATAAGTTTAAAAAACTGTCAGGGCTGTCTATGGAATCAGACCCAGTTGCTGAATTGTTGCAGGCTGACAGAGGACTCTGGACATCAAGGGTAGATTTAACAAGGTTTATTAAGAATTACACAAGAACTCAAAAGACGAACAAGAATGGAGAACCAAGGGCACCGATACCAGAACACGGAATGGGAAATACACTCAAGGGCAGGGGAAAAACTGTGAGGACGCGAAGCAACCGTCTGGCAGTGCAGACTGGAACCCAGGTGGAGAAATCAGTGGAGTCTGATCAGAGGAATGGGTTCCAGCTGTGCTGCTGTGAAGCTGAAGAAAGAGGAGGAAAAGGACACGACAGGAACACAGGAAATAACTAAATAAAAACACTAGAGAAACGAAACATGACAAAAACCATGTTCCAGATTTTTAAAAAAATCACCATACTCTTGACAAGAAACCCTTAAAGCGGCAGAGCACAGTGACACTAAATACATATACATTCTGTTATGGTGAATTCTACTTCATGACAAAATGCTATTTTGGTAGTGACTATTGCTGTTGTGCTCAATGCCAAACTGGACCGTATCAGTCGTGTATAAATGAAAGAATCAGTCTCTCATATTAAAAATGATTCTTGTGTGTGTATCTGTATTCGATTGTGTGTTATTGTGCAGATTTATATTTTTAGTCTGGCAGATGGATGGCTCCGTGTCTGGCAAAGACTGCCCGTGTAAATGGGCCCGTAACGTTGCTCAAGTCGATGAACGCACGTGTGTGCGCGGGATTTCACACCCAGCCTCTCGGTGAAGGTTGTCGCTGCTCTGCTTGCTGACACCCGCACCACTGCAGCACAGATTGAAACAGATGATGGGAGTGTGCAAAAGTTGCAGGCGCTTCTTTACACTGCAGGAGACAAAGAGCTGGCTGTTCGCCCAAAAATGAATCTAAAGTAGCAGCATGCTACACCTTGTGCATTTCACACACAGTGAAAAAAAATATGGATTTGAGTTCACGTTGCCGTTTTTGATGCTTCCTCTGTAATCAAAATACTACTCTGCTGTTTTTCATAATAGTTTCTTCTGGACTAAATTGTGAGTATTTGTCACCTCCAGGGTTGTTTATTAAAATAGTGATGGGGCCATCTGTCTCCTCTATGAAGCGTAATTGGACCATCCCTAATGAGAACCTCAGGAAACAACACACTAACTCTATGAAGTGTCTCGCATGTGCAGCTGATTCACATTGTCACGTCACACCTTCCCGACACTAATGCAGGGCTTTTTTTAACGGAACAATAATGCGCTTAAGTTGTAGTGATTTCCCGAGTACTTTGCTGTGTCAACACCACAAAAGAGAAAAGCCCTTTCAGTCTCTCTGTGTTGTGCAGATTTTCACCTCACGGCCTCGAAGGAGAAAAGCAGTTCAAACGGCCTTTGAAATATTTGCAGGAAAAACAGAAATCCAATATATATCGTGCTGTCCATGCACTCACCAATAAATTATCATAATTACTGGGAGCATGTTTACCATGAGATTATTATGCTGCCAACTGTGAAAAGCTCTGTTGGTCAAGAACGAGTTACATAAGGCGCTTAGGTTTTCATGTTTCCCTCAGAATACACATCAAATAATGAGCCCGGCTCTTTCAAAGCGGATGGATGCGGCTCCTGCCTTCAATTTTTTTTTTTTTTGTTTAAACTCATCAGCTGTCACTTATGGTCACGTGACACATAAAAGTGCCCGTCTTCCTATTCAGGCAAATGAGGGTGGAAAAAAAAGAGCTCATGAATGTTCATGTTCGACAACAAAGAGTTCCCATGCATTTCAATGGAGCAAATCGATTGTGTTCTACTTTTGTTTATGAGGCGTTTTAGTTGCACATGAATCGTTTGTTGAATGAGACTCTATTCTCTTGTCAAAACAAGCCGTTCAATTCTCTTCCTCTGTCACTTTCTTCCTCTCCCCGCTCCCTCTTTGTTGCAGCTTTGATATCCGCCGGCTGCTGCACCAACAACTGTAGAAACGTCAAGCTATGGGACAGGTAAGCTTTCTGCTTGACAAACACCATCCATACATAGAGAAGCACGTTAAGCAGTGTCAACGGGGGCTTTGCAGTTTCCCTTTTTGCTTGAGCTGAGGGATGTAGAGATGCTTCATCATCCACTGCCACCAGCACCGGCAATAAGGTGAAGCACACAGTGATTTGTCAGACTTTTAAATAGAAAAGTGCTTGTTATGGTGCATGTAATTCCTTCCTAAAAATGTTTATTTGTCGAGTTTTTAACAAATGGTAAGTGTGATTTCATTAGCGCCATGTGATATTGACATGATTCCACGCCAGAACATTTCCAAACAAATAGATTGAGCCAACTGTGGACCGTTGTTTTACTTGGTCCAGATGGATTCCGACATTCTGTTAGGCCTAAATAATTTCAACCCAATAAAATAACTAGTGGAATATGATTTGAAGTGCAGGGTACTAGTGAATGTTTAAGAGGAAGCAGGGGATTTGGTATAGAGTGACCCGAAACACCCGCCTCCCGGCATCTGGTGTGGGGGTGAGACGGTCGGCTACCGTGCTATGTGCTGGCTCAGAGGGGTAAAGGTTGTGGAGGGGTGGTGGAAGAAAGGATATTAGGGCCTCAGCGGAAAAGATAAAGTGCTGAACTATTATGGGCTGTTTGCATCCAAATACCACCCATGGATGATGAACTGAAAATCTACGTGTATACATGTTACCACATTTAGATTCCATTAGTTGAGACATAAAGTACGCTTGTTTATGGACATGAACCAACAACAACAGGCCATGCTGTCGGCCATGGAGTAAGCAGTGTCACCAAACAGGAGGCAGAGGAGGAACCGCCTGGACCATACGAATGGATGACATGTACCTAAGTTTCTTTCTCCTTTGTTGAAGTCCAGATTGTTGTTTCTGCTTGTCCCTTTGGTTGATATGCTACTAGTAAAAAGTCAGTACCTCCTGTTCTTTCTAGCAAAGTAATCTTTACGGAGGGAAAATTCACTTCCATAAAATGTCTTCCAGGCCTCACGGAATTCTTCCTTATCTCACCTTGGTTAGTATAGCAGTTGCCTTACGAGAAGCTCACAAGTTCAAGTGCATTTTCAGGCAGAAATGGTAGTTAGTGACATAATGTTTTTGCCGGGTGATTGACTGGTGGCTTGCACTTCCCCGTCCAACACCATCACAAGAATATTTGGAAGTAAACAAGGTGGTGACGTCACATATGGATGACATCCAGTAGCGGGTTAAGGCCCAAAAAAATAGCTGTACCATAATTTCAAAAAGTAAATCCTCTTGGCTCAGTCGTGGACCCCCTACTGGAAAAGCCCTTGCAACAGTTCAGGGAAAAAAAGGGTGAATAGGAAGCTAAATATCACAGACCATTGCAGGACATTTAGAAAATTCAATTGCTACTCACATGGTTTACTCCCACTTTTCTATTCTTGCATCTACTTTCCCAGAAATCCGATATTATATCCTGATATCCAGAGGACACCATCTTGCCTTTTAGAAAGGTTATTTGGATGTGTCGCTGAGCATGACCGGTGTCTTCTCATGCTCAGGTGAGATCTGGGTGGGTTTACAGCAGGACAGCTGAGCTAGAGGTGACCCCGTCCTGCATGCCACGTCTTACTACTTCAATCATCCCTCAGTGGGAGGGCGAGATGCCCAAGTCAATATTTAATGATGAAGACGACCCTTGGAGGATATTCACGTCCTTGTGGCCACGCATCAAAAAAAGCACACGCTGTTATTCGCAGAAATGTCCCGTCCTTATCTCTGACTGATGACGGAAACTCTCTCGACGTTCAGTGTACACATGCAGGTCGAGTTTCAAAGAACGTCGTCTATCAAAGAGGAAGCAGAAAGGAAGGTGTTTCCCTGGAGAACACACTCAGATTATTTCAAAGACGTAGTGGCTTCTTTATCGCTGCTTGATTTATGCCACATCCAAAAATCTGGACTACTATACTCAGACTTTGTAGTCTTTCCCTTGGCAAAAAATGTGTCCATTTGTTCTTTTCCAAAAAGAGAACTGTTCAGTAAACAAACAATCTCATGAGCTCTCATCTTAACTGAAACAGCAGGCTGCTGCACACATCCTGTCTCACGTCGAGGAAGAGAGGGCTTCTCATGAACCAATCTGCCCGTGGCACCTGCACCTGAGGGTCACTATGAACCATGGTGGAAAAGTACACACAACAGCAAAAAGCACAGACAGTATTCACACTAGACATTTAGAAACACGCTGCCTTTCTCCGTCCCTTAATATTCAATTTGTTATTTTGAATTTTCCGGTGACACCATGACGGCGAAATTCATTCCACTGCTCAGCATATGATAGACTCACAATCCAATATAACAATGACACAATACATCTCTTAAAGCTCAAGCAACAATGATGCCACACCTGGCAGCGGTGGAAGGTGGATTTTGGCATTAGGCTTGGATGCCATTTCCATTAGGTAGGATACCATTTCCCACACCACAGGCAATGTACCTGAACATTGAACACATCATTGAACAATTTTTCATATTTTGGCCAAACATGAGGTGAACGTCCTGTATTATTGTCTGATGAACAAACTATGAATGCATTCATTCTGGTCTCTGTTTCACTTCGTTCAGTCAGGCGCCAAATTTCTTCATTGTTCCAAGCGAAAACACATTGTAAACAGCCCTTAATATTGAGTGGAATAGCATTTAGTCCGGCCAAGATGTGTGAGTTTGACTTCACCCAATGGAGCTGAGTGACACAGAGTCGAACAATGTGATTCTGGTCAATGCACTGCGCACCGGTAGGTGCTGTGCCTGCCTGCCTCATCTGGAACACACTCAACACTGGCCACTAGCCACATCACCTCCTGCATCAAAGAAAGAAAACGTTGAGGTGACTGGAGAAGGTGGTGTCGCAACACAAATTTGTTCTAAAGAGGATGGGAATAACCACACATATATGTGCAAACATTGCCGCTGGCTCTTATTTCCTACCTCAGCCTGGTTCCTACCTCCATTTGTGTCAGTAAAATGTTCTATATACCACTCTGTTTTTCGTTAATAATTAAAAAAGACGATTCCAGTTGCAATTGTATTCCTCATGTTGTGGCTCGCAGCAGCTACCAGTCTGACCAAGAGGACAATGGGAAATGCTGCTCCCTATGGATATGGAAAATTTGGTATTCAGATGAATTTAAACACATAGTAATATCCTACAAATATTTGTGTTTCTATATGAGCTTTGCTAGTGATATTAAAAGATAATCTTTCTATCTATGATCTATCTATTGACCTATAAATGAAGAAAACGTGTGTGTGGCTGTTGGCCACTGCTAGTAGGTAAAAACAAAACAACCTACATTCTATAAGCAGCAAGCTAAACGCTGCTAGTGTGGACTACAATTGTGCGCTTATTACAGTAAAGTAAATGATGAATTGGAGCTTTACTAACCTAATCGGAATTTGCACCAATGACACAGCGAATAAGTCAATATGGTAGATATGGCGTTTTGTCAATAAAGTCAGATGTTTATCAGCCTAATAAAGGAGAAAACACGTGAGTTATCAAACACACACACATTTTCCTGCAGCTCCCAGCTGCTCACCTCAGTGTTCTGGGAGTCTGAGAAGTTGTTTTCTGAACGATGTTGTGTTTTTACTGGCCGGCATTTATCATGTTTGTGTGGAGTCGAGATGTACACGTAGTTTCCGGCATCTAGCGCCGAGTCGCCCGAGGCGAGAAGCTCACTGAGAGTTTCCCGAGATAAAGTGCAGGTCACCAGCAGGGAACAAGTCCGCAGCCAAAACCCGACTCGCTTGTGTTCACATCTCCGACTTCTGAGCCGAAAGAGCTTCGTCTTGAGACAGAACCCGCAGTGTGAAAGCGCCCTAAAGTACTTTCCGCCATTATCATCATTTTTAACTTTATGTAATATCCACTTCTTACATTACTGACATCACTGTGGGTCGACATATAGATTTTAGTATAGATTACGATTAATTAATTACATCATTATTACAATTAGTTAATTACAACAAAAATGTAATTTAACTTAATTTAATATTATAAAATTTTATTTCTTATACAAATATTTTGAAGACATTAAAATAGCTTTAGTTTAAATATGGTAATATAAAATATAGCCACCATTGTGATTTATTGTGCTGTTGTCAAAGTGATGCAAAATAAACAATATTTTGTTGTTGAAATGTATTTATGCAGTAATTCATTCAAATTGAAAAATGTGGCTTCTTGTTGCAAATATTCTTATTCCATTCAACTGTGATTAATTGAGATCAAATTCTCTAATTTACTAGATATATTTTCTCCATTTCCTTGTTTTCGGTCTGCTAATCCTTCTCATAATACATTTCTTCTTGGTGGTTTGCTGGTAGTCATTGCAATTCCTGCCCTGTAAATAGTGAGCTGTTGTTGTGACTTGGTTCTCCCTTTTGCTTGTCTAGTGAGAGCAAGACCGTTCGACTGGAGCAGCTCTACACTGGCGACAGGAAACAAATCTTGTTATTCAACCAGGGCCGCTTTGCAAGCTCGGCATCCCAGAATGACTCGATACCATCTGAATTCAAATTAGATTAAATATGAATGATGTGGTGGCAAGTCAACCAGGGCAACAAATGTGCCCTGCCACGGCTGTGACACTGAAACTGGTCAGCTGACCGGCATTATTTGTGTGACCCATTTTTGAGCTGAAGAGCTTTGACTTTCATTTCTCACCAACCAACAGGCCAAAGGACACTCATCCAAAAATAATCCAGTGGCACTGAATATTTGCGCTCACTCATTTTTAAAATTTATCTTATTACTTGTGTGTTATTGTGTATTGGAGCCACTCGTTCCTATTAAATAAATGCATGGGAACACGGAAGTAGCACCTTAGTTGTCAAAAGCACCTCATTATTTCATCTTTTCATCTCCACCTCCTTGGCATTCTCTCGCTCGCCTGGCTCAGAATTGACTGCACGCTGGGAAGAAAAAGTAAATATCGCTCAATAGATGATTTGTGAGCGGAGAGCAGCAGCGAGGTTGTGCGAAGGCTGCAGAGTGAAGTGTCCCTGAGCTCATGACGTGCTGGAGATCTGACGCAGCCCAAAACAAAAGGACTTGTCATTGATAGGCAAAACATTGTGCCTCGCTGATTTATGCCTTGCCTCCTCGTCCCGTGTTTATTTCATTTGCATGCATCGATCCACGTGTCCCGAGATTCGTCGCCGCTGACAAACGAGGCGTTTAACAAATAGCCCTGTTAACAGTTAATGCGTCCGAGTTAACAGGCAAGATCGAGGAAAATCCAATAGGCTTCATTGTTTCTGAGTGGAATGTAAAAACACAGTTCAATTATGTTTTGACTCACCCTTTAGCCATCAAGTATGAAGATACAGACACTGGATTATGTGGACTCAAAGCATCCATTTGGTCAATAAAACCCCAGTGTCTACGATGGAGAGTGCATGTTTGAATCCTCTGTTTATTGGAGTAGATTCAAAAAACAAAAATGACTGTCTGAGTACTAACTGTGGCGTTTGCTTGGCCAGTAATGCATGTTTAAATTGTCAAACTCAAGACCTACTATCTCTATGGCTCTTGGTATAAGAATTCCCACCTAAAAGTCCCATAGTGCACTGCAACATTTTATGCTCTTTAAATGTTCAATCATTATCCAAATAAGCGTATCCACATCAGATTTATTCAAGTGTCATTGTTGACTGTTGCGTACATGGATTTATGGAGTATGAATGTGAGTGCTGCCAACAGCGTCAGCAGAAGATGAAGACCTTCTTTAGCTTCAATGAAGTGTTTGTACTCCGGAGGTATTGATGCCAATGATAGACTTGGGAAAGATGGCTGAAATATTTAAATCCAAGAAGAATACAACATTTAGGATCAAGATAAGAGAGACACCAGCGATGTGCTCTCACTTCAAGATGAGACCTTCGAAACTAATGATGTGTTTGGAAATACATATCTGAGCAAGAGAGAAATCCAGGGAGGCTGTGACAGGATGAACAAACATCTTCTTTCTTGTTCTTTGTGTTGTGATTGTTCTGAATATACTTAAAGCGCAACGAATGTACTGACTTGAGAGTCTTTTGGGTAGGGATGTCCTGATACGAGTAGTGACATATTTGCCAATATACAATACCGATACAAATACTTAGTAATACCATGACAGCCATTTTAAATGATGCTCAATGTACTGTATATGCTGGCGTTTCATATCTAAGATCCTGGTACTGACCACTGCTTTACGTATTCAGCGCTCCCTCATGTTTTTCGGGGGTTTCATTCCGCAATAGTTGAACAGCAGGTTAGCGCACTGTAACGCAGATCATCAGAGAACATCAGAGTCTCTGTAACTACTACTCATTGGATGGAAACCTAACTTACAGTACTGAGGGTTTTCTTGAATTAAGCCCACATCTGAGTCATTTCTCTTGCAGCGGAGCTGGACCAGGTCGTAAATCAGATGGTTAGAAGCAGAGCGTCTGCAGTCTTGTCGGGGCAGATGCGCGGGTGGATCTCTTTTACAGTAAAATGTAAATAACATCTGATTTATGTCACTTTTCATGGCATGATTTCATGTCCGTGCAGATTATTAAGTGAACCACCACCGTGATGCATATCCAGGAGTTACCGGGATTTGTCATATGAGAGAGGCCGATTGTGCCATCAGAACCGGCGACCACCCGAATTTGTGGGAGAGTAGACAGCTGGGTAAAAACCTGCAACGTACTGAATCCGTGAAATGTAGCGAGGTCAGTAGTAGGTATCAGGTGCTGTCTTGTGCCAGTACTTACGAGTATGAGTACAGTGAAGTAGCCAAGTATCGAAGCGAGTACCGTTACTGGTGTCAGTATCGGGACGTCCCTATTTTAAAGTGATGTTGGACACCTATTGAACACGTCAGTATGTGTCTGATTTTTTTTGGAATTCATGCTTTAAATTTCCGAAATAATCTCAGTTGGATAAGATCGGCAGGTAATTTTGCAGTGTGGTACTCATCGTTTCACAGGATTTAATATTCAGAAGCACCAGTTGAATAGTTAATATGGATCATCGAAGTAAAAGTTGGCCAACGTACATTGGAGCTGGACTCTCTGCTGTCAAGAAAGGTGACACAAGATCTGAAGAGAATACTGTACACACTGTATGGATGTACACTTGACCATGAGCTCCTTCCCACAGCGCCAAAAATAAGAAAAAAAAATCAGGGGAGAGCCACAAAATCTTCAGCCCCTCTTTCTTCAACTGACACAGTGCTACAGTACAAACATCTTGGAGCACTGGGGCACACTCTCTCTCACTCACCATCTCACATTCAACTGACTGAACAGTTTGTACGAGCACTTCTCACCACCTTGAGGAGGGTTTTGGACTTTTCTAAATAAAGTGGTCGATATTCTCATTGGAACATGCCGTTGTATAACAAAGCTTGAACACTTTTCTCTCTGTGGCCCGCAATATCAACATGCGTAAGGGATGTTCGTTTTGGGCCACACCATTTGATCTACTGGGCCAGATCTGGCCCTGGGGCCTTGAGTTGGACTCTGGAATCTTGTTTGTTTACAGTCTGATAAATGTCCTGTTGTGATGATTGTAGATAAATTATGCAAAACTACTATCCACATTGTGAGAATGCGTGTCAAATAAACTAGCCTTTGAAATGCATTTAAAACAACACACACATTTAACGCTGGGTCTTTTCTCTTCTTTCCGCTCAGCTTTGATGCCTCGTCCTGACCCAAGCACAGTCAGAAGGACTCGCCAAAAGTGAGACGCTGCAGTGACGCAGATCTCCTGCCTCACTAGCCTTGATAGTCACGGAGGCCCCTGGATGCTGCGCTCCATGGCTCAATCCATGGATTGGATCATATCCACAGCCCTGACACACACCCCGCCGCCCAACCCCCCCTCCATCTTTTCATTCCCACACAAGAAGAGGTCGAGGTGGAGCTGGGGTCGGTGTGTAAAACAAGACTGCTGCGAATGAACGGATTGATCTCTCCCTGCCAACTGTGACACGGCTACCTCCCGGAGAGTGACCTGGAGGAAACCAAGGGGACTAGTATGTGTTGCAACCCTCTGTTTACAGTGCAAACGTTGCTGGAGAGGCACACGAGACGAACTATTAAAACTCATATTCCTTTCCTTCCTATTTATCTCTGGATATTCCTCACGTTTAAATTACGGACTGGTGTAATCTGTAATTCTTTCTCCTTCTATTGCTCCCCTTTCATTCCTTCTTGTTAAATTTGAATTGAAATTGTTAAGCGTTTCAACGGAACTTCAAGACTATAACATAACATGCTAGTCGAAATGTTTTTCGTGAAGACAAAAAAACTCTTTAACTCTGTGTCTTAAACCGAGATAATGGACATTAATAGCTGCTGACAGATGTTGTAGTTCTATAAGATGCAACGTTCAGGTGTTATTTTTTTCTATTGACCTCCTTGACACCCCCCGTGAAGCGCCTGTATTCAAGCTGCGGGACAATTATACATTTCTTCCTGTCCTTTTTTTTACAAAAGGAAAAAAAATCTAGTTAAAAAGTAGATCAATGGATTAGTTTTCTATATATCTAAATATATATATGATATTATTATTTTTGACGTAATTGTATTAGCACTATTATATGAAGATGCATACAATATACAGTATATATATGAATAATAAACACAATCTTTTATGTACAAGTGGCTGTCTTTTTTGTTTGCATTTTGCTGCAATCCACAATTCATACGCACAATATGTATTTTCAAAATTGCATAGTTGGATAGGATCATTATTGACGTCCGTTTCATTTCCTTGTTGACTCTGCAACATTTTGTTGGGAAAAAGGTAACATTTTAGATTGGGGAACATGTATTAACTATTAATAAACAAATGACTTGCTTATAAATGGTAAATATGAAGTAATTATGATGCTCATATCAGTGAACTTTTGGTGACCATTTGTGTGTTAAATGTAGTCAGGCTTCACAAGACACGAATAAGTACTTTATAATGATTTAGTACAGGCAAATTTACTGCTAATACAGGTATAAATAAGTTTTTTTATTTTTGGTAATATACAGTATGTTCCCTAATAAAAAAATAAAATAAAAATGACTGTTAAATTTATGACATGGCAAGATGTCTGATCTGAGCCCAGCTTTAAGCAACCCAGGGTTTGGGTCAAATTTGGGTTCCCAGTGAGTACTCTGATTTCCTCCCTCGGTCTAAAAACATACAGAGGTTACTGCCCATGGGTTTGGCTGTCTGTGTAAGTGCATATGAGCCCTGAGATAAACTGAAGGTCTGTTGAGCTTCCCCAGTCTTTCACCCGGAGTAGCTGGGACAGACTCCACCACCATGTGACCCAGGAGCTCCTCAAAAAAAAACAACAAAATGATATCATTCTTCCATGACAATCAGAGTGAAAACAAAGTCTCAAAAGGTAATAATTGCGTAACCAATTCCACAGAAAGGAAGGAAAACAAAGCACTTCTCACCATGTTTCCTGCCGGAGTGAAGACAATGGCAGTGCTGAATGAGATTTCCTGCAGAGCTGTGTAGCATCCACTTCCTCTTCCTTTGTGATCAACACCTTTCTTCTGCCTCTGTGAGTTTCTCACAGGCTGTAGATTTTTATGAGCGTCCAGTTGGTCTGATCACACTGCACATGCTGCATAAAATACTATTCAATACAAAATACTATCATCAAGTGTCATCTCTTTTAATAACTGACATTTAATGTACATGAGCTTGAGGTTTTATGAGTCACTGCAGAAAGTGATATGATTTTGGTGTTCTGTTTCATCTGGATTGAGCAACAGTTTTCTCATTCATTTCCATGGCTTACTTGAGTGTTGTAGCGCCTCCATAACACGACTGCCACCTGCTGTGTTATTTAGCCCAATGTGTTTAGTGAAAATGGGGCAACAATATTTATTATCATGGCAGTGAATGAGCTCTAAAAGTAAACAACATGAAAAAAACCCAGCAAGTATTAAACAGGGTTTTTGTTCGCAGCATAGGGGCCCCTTACCCTGAGGTTTTGGCCCCTTATGTTGAGCTTTCACTCTCTACACCAGGAGGTTTTGTTTTCAGCACTTCCTCACTGTCGAGGGGGGGGACTCCGCCTTTTAAGGTAGCCAGTTAAGGTGGACTGTAAAAGCATATACAATATGTGACGTCCATCTTTTACCACCCGCTGCCCAGACATATTTTTATATTAGAGTGGTACCTCGGTTCTCGACCACAGTCCGTTCCAGACGGCCGTTCGAGAAGCGATCTGTTCAAAATCTGAATCGATTTTTCCCATTACAACGAATGGAAAAAGAACTAATGCGTTCCAAGCCTTAAAATAGTCTTTTGTAGGAGTGAATGTAGAGTGTCTGCTGCAGGTGCGCTGTTCCTCTATGTGTGTGGCCGCTGCATGTGGGAGGGGTTGCCGAGTGAGTGACGTCTCTCCAGAAGTGAAGAGGTGCCCGGTGCGTGTCCAGCTCTGAATGTGCGCTTCTGTGCAGTTTGGCTGTGACAAAGTCATAAACCAAGTCACGCTCTGTCCCAGACTCGCCTCATCCCTGTCCCAGCTCCAGCCCACAACAGGACATCAAACCCTGGAGTGGTGTGGAGAGCGAGCACCTCCCCTGTGACACTCTTTTTTGTTTATTTATAGATTTATTTTAGTCCAATGACATGAAAAAAATCTTCATCTTTATTGAGCCAGCTCGAACCAAATCTACTCACCACAGTGATGCAAAAAACATAAATAAGGACTGCACCGATAACATGAGTCTATTTACTTCAAAATATATGCCTCACTAGTTTATAATTCTTTTGTAGTTGTACATCCCCATCTGCTTTCAACCATTAATAAAGCCACGTGTTTTTAGTATCACACTTATCTCAACCTTCCAGAGGCTCCTGACTCCTGACATTAAAAGCTTTGTCAACCAGCCTCGCTCCAACTGTTTTTTAACCATTTATGTATATCTGAAAGGAATATATCAGTCGCCATTTTGCTTTTGCTCACCAGTTTGTTCACTAGTTTACAGTAATCCCACTGAGATCAACCCGATCTGATTCGCTCTGCTTGCAGCAAGTGATTAGGGTTTTACTCATGTGACCCACTAAATGAGTCTCTTTAATGAGGGTCTGGTGCTGAAATCCAATGTGCTGCTCCACATTATATTCCTGTGGGGACTCTTGGTCACTGATGAGGTTTCGCCATTGCAATTTTCAGTTTGCCATTCTATTGACTTAAAGTCGAGGTAATTGTTTGTTTTCTAATCTGATCTGCAGCATTTCTCCAGTGTTTTCCAATAAAGATAAAAGCACTATCAAAAGCAGTGAGTCACAGTCATTCAAGGAGGATTAGCAACGGAGCCACTCTTGACAGTAAGACAGAAATGCTTTCTTGTTTGAGCTCTGTGTTCACCTCCTTCACTTTATGTTAAATTCATTTTAATAAACGGTTACATTAATTTCTCTAGCAAGAAAATGTGACAACCCAAATGAATTGTTGAAGGTGGTGACAGGTAATCATTTTATATTGTGTGAAAAGAAATAGTACAATAGCTGAGTGATCAATAGTATAGACGGCATTATCGACCATGAGCATTGTCTGACACAGCTCACCCAGAACACCATTATTCTGCATAAACTCCTCAGAAGCTTTGGCTGTTGTATACACTGGATGTGTATCAGATGAACGGATTTATGCTGACCAACCTCTGGTGGGTGTGTTTGTGACCAGAGTCAGAAGGTCGGCGAGTGCCCCCTGCAGTGGTTTAACCAAGAAACCCTTCACACATCTAAAGAAGAGGGTCTTTTTATTCCTTTCTTTCTGTCATCTTAACTGCGTCACTTTGCCTGTTTAATTACCGCTCCAGTGATTCTACTTGAACTGTGTGTTTGTTGCGTGTGTGTGTGTGTGTGTCTGTGTGTGCAGCGAGCATCACTGATCCGCTCTGCTGCATTGCAGCAAGTCCTGCTCCTCCTGAGGTGGCCGGCGTCCTCCAGCAGGGCAGGTCAATCCTCCCCATCTGCATATGCAGCGGCCCGACTGAGACCAGAGCAGCTCGTGAGACAGAAGCGCGGAAGGATGAACATCGCTGGGCTTTGTCCCACATGTATTCTGACCAGATGACCAGCTGATGCAGACAGCCACACATAAGCCTCTGCTGTCTCACACCATGTGAAAGTGTGAGCACAAAAGCAGATTGTTCAAACAACACTAGGAGCTAAAATCATTCATCGTTCCATCTTTAACTGAGCCCGATCCTGACTCCCCTCGGAGGGATGCTGGTTCTGGACTAACATTGATAGTAGCGGTGCTCACTGTGAGCAGACACAATGAAATGATTCACCTTGCTTATAAGAGTTTCAGATTGTGGGACACCTTTTCAAAATGGCAAGCCTTTGAGAGCCAGACACGGTGGCTCTCTTCACCCTCTCCACTCGACCCTGTCTAGTTCAATTGCTTCGGAAATGAAGGAAATACAAGTCAGTCTATTGCTGTGAAGACAGAGGAGAAATGTTATCTCATAAACACCACAGTAATGAGATTATATTGTGATTTAACTAGGCATTACAACAACCAGGTACCACCACAGCATCTGCTGTCATGAGCTGCAATTACACCGCAGTAAATGCGCCACTCTAAGTGCTGAGAAAAGTTTGTATTTGAGAGTAAATCAATGCTAATTTCTCACACGAGTGAGATTGTTCCACATTTCAGCTGGTGGAGGCAGATTTAATATAATATTAGTTAGCAGTTATATCATCTTTTATTGCATCTGAGCTCACCGACTCCTTCTTGGGAGACTGTGGGGACTCGGGACTCGCCATGTATCCAGGTGTTTGATAACTTTCGGCTTTATCAGGCTGATAAACACCTGATTTTACTGGCGGACAGATTTGTTTAAATGACTAATGCTGTGCTCTTCAGTAACTGTTTTCACTGCTGTGATGTGGCTGCAGCGCAGCTGTCTGCATGAGGACAGCGAGGGGGAAAGACGCTGAAGTTACTGAAGCTCACCAGACTATTCATTGATCATTTCTGACGTCTGGATCTGTGCTTCACTGACTCAAATCTTCTCGATCGTCAGTAATCTCGCTCACTTTGTTCAGCATGTTGTGAGAGCAGTGTGGATCGATCCAAATGCTCTGTATTACGCAGCTTGTTTCCAGTATTTCCTTGAAAAATAAACATGACTCCACTCTTTTATGTTTAGTTTATGTTGAGATTTGCTTTGTCATGAGTCACAAACCCGCTATATTGCGCAGAGCGCCGCCAGCTGAAAGGAAAAAAAGGACATGGCCTGAGGCGCAGAGGTGCGAGGCTGCACGGCATGGGGCGAATCGAACCCAGGCCACCAGAGACAGTGTGAAACCGCTCTTAAATAAAGGTGATTCATTCCTGAGAACACTCTTCTTTTTTGTTAAAACTGACTTGAAGAGTTTTTCTGGACTAAACCAGTCATTGAGGCAGAGATCAAGTCAACCAGATGAACCAGAAAAACTCAATTTATGAAGAAATATTATTCAAAATATCATATTATATATTAAGATATTCATTCGATGACACTTATTTTCAGGGGCAACAGGGAATAGATTCAAGGGCAGCCATTTACAGAAGGTTTCATCTTTTTCTGTCATGGCTGTGACTTCACAACCTTCCCATAATCCACCAATGTTAGTTCTTGAAGTGGGGAAAAAAGCCCTCTTCCCTATGTAGGTCAGCGTCTTGGGATAAAATCCACGTCATCGCTCCATTCTCTTTAACTCCAGTATAATAGTTCATTACTTCTTCAAATGACTTCACACTCTGATCGGCTTATGGGCTATCGTGATGGAAGATCTCTAATTACCATTCACATATCTCCAAAGTAATGGAAACTTGTTATGGACGCGGGTTCAGCTTCTCGCTAATGTGACTCCTTTCTGAAACATGGTTTCAAATGCCTCAATTTTGCTTCAGAGGCACATAAGGGAGCAGTCACTGCAGTGAGGTGGAAGACGCCCAGCGCATTGTGGGGAATAAGATATCACTGAGAGAGCGACTGTTAGTCATACATATGAAAAAGAACAATGTTATTGCTATTTTCATTTTATAGTGTACATTGAAGAAACGGGCGTGGAGTGACCCTCAAGCTGCAGACGTTACAGAACAGAGTGCACACTCAACTTACCCACTTCATTTGTGATGATCTGCGTCCCTCACACGAGCTTCACTGTACAGCTTCACATTGAATTGGGTCAAGTATTTTGGGTATCATTGCTGGACAGAGGGAGAAGTGAGGTTGGAAGGTGGGTGCATGGGAGATTAGGATGGTAAGAAGATAGTGAATTAATGTAACTTTTCAAATATATTAAATATGATGGTACTCCTTTGTTGATTAATGCAAATATTGTTTAAAAACATTTAGTTATGTTGTAAGTCCTGCAATACTTTAGTATCAGTAGATGCACTATATCACAAAAACCACAAGTTTGTAATAAAGCTGTTACTATATGTATATTATACACATATTACTATTAATAACAGTAATAGTAATCTAAGACTAAGTCATAACTTACGATAACAACAACAACAATTACTAGCAATACTTAGCCAACAGTTGTGTCCAGGGTCTTCTAGTTTGGAACACTTTAATTTGGACTTTGTAGATCAACAAAACACAACATATGTTAAACATACAGTATATATTTCTATCTGTCTCACATACAGCTTCGAACGTATGGTTATTATGCTTCGCTAAACAAGTAATCTATACTATCTTTTATTTGTCTTTTTGTCACCCAGCAATATTGTGGTACGTTTTGAAGTTGATGTTACTCTTGATCCTTGTTAACTACATTGTCACGACAATGTCGTACAGGATGTCAGATCTGGTAACAGAGCATCAACAATTTTTGGATCAATATTGTGTAAATTCGTGACATTATCATGTTATTTAGTGACAAGAATATTCAATTTTGTGACATTATCGTATTATTCAAAGACATTATCACTTTATTCAGTGACATAAATGTTATTTTTTGTGATGTTATTATGTTAATTCCAGCATTCCAGCGTTCCAGGAGATGATGATGAAGTCGGACGCTCTGGAAGTTCTGTTGCTTCTCAGCCTGAAATGTGGGACTGTTTACACAGCAAGTGACGACTTCTGCACTCGCCTGGAGGCAACATGCAGTTTCCTGTTGTTCATCCAACACCAGCAGAGATTTTAGAATCACAACACTCAGATGAGGTGAAGCTGAAACTGCTTGAATAGAAACACCATGAGTACTAACTGTCAAAGTTTGTTTTGCCCTGGTGGCAACTGTGACCCTCCCTATGCGTTTGCTTGTTGATTATTTAACTCGTCTCACATGCACTTTGGGGGAACCTCAATTCCCTTGTCATGTGACGCAGTCGAGTATTTTTGGAATATTCTATTCGCACATTTAAACACCAATAAGAATAAAAACAAAGTGAGTTTTTGCTCACAGCAAAGCGCTGCTGCAGCGAGTGGCGGTGGCACAATAGGAACCATGGCAGAGACTTTGTGCTTTGTACTGTGATAAATTGTGCACAGGCACAACTCGTGCTCATTTATTCTTGTTGCTGCAGCACCATCTGCAGTGGAGCCGTAATGCAAACAGATTCGCAGGCTTGCTGCGAGCGGAGATCCTGTCATCTAAATTTGGTCCCATCAGTTTAGTCTGGCTGTGTCACAAGAATCAACATGCCAAGTTCACTCAGGTCGTCTCTGGTCTGCTACTTTAATGGGTCTGCTGAGACAACGCGGCTATTATTTAATGAACAGAGGGGCTCGAGTTCACTATGAGTGTGAACAAGATGCATGTTTTTATTGCATCTGACAGCTGCGGTGTATGTGGCCATGTTTAGGACGGGAAACCACCAATAACTTTTCAGTTCTACTTTACTTTCAGTGGGGAAATGCTTCACATTTAGCATGGATTCCTGAAGGATGGGGCCTTGTTGACATCTTCAAGGACACCACCTTCTTATCTGACACCACTTCTATCAAGGCAACTAACTCAGCAGCTTGCATTTGGGATCTTACACCATTTCCAGTTAAGACTACTGTCTAGAAAGCCTTGCACCACATCCTTTGTTCTGCCTTGAATCCTATGGTCCCCCTCAAAGCATGTCACTCATTTGCAAAGTGCGTACCAAGAAAACTAACAGCTTTTTCTCCTCAAAGATCAGGAAGTGTTACTCAACTGGGTGTGTGTGTTTCAGGTGTGAAATTGGACGATGGTCTCCATCCTGCTGATCCATGTCCCTGCTGCATTGCACCTGTGCAGTGGGGCAGCTGGAGGGAGACAGTTTGAGTCATACAGCAGGTGAAACATTGACGGCATCTTGACTTTCCTAAAGAAGCCGCTGGTTCTCTCTCAAACATGTCTTCTAACAGAGGATTAGTGTGCTAGATTAGAGTTTTTCCATTGTTATATTTGACTTTGAATTTCACACCTGCAAAGCCATGAGAGTCAAAGCAAAATTGCTTTATTTCATTTTTTTTAATTGGAATTCTCGGTCTCTGTGTGTGGAGACTTGATGAAGCATCTATGTTTTAACACCATCTGGCAGATCCCAACAATCTTCACACTTGAGGTGTTGATTAGACAATGATAAAAACGTGTGTTACAAGAGGAAAACCAAATGTCAGTTTTCACACTGCAGGTCTACAGAGGTGAAGGAGTCACTTTGTATCCGAATCCCATCTTCAAGGCATCATTCAATCTTTTGGTGAAGCAGCAATGAAATGATCTTTGTTCAAATGACCATAGTTGATGTGTTCCGTTTTACGTTCCATACAGCATCAAACAGAGGTGACAACATTTATTTTTCTCCAGAAAAGGTTGCTGCATCTGGATCAAACAGGTTGATATTTTTAGGTCCTTCCCTGCACTGCACTGCAATGCAGTTCATAATACGAGGATATGATTTTTGAGTTGGAGTTGCCCACGCACGTCTGAAGTTAGGCTTTTCCACATAGTTATGATGAAATAAATATTCATTTGAATGAATCATGTGAGAAGGGAGGAGAATCTTGCGTAGGTGATCTGCTCCTCGGGCTGAGAGCAAAAGCAGAGAAGAGCTTCGGCGTCAAAGCGGCAACAGTTGAGAAGTGCTATAGACGTCAGAGCGAAGCGGGACGGGTCCAGACGCCCCCTGAGTATTGTCTCACTGGATGTGCTCGACACCTTCCACTCTTATAGTAGGATGAGAAGTAGTGTCAAGTCAAGCAGAGAGACGTTGCTCTATAGTGTTCCCGAAAACGAATGCTTCATTTGGTGATTTCCATTACATTTTTTTTTTGCGGTAATTCTATTTGTTGAGATGCAAATGCACTCTGAGCATGATTCCACTGTAGCATGTTGGGTCTGGGCTTTATGTTTTTTCGTAACAGTATGACCATTCTCAAGTGGACTTTTTCATCATAGGGTGATGCAGAGGTCAGCCTTCCAATGCTTTTAGTTGAGTCATGTTTCCCCTACCTCGGCATTTCCAACTCATGGTGACATGAGGTGCTATGTATAGTACATACATATATGTAAGGTAGCAGTGAGAGCATGCCACCGTCGCCCTTGCACATCTTCAACCTGGTGCATCAAACCAGTTGGAAGAACAACTTGTTTGCCATACTGGACAGTTTCTTTATAATGCAGGTGTTTCCTTGAACAAGGCAAGTGTATTATCCTGAATCATTTTATGCTCATGATGACTCTAATATTCTTAATATATTATAATAACCCAAATATGATTTGAATCTTTATAACTTCTAATCTGGCAGGGTGTTCTCCTGATCATCCGCACCGCAGGTGGTGAGACTTCTCTTGATCGGTGGTGCTCACACAAGTCAGATCCCTGGTGACAGCAGGGGACGAAGGCAGGGGCGTAGCAGGAGGGAAACTCGGTGACTGATGCACTCAGACAGAGCGGAGACTCAACGCTGACTACAAGTTCTGAGTTCAGTTCTTCCACTGTCATCTGCAGACAGGCAAACATTGCTTCTACGAGACCATAGTTTAATTCTTTACTAAATAGGTGTCATAAATTCAGTTCGGATTAAATGTCCAAAGTACATTCTGAGACAATGGGGACATAGTGGATATATAAGGAAATGTAATGTAACCTCTGTCAGTGCAGGAGTTCCTGGTCCACTGATCCCACTGATGCACAAGGCACGTGGCAGCTAGGATGATAACAACAACAACAAACATGGAGGAATCCCTGAACAAAAGCATCTGTTTTGTTCAGGGATGTTTTTCTCTACACAATGGCCAGGGTTTCCACTACTCTGAATGGACTTGAAGTTCTTATGTAAATATTTTCAAGATATTAAAAGAGCTTTAGTTTAAATAAGGTGATATAAAAACTTGAATATAGCCACCATCGTGATTTATTGTGCTATTGTCAAACTGATGGAAAATAAACAATATTTTGTTGTTTAAATGTATGTATGGGTCCATCATTTCATTCAGTAATATACCAAATTGAAATTGAAAAATGTGGCTTCTTATTCTTATACGATTAAACTGCGATTAATTGAGATTAATTAATCACAAATTCTCTAATAATTGGATTATTTTTAATCGAATCCCGTTCCTAAATATAATATAATATAATATAATATAATATAATATAATATAATATAATATAATATAATATAATATAATATAATATAATTCAATACAATACAATACAATACAAGACAATATAATATAATATAATACAATATAATATAATATAACATAACATAACATAACATAATCTAGTCTAATCTAATCTAATCTAATCTATGAGAAGCTTCATCAAGAGTTAATATTTTTTCGCAGTGTATGATGCAACATTGCACCATTACTAGCACAGAGGAAGGGATATAGTATTGAGAAGGAAGCAAGTGGGGATGCATCCAAAAAAATCGGGCAGATTAATGAGTTTTGAAAGAGACATCCATCATCTGCCACTAATTTAGGACAGGGTTGCTGGGGCAGCAGAGTCACGATGGCACCGCGAACCTGCGAGCTCTCTTGGAGCACGGAACTGACGGCGAGGATAGAGGGAGCTTCCCTTTCTCGGGTGGAATTATCCATACACAGCCGTCAAAATCTTCACAGTACTGTTGCCAACATCCGTAACTAACAGTGGGATCACAGCAGGGATAGATATACTGATGACTCATCAACACTTGCTTTGCCTCAAGCCGTTTCCAGCATGTTCACCTTTAGAAACAGATGAAAGTTATTAAAACAACATCGGCGTCATGGTTGATAACCGAAGTATCAGATTGTCACCATGACTGTGGGATCCACTGAAGAGCCCTCGACTGATCACGTGAGCTGTTGCTGTACGCAGGCTGCAGCTTCACATATTTGGATATTTGCACTTCAAAGCAATGCGGCGTGCGTTTGATGGAATCCTGAGTTTCCCTCTTCTCTGGCTACTGACGCTAATTGGAGTGCTTACTCGGCTAACGGTGTTAACAGCGTTTCAAGTGCAATTTGTAATACCACCCTCCATTTCATGTGCAGAAATACACACCAGCGCACACACAAACACGCGCAGCCTACTCCAGAATCAGATGAGTCATAAGAGAGCGCTATATGAGTTTGGCTACGGGGCTTGAAAATAAAGGACAGGGTGACTCCGTTTTTTTTTTCTTTGGGCGCTTTCACACTCTGGGTTCTGTGTCAAGACAAAGCTCTTTCGGCTCAGAAGTCCGAGATGTGAACACAAGTAAGTCGGGTTTTGACCGCAGATTTGATCGAGACTTGACAAGACCTGCACTTTGTCTTGAGAAACTCTCAGCTGGTGGTGAGCTACTCGCCCTAGATGCCGGGAACTACGTGTACAGCGCGACTCCACACAAACATGATAAAGGGTCTCATCGCTGTCAGGCTGGACAACATCGCACAAAAACAACTTCGCAAACTCCCAGAACACTGAGGTGTGAGCTGCAGGAAAATTGCGCTCGGGAATGGGAGCGCAGCGCAGCAGTCCAGGATTCACAATGTGTGTGGATGTTTGATAACTCACATGTTTTCGCCTTTATTAGGCTGATAAACACCTGATTTTATTTACAGACAGATCTGCTTAAATGAATTATGCTGCGCTCCACAGTAACTGTTTTCACTGCTGTGATCTCGCAGCTGCCCAGCTATCTGCATGAGGAGGACAGCGAGGAGGAAAGACCTAGCTTGATATTCGCCAAGTCACTGAAGATCACCAGACTATTCATGGATCATTTCTGACGTCTGGATCTGTACTTCACTGACTAAAACCTTCTCAATCTTCAGTAATCTCTCTCACTTTGTTCAACGTGTTGTGAGAGCAGCACGGATCAGTCAAGATAATCCATATTACGCGGCTTGTTTCCGCTATTTCCATAAAATAAACTGGACAACACTCTTTCATGTTTAGGTTTGGCTGTGAAACGCCACATGCTGTTACAGCCATGGCAGCGCCTAGCTTGTCGCACGGTTCATGACGGCTTCCTTTAGACGTGCTTCGTTGTGAGTCATAAACCTGTAATCGTGCGCAGAGCACCGCCAGCTGAGGCGCAGAGGTGCGAGGGTGAATCGAACTCAGGCTAGCCCAGACAGAACCCGCAGTGTGAAAAGCCATTCAAAGTATTCCCTTCTATGTGGTTTATTGACAGCATCAAAACTGCTCAAACGCAGCAGTGATGTGAACGTGGTACGTGATATATTCACAAGATGCGTGACAAAATAAGCGCTAAACATATTAGCGTATGAAAACGCGATTGTTAGCCTGTTGTCTGGTGGTAGATAACCAAAGATAACAGCCTGTCAAACTGCCAAGCTTGAACACCATGGTTTTGACTGAGAGTTCCACATAATAACCCCTGACTTACTCCTGACTCCGGCCATGTCCGCCTTCCACGGGTCAAGAGTTGGTAGTAAATTCTCTGGATTCAAGTCGGTGATCGCTCATGATAATGCTTTCAGGTAATGGCTTGGAGGGAGGCGGGGTGCGGCGGGTCACAGCTAATATCATGTCTGAGTGATCTGACCTCATAGAGGCTGTTTAGAATTCTGATGAAATACTCTGAGAGCAGGGAACGATCCCGGTTTAGACACACAAATACAATAATCTCCGGTGCTCAGTGATAAATCAGACAAATGAGATTGTCAGCGCTTTGGTTTTGGATGGTTTCTGGCCTGATGAGTCAGTGGCTTTGACACATCCGCAATGTATTTGGGTCCGTTTTCCTTGGCAAAATGAGGCGACAATATTGGAATGACAAAATCTAGTGAAAAACAGACGAAAGGACAAGCATGAAAAGAAGCATTGTGGTTTTCCTGTGATGATAAGAATACGGTGATAAGAAACTCAATTACTGGCCTGTATTTTAATCCCCGACTTAAGCCTGGAAACATGGCAGATTCAACCCATAAAATGTCGAGCTGAAAGACTTATTAGCTCTGGGAAATCGCAATAAGATTTCATGCTCAAACTCACAATTGGCGTCCAAAATATTTGTGTTAGGACTTGTATTTTCTGAAGAGTCGCACCACCTAGGGGCACATTTATTATTGAACGAACCGATGAGGCTACACTCATCATAAATTCATTTCAATCTCTTCATGACGTCATGTAAACAAGCGATGGGTTGGTTATGATTGTTCTCTTGTATTCCAGTGTCGGGTGAAATGGATTGAACCTTTGCAAATGGTATTTTATTTTGGATGCTCTTTATTTTCATTGATGATATTCTGCCTCTCATCCCCAGAACAGAATAGAATGCAGTTGTGGAGAAGGAATGCGAATACTCCGACTGTTCTATTTGCCAAAAAGCAAAACTATTTTAAACATAAGCATAATGTTGAAGGCATGCCTTGACTTGTGAAGCCCCCGGACACACTGAAGGACCACGGCCAGCGCCAAAACCTTTATTATTTAGCAACGGCAGAATCACAAATACAACAGAAATACAATAGAAATAAACTGCAAGTTACAGACTGTCCCTGTTCCTAGCAAGACGTGTGGTCCCCCACATAACATGACATTAAAAATGTATGTCACCCAGTCATACAACCACTCTACAACACCATGCCCTTGCTACCGTCGGCAGAAACAGAGTCTCTGGTGAGCGTAATAAAGTTCACGAACTTTGACCATTCAGTGCTCTGTGGCGCCTCGAAAAAAGAGATATTGTGAAAATAATGGTTGTATGTAGAAATGTGACACGGCACAGTAGATAGAACACTGCATCTATAGAGCTACGTCACAATTGAACAAACAATTGCAGCGTAGTACAGTATGAAGTAATTTGTGCTAGTCAAGACTACAATAAGGAATAGTAAACAGCCGCACCTTGGTAGATGGAACTGCTTCGGACGACTGATGTGATGGGGGCAAAAGTCACAAAAAAGGTCAGCATTTACTTTTTTCCATCCAACTTTTAATTGGACATCAAAAACAGAAAAGTGCTGTCAGTTTTCCAGCAGTAAAGACGGCACTGTGGCTGACGTGTGAGGGGTGGTGGAGCAGGACTCCGACAGCTGGAAAGAGTGGCCCAGCACGCCTCAGCCTCATTAGATTTCGCAGTTTGATTCTGACTATGTGTGCGTGTTAAATAAAGGCAGTCTGAATGAGTGTTTGCTGGCACCAGCTGGGAGGCAGAAGCAGATGCTCCGTCCCCGCAGTCAAACTCCTGAAGCAGTGAGTGTGAGCTCACACTAGGTGAGGCTTGCTTCCTAGCCTTTCTGCCTTTCTTTCCCTCCCGTGATCTGAAACAGAGGATCAAACCACTCGTCGTGATCAGCGGATTTCATCGACATTTCCTTACGTTTCTGAGGAGAGCTGTTTAGCCGCCTGTCAGACTTTTATCGCAGACGTTGCTGGCTCTTTTATTGTGTCGCAGATCAGATAGGGCCGCCGCTTTTCCCCTTATCGGCTCGCTGCTGTCTGGAGCAGCAATTTCATTGTGATTTATATCTACAGCAGGACGCCATCTGATCTGAGGCTATAGATTACTCTAAATGCATCTATATATTTTACATTTAGCACCTCTGGAGGTCTGAGGGAGGAAAACGGAGTGCTCAAGCACTGAATAATCATGACAATCCTGGTTCTCCTCCGACCCAGGGGCATCTACAGCTGGTTACAAGCATCTTGAAGGGAGATTTCGGTTTGATTTCATCTGACCTTCACTGTCTGCTGAGACAGTTTCAGGTCACAGGTTTTGCTTCAAAGACTTGGACGTTCTCCTCACTGTACAACACATGCGTGGCTGCCTATTTAATTGTTTGCGTGTCTGAATTGCAAATGCATCGTGTGAGTCTACAATCTGCATCCAGTGCTCCCTGGAGCAAAATCAAGCCCTTCCAGAGCAGAAATGCTTCACATCAGTTTGCTCATATAAGCCTCGAAAATACACCCATCTAATTGAAAAATCTTTAATGTCACTCGGTATAATCAATTTTTGCCTTAACTGCAGCTTTTGGGACAAAGTTTTATAAACGTCTTGAGAGCAGTCAAGCATCTGAGCCAGAGAGGTTGCCATGGAGAATAAATATAGAAGCGATGCGAGTGGCCCTAACCTTGGTTTAGTGCCTGAGTGTCTCATTGAAAAAGTGAGCGCTGAACACGCTGAACTATCTCTGCGTCAGGTTCTTCAAGTTTTAATCCATTTATGGGGTCCAGAATTACTCCTTCCTAATAAAGTGTTCTCAAAATGCATTTACGCCACTAGGTACCTGGACTTTCCCTTGCCATCCGGGAGAGACTTACAGGAGAACCACAGCGACTCCAAGCCACCCAGAGAGATCGTCCCTCCAACATGCCTTGGCTGTTCTTCTAGTTGGGCATGCCTGGACCTCAGCAGGGAGACATCTGAAAGTGACACACTTCAACTGGCCTCCCGTGGCCTGGAGTAGCTGTGGTTCTCCTGTAAGTCTCTCCCGGATGTCAAGGGAAAGTCCAGGTACCCAGTGGCGTAAATGCATTTTGAGAGCTTGTGTCCGCAATCTTGTTCTTTCGGTCACTACCAGAGGCTCGTGGCTACAGCTGAGAGTAAGATCAAGTGTCTACTCGTGGGCTTTGACGTTTGCCACCATGAAGATACCTCAGCTCCCATTAACCTTTGAAAACCTGGGGAACAGCTGGTCTGCCATTCTATGAGCAGGAAATCTACTCGGCTTTTCCTGAATCCGACGTCTTCTCTGGATCTGAATAGAGCTGAAGAAGGTGACTCTTCTGTAGTTGGAATAGACTCTCTTGCAGTCCAAAGGTGCATTATTCCAGATGGATATCAACACCACTAGGGGCATGATATGATTGAGGTGGTCCTCGTCTCATTGTTTGGTGAGGTGGTATTGTGGTTTGAGTCCAAGTCCGACCTCCTTTTCTCAGACTCTTCCCTGTAGTCGCGCCTCCAGTGCTGAGTACCGAACTCCATGTACCTAACTGACTTACAGTAGATGTAGCAGCACGATAATGTGCGACAAACCTCGTCAGAATGCGACACATTTGGAGCAACATGGTCGTAACTTCCCCTAGTTTCATGCGGCAACTGACAAGAGTCTCACGGAACAGATGGTCTCTGAAGGATCTGATGGACACAGATTCAGCATCACCAATATATATATACTTTGCTTTTAATATACCGCCACTGTAGGGAAAGGCCTACGATTCTCCCTCTCCAATCCGCCATGGTGATTTTCACTTGACACCCGGTCCCCCTTTACCTGCAATTTAAGTGTGAGGTTAGTCACTTTGGGTTCACAACCCCCACAAGTGTTTAAAAAAAATTTTCTTGGATAGATTTAATGATAAAAATGCAAAGCCAGAACTTATTTAACATGTTCATTTATATGCTGGACTTAATCTGACATCATGAACAGCTCTGTTCACGATGTTTTGTTTCATAGGATAATAACTTTTTCTGAAGATAACACATCTATTTTCCACGAAACAAGGACTTACAACTGTGTATGACTCTGCACTTTCCGGCTTGTTAGCAGAGGCAGATCGGCTGGTGCCAGTGTCGGTGTGTTTGCAGCGGTAGCTGCCCCAAAACTGTGGCCTGAATCTCTAATGAGAGGTCTCCTGAGATAGTGGACTGTAAATTAAAATTTGTGAGCCGACTACAAACACTTTCGTTTAATGAGAATTAAAGATTCAAAAGCAAAGCATTTTATATTAATCAGGCAAACAACCCAGGGGAGAGACGATGGCAGGGGGGACAGGAACACACACAGATGGAGGGCGAAAGAGACTGATGGGATGATGATGCAAAACCAGCTGACGGGATAGAAAACATTATCGTATCAAAGTGGAATATTGTGGGAGTTTTAAAACTGAAATGTGTATCACAGATCTGTCTAACTCCAAGGAAGCACCTGCTCACTTCTGCTTCAGGAAAATATGGCCACAGTTGTGAAACACGCCAACGCTGCAAACGTATGAGAGCAAAAAAAATCTGCACTCTCCTATAGCTCCCTTTAGTTTTCTGTGGTCAAGTGTTATATTTGCGCTTTGTTATGAACCAACTAAATGTCCATATAAGCAATGCATTGTGCATTGATTCCTTAACCACTATTTCAAAAACATACTTGCTAAATAGTACACAGTGTTCAGTGACAGTTGACTCCTCTCTGTCTATGTGACTGCCATCATGTGTGAAAACCGTAGCTCTGGGGAAACAGGGAGCGTGTCAGGAAGTCGCAACAGGGAGTCAAGTACAGAGCTTCAGATGAAGCACTGAGAGAGGAAGAGGATGGTGGGATTAAAAAGGTGAGACATCATCGAGCATCCCGCAGACAAGGTGTGTGAGATTCTTGGGGGTGTTTTTGTGTTTTGACATCAGAGATCCAGCAGGAAACCCTCCTTGTAACGCTTGTGTTTCGTCTTTGAGTCCTCAGAAATTCAAACCCTTTTCCTTCAGCCTTTGTCCCTCTGTGTTTTTAGCCAGCACACAGTCAGGGGATGACAAACGACATCTGCTGTTGTTGTTTTTAACACCATGCATCCACTTCTTTCAGGTACAGTTTTCCTCTCTTGAAGGAGAAACTCCGTCCTGACCCTATCTGTCGACCTGTCCAGCAGGTTTGGTCAGAGGGGCCGACCCTAGGTTCAGTCCAACTGTCATCACGGACCACTCACTGAATATATATATATATATATATATATATATATATATATATATATATATATATATATATATATATATATATATATACAATCTTGAAACATTGAATACTTATTCAGACTTGGAGTGGCGTTAAAAAAAGAGTTTGAGATGGCTAACATTGCCATGAAGCAGTGTGCAGTTTTATTACAGTTTAACAGTCACCAAAGCTTCACATGAAAAAGAGGCTGCCATTGAGGTGCAGGTAGGACGTCCTCTGACTGAAACACAGCCAATGAGCACCATTAAAAAGCATTCATATCTGGTCCTTCTGAGTACCTTTGGCAGGAACAAGCCACTCAAACGTGTCTAAGTGTAGTGTCCTTGGAGGTTAATGCAAACAACCTGACTATTTTTACATTATCTCAAAGGTTGCCAGTCGAAACATAATGGACATCAGTCCACTCCTAATGGTTATTTTTTTGGTTTACAAGTAACTACATTGTATTTTAGTTTGTGTTGACTGTTTTTTTTTTAGTTTCTGTGATTGGAATTTTGTGTATCAGCTTCTGCATTCGGCTTTATGTTTTTACATTCGGAGAGGAGGGGTGTGTGGAATTTGATAGAATGCCGCTGATGGCGTATGTTCCAAAGTGTGTCTCCTTGTACAATGTACCAGCCGATGACGTCCTGTCTGGACATAGTGATCAGACTTTTTGAAACTTTTTAATGTGTTAGTGGAACTTCAAAATTCAAGGCACACTTTTACCACCTGTAGCAATTATATTTTATGTTTAGCAAGCCCATGTCTTACGCCAGTGAACACATCTTGACTGGCTAACATTTACCGCGCCATCTTCAGGACAGGAAGTCGCCTGGACTGATTCCGTAACGGTGAAAATCTCATCAATTGATGCACATTTTTCACTATAAACGAATAAATGTAGCTTCAGTAAAGCCAAGTGTACACAACCTGTACGCGTCAGCCAATCACGAGGCATTCGTTGTCAGACCAGGAAGTAAAACATAAGCTTCGCAATAAACCTGCTTGACATATATTATAGTTCTCATACAAAAGTGAGTGATAGCCATCAAATCCTTCATTTGAAGTACTATTTTACTCTTTACAAAGTTGAGAAAAATCCGATCATGACTGCCATTTTGTACCTTCTCTGTCTTGACCACTCTCTTCTGGATTGCGTGTGAAGAGTTCCGGGAACACTACTGCCACCTGCTGAGCTCATTTGAATTTGACTAAGACTGGTTTCAGCTGAGAAAGGCATAGAATTGAACTGAATTTAATAGATGCTGATAACATTGG